>NC_057943.1:26691512-27036216 GCF_018555375.3 Anguilla rostrata | reverse complement strand
GGGCCGCTGTCTGTGAACACTCTAGCAGTGGTTTGATGGTCCTAGGCCCTATTGTCTGGGAGCTATTGAACATTGAAAGCGTTAGCCGGCTGCATTTTTTCCGGTCGGCGGCTTAAAGTCAGGGTTGGAAATATTCGTGTAAAATCGCGCGGGGTGGTAGCGCCCGAAACATATGCTCTGCTTCTCGGGGCCGCTGTCTGTGAACACTCTAGCAGTGGTTTGATGGTCCTAGGCCCTATTGTCTGGGAGCTATTGAACTTTGAAAGCGTTAGCCGGCTGCATTTTTTCCGATCGGCGGCTTAAAGTCAGGTTTGGAAATATTCGTGTAAAATCGCACGGGGTCGTAGCGCCCGAAGCATAGGCTCTGCTTCTCGGGGCCGCTGTCAGTGAACACTCTAGCTGTGGTTTGATGGTTCTAGGCCCTATTGTCTGGGAGCTATTGAACTTTGAAAGCGTTAGCCGGCTGCATTTTTTTCCGGTCGGCGGCTTAAAGTCAGGGTTGGAAATATTCGTGTAAAATCGCACGGGGTGGTAGCGCCCGAAACATAGGCTCTGCTTCTCGGGGCCGCTGTCTGTGAACACTCTAGCAGTGGTTTGATGGTCCTAGGCCCTATTGTCT
Source organism: Anguilla rostrata (assembly GCF_018555375.3). Classification (NCBI taxonomy): domain Eukaryota; kingdom Metazoa; phylum Chordata; class Actinopteri; order Anguilliformes; family Anguillidae; genus Anguilla; species Anguilla rostrata. Next base: position 27,035,597 of record NC_057943.1, on the reverse strand, counting down.
GGGAGCTATTGAACATTGAAAGCGTTAGCCGGCTGCATTTTTTTCCAAATGGCAGCTTATAGTCACATTTGGAAATATTAGTGTAAAATCGGGCGGGGTGGTAACGCCCGAAGTATAGGCTCTGTGTCTCGGGGCCGCTGTCTGTGAACACTTTAGCAGTGGTTTGACCGTCCTAGGCCCTATTGTCTGGGATCTATTGAACTTTGAAAGAGTTTGCCGGCTGCGTTTTTTTCCGAATGGCGGCTTAAAATCACGGTTGGAAATATTCGTGTAATATCGCGCGGGGTGGCAACGCCCGAAGCTTGGGCTCTGCGTCTCGGGGCCGCTGTCTGTGAACACTTTAGCAGTGGTTCGATGGTCCTAGGCCCTATTGTCTGGGAGCTATTGTACTTTGAAAGCGTTTGTCGCCGGCTTTTTTTTCCGAATGGCAGCTTAAAGTCACAGTTGGAAATATTCGTGTAATATCGGGCGAGGTGGTAACGCCTGAAGCATAGGCTCTGAGTCTCGGGGCCGCTGTCTGTGAACACTTTAGCAGTGGTTTTACGGTCCTAGGCCCTATTGTCTGGGAGCTACTGAACTTTGCAAGCGTTTGCCGGCTGCATTTTTTTCCGAATGGCAGCTTGAAGTCACAGTTGGAAATATTAGTGTAATATCACGCGGGGTGGCAACGCCCGAAGCGTAGGCTCTGCATCTGTGAACCACGCCCAGGGCGGGGTTTGAACCGGCAACCCTCCGACTGCCAGACAATCGGTCTTACCTCCTGAGCTATGTCGCCCCATACTATACTGCCAATAACTACATCTGATGTAACATCTAATTGCAGGATACTAGGATACACAGGCAAAATGTACATAAGGCCTAAATGGTGCCTTCTATTAAATAAGATTTAGCTGTTTTTTTTTTGTTTTTTGTTTTTTACAGATATCACATCACAAAACTGCTCTGTCCTCTTCTCTTCATGGTACGGGCAGTATTAATAATCCATTAGCTGGTGTACAAAAGAGACATGCTACACCATTAATACAGGGACTGTGGTACCCACCTTCACGCACTGCACATGCTCACAACTGTTCCTGGTTGGATTATCACACATTACAATGGAGAGACTCTGTAGTATGGTACTGTACACTAGAGGTCAGTGTTCCCTAACGAAGTGAATGAATGGGATACCTGTTACCCTCTGCAAAGTTATGGATTATGATTGGTTAATTAAAGCTCTGTTACAATCTTACCCTGAAATGGCTGGCGTGGGTGCAGCTTTTTTGTTTTAGCCTAACATTGCAACACCTGATTCAACTAATTAACTAATCATAGTCTTCAGTCAAGGTCTTGCTCAATGCAAGATTCATGCCAACTTCTGTTTGTAATGCTATAGTAAGTCTAATCCATTTATTTTATTTGGCTTTATCACTTTGTTTGATAAAGCTGTGAGTTACAGTTGAACACTGCACCTATTACACTGGTGTGTGCTACTGTTTCTAAAATTAACCCTGTAATAAATTACTGGGACAAAAACCAGCATCCACACATCGTTTTGGCCCTGATATAGTCTGTGAATGAAACATCAGATGAATATTCATCCATTAATTTCTAGCTATAAAACATGTATGCATGTTTTTCTTTAGTCTTTGAATGATTTTGGAGAAATGGGAACATAGAATAGCTGGTTGACTTTATTTCTTTTTTTTTAAATCTCACAATTCAACACTTTTACTATACTATGAAGAAAGATCAAAATCCAGATCAAACCAGATCAAATGAAAATCCAGAGCCAAAGGAGCAATCTGCCCAACCTGTCCATAAAAGAAGCAAAAGCTATGGTGTGTAAGTGCTCACAACAATGCTTATTCTGGAACATTCTGAAAACCTGGAACTACCAACTGGCTCTTACAACAAACAAGTCACTGAAGGAACACATATGGCCAATTCAACTCCACAATCAAACCATTATGTTGACACTTCAAGGGAAAAAAGGAAGGCAATACACCAATTCACATTTCAGTCACACAAGATTGTGTTAATTGAGTGGCAATTTGGCAAAAAAATAGGAAGATTGCAACCCTGGGCAGGACAACTGAGCTAAAACAGACATCGGTGTGAATTACCAATCATTTTCACCAATGACTTCATTTTGTCACATTAAAATAGTGCATTAAATTTCCAACTGACAGTTTATGCGATTAGTGGATTCAGTACTTCATTTCCTATGTCTAAATAACAGCATCCATCTAACATTTTCTAATTGTATATATGCTACATTTTCTATATTTAAATAACAACAATCATGCTACAGTACATGTCCTGTATTTATGTTTGATTTCCTGTTAGATGGAACCACACAATGACGTGCATTCTCCCAGATTCTCATGATCAGTCCTCCACTGGTGCAGCATCTTCAGAGCTGCTAGGTTCACAGACTCTGAAATCAAGGGTCAGATCCATCAAAGCTGACAGTGGCAGGCGAATAAACTTTCCCATATATATATATATCCCTCAAACATACATATGCTTCCATGAGCCTCAGTTTACACAATGAGGAGCTGTTTGTTATTGATAACTGTAACCTGATTGTGCCCAAATTCAACACCATAACCATGCCACCCCCTCACAATAACGTTCTGATGCCTTGCTAATGCACTTCAAAGAAGGCTATGTGTAAGTATAGATTTATGGCAGCAATTAATGGCAGCAATTTTTAGCTATTCACATAAATACATATTATAGTGCCAGAATTGGAGTGGAAATAAGGCGTATACTGAAGGATTTACACATTGTAAGGGGGTCATTCTACACGAATAGCAGTATTTGGAATGGTCATGTGTCTTGCAATGCGCACGATTTCTCCTATCAGCAGCTTAGGCAGCTTTCAAAGCAGGAAAAACCCTGAAACTGGCTGCACTCGCCATCTATGCCTCCCTTGCTAACGTTCGAGAGTTGCTGTAGGTGTCTGCTGCAGATGGGTCAGATTATCTGGAATCTTCATGCTTTGGCCCTTTTATCACAGATCGATGTTGATTGGCTACAGATAGAATCAATTGCATCCATGTTTAACCCCTTTTCCCGAGTAACCTGGATGTACTTTAGGCTACTTGTTTTGGAACTGAATTTCTGCAAACTTTTTACAAACTGAAGTTTTTTAAAAACTAAATTTGAGGCATTTAAATATGGAACCTGAATTTTTGAGAGCCTGTTTTTTAAGATTTTAATTTTTGGGAATCAAAAGTTTTGAAATGTGAGCTCAAAACCTCAAAAAAAGATTTTACGTGAATGAATTCCAAAGCATTGAATTTATGGTAAAAATTTCAAATATATTAATTTTACACAAAAAAATCAATCTGTTAAAATGAATGTGCTTTTAAATTAAAATCTTTTTGAATTTTATTTTCTTCCATAGGCACCTTTCATTTGCACTGATTAGAATGTGCAAATTAGACTCTGACAATACAAACCCTGATTTTAAGTATGAACACAAGTGCATTGAATGTAAGTTAAACCAGAGAAAGAGGCAAGAGGCAGTGATTATAGAACACAGATTTATTCAGAGTTCTGGTGTTGTACAGTCAATTGAATCTGTTTTAAATCTGGTCACAGTGGTCAGCCTTTTACTTGTGAAGTGAAATCAAAAAGAAAACAAAACTTAAGCATTTTCCAAAAAAAACAAAAACAAAACCTCTGTGGTGAACCCAACATCCCTGGGAGAGGAGGAAAACGGTAAAGAAAAAATGTCAGATTTTCAGACCTACTTCAGTACAGACTACCTCCTTAACGGGAGGGGGCACCGCTTGGTTTTTTAAACTAAAAAGACTGCTTTTTGTTGACTCAAAACATGGCAAAGCTGGGTGGGTAGAGAGGTTTTTCTGCTTTGTGAGAAGAAAGGAAGCACAAGCTTGCTTTGAGGCACTTTCTGCCTTCACACTTGCAACAGCAAGGAGAGCACAGGCTAACGGCTCTCGCCTGTGGCACTGTAGGCCTTGCTGCTGGAGAATGTAAATAGCGCTGTGTCTGTCTCACTCTGCTGCCCTGGAGCAACAGTTTAACAGCCAGGTTGGAGCTGACGATCTTCCTGGCTGGTTGTCCTCATGATCTTGTCTGTTTTTTTTTGTGTGTTTTTTTTTTTTTTTGCATTTTTGAAATCAGGTATGTGTCAGTGAAGGAAAACTGTTGTATAAGGAGAAATTGCACGTAGGAAAACAAACAAAAAGTCTGGTTTCGGTTTTTCACCTTTGAACGAGAAAGGGCTTCAATTGACCCCAGTTATGGCACTTGACCTGAACTGACTGGAATTTCTGTTATTTGTTTCATCCGGGAATGGGTACCATGGGTTTCTGGAGACTCATTGCAATATATTCAGACATGGATCAATAGATGCCCTGATGAGGGCCAGGTCATATGAATGAATCGTGTGTATGGAGAAGCAAGAGAGACTGGAAGGAAAGGAGGGGTGGAGGGGGAGAAGGGGGGAAAAGGTGAGGGGGGCTCATCTTTGTAAGCTTTAATATCTAGATCGAGAGACCATGGAACTCTTGCTCATGCTCATGCTACCACCACCACCACCACCGTAGCCTCCCATGCCTCCCATGCTTCCTCCGCTGTAGCCATATCCACCGCCGCCTCCGCCGCCTCCGCCGCCGCCCATGCCATAACCGCCTCCGTAACCTGCACACACACAGAGGTGGACATTAACCACTCTTCCAACATCAAGGAACATCAATGTGCTGCTCAAATACAACCTCTTCATGTGATTGCAGTTCTGCTTGTGGTACAGTACAGAAAATTCAGATTTCCACATATGGTTCGGAAAAGATGGGTAGACATTTAATCTAATGCGGTGCCAATTTTCTATGATATTTTTTCCTTCACTTGCGGTGGAAATGTGAACCACCATTTCAGTAACTTAAATTCCTGTGCTTCAAAATCCACAGCACAACCTGGTTAAAAGAATGTGCTTCAAATGAAAGAAAGGTACTCACCGCCACCGCCGCCGCCGCCGCCAGCGCTGACAGTGCTTGTGGTGGACTGAACATGGATGGTTGCTTGAGGGCCTCCGCCGGCCAGTCTTTGGAGAAATCAGAAAAAGCTTTTTAGAATGTGTACCAAGCTTCGTCACACAAGGCAGGATTGCTTTACATTGGCACAGCGTTAGCACACCGCTGGATTGCAGGAGTGGTTCAACGCCAGACATTTCTGTCTGGTTCCGTGCTCACCTGAACTCCTCTCCCTCCAGCAGCTTCCTGTAGGTGGCGATCTCGATGTCCAGGGCCAGCTTGACGTTCATCAGCTCCTGGTATTCGCGTACCTGGCGGGCCATGTCCTGCTTGGCTCTCTGCAGGGCCTCTTCCAGGTCCCTGATGCGGGCCTTGGCGTCTTTTACGGCAAGATCCCCGCGCTCCTCGGCCTCTGCGATCTGAGCCTCCAGGGCGGCACGCTATGGAACAAAGGACAGCAAAAAGACTGAACCTCTGCCTTCGCTCCGTTCTGGCCTTTCAGATTTCTGGAAATAGGCTGCTCTGCTAGCTGGAGGTCGCAGCCGCCGAATCCCCACTGTGTATTAGTCCGACACGCAGTGGCCGTTTCCTCACCTGCTGCTTGACGTTCTCGATCTCGTTCTGTAGACGGCTGATCATCCGGTTCAACTCGGCGATCTCGGACTTGGTGTTGCGCAGGTCATCGCCGTGTTTCCCGGCAGAGGACTGCATCTCCTCATACTTTATTGGGAAAGCAAAAAGGGTCATTTGTCATGGCATTTCCAGACTCACATTCTTTGCGGTGGCTTTGACTTGGACTGCGGATAAAGGAAGATGAGGTGCGGGAGGGGGGGGGGTGGCGGTGGGGGCTCCAGGTGGATCTGATTTAAACAATGCTCACCTTCTGCTTGTACCAGGACTCGGCCTCTGCGCGGCTGCGGTTGGCGATGTCCTCGTACTGGGCACGCACTTCAGCCACGATGGAGTCCATGTCCAGGTTGCGACTGTTGTCCATCTCCACCACCACGGAGGTGTCCTTCACCTGGTTCTGCAGCTCACGCAGCTCCTGGAATGAGGGAGGGAGGGAGAGAGAGAGTCCATGGATTAAAGAATTTGGAATGTATAGGGATAAAGATCTCCAAAATGGATGGAAAGCTTTTTGATAATATAAAGGCAGATATATTAAAATATCTCTTGTCACACTATGCCATTGACTTTCACAAGTCAGCAGGTTGACCTTACCGCTTCGTAGATGGCTCTGAGGAAGTTAATTTCGTCCTGAAGAGCATCAACCTGTGCCTCCAGCTCTACTTTGGTCAGGTATGCTCCATCAACATCCTGGGGGAGTGGAGAGAACATTAATTTGCCGGTGGGTGGTGAAGGGGAATTAAATGAATTCTTCTCAAAGTTTGAAATCTCCTTACCTTCTTGAGCAAGACAAATTCGTTTTCTGCTGAAGCTCGCTTGTTGATTTCATCTTCGTACCTGTAAGAAGTGCACAAATGTATTTCTTTCTTTACTTTGCTTAACCAGGAAAGCTAAACTCAACTAATGGAAAACATTATAATGGTTCTGATTGGAGCAGCTAAACTTGTTACTTGACCCCTGATGCATTTACTCGGAAAACATGCTTTTCTTACTGTGTCTTTACCCAGAAGCAGCCAGTGCTTATGGAAACAGGCTGATGCAGTGGGTTTATGTTTCAGCTAGTGCTGGTCTGACAGTACTCACTTGTTCTTGAAGTCCTCCACCATGCCTTGCATGTTCTTCAGCTCTCCCTCCAGCTTCATTTTCTCGTTGCCAAGACCGTCGAGCTGCCTGCGCAGGTTGGCGATGTAGGCCTCGTACATGGCGTCGATGTTGGAGCGGGAGGCGGTCTGGTCCTTCAGGAAGGACCATTTGGTCTCCAGCATCTTGTTCTGTTGCTCCAGGAAACGTACCTATAGGAGGGAGGATCAAATTAAGAATGCTTCACGAAATTTATGAAAAAAGGCAAAAGCTGTTGACTGTAACTTGTGGAAGGCCACAGGATTTCTGGTTCTTGTTTCATCGTGTAAAAATAGAGCTTTCGGTTTTAAAAGTTTGATGTGTAGTGTGCACTTTGTCATTGATTTAATTCCAAAATTGAATTGCGCTTTTTATTTTGTGACCCCACCTAGATTTTTTGGCCCACTACTTTATCTGCTGTGGTTCAGAAATATATAAATGTATTTCGTAAAAAGCTATAAAATACATTGTTTAAAATCATTCACAAAAAATAAATAAATAAATAAATAAATTGCATAGTTTTTTAAAATTTTGTCCTGAATAGAATCTCATCATTGCCTTGAACACAGGGGCGGGATCCATCAGGCTCTCATCCTAGCTGTGATTGGCATTTGGGCTGGGCGTTACCGCAGTGGGCGGGGCACACGTGACACACTCGGATCCTGGGGGGGGGGGGGGGGGGGGTCTTTGGCAGGTCTCTTCTGGGAGCTCATGCCGTGATTTTTAAGACATGTTCAAACTGTTCCTCTTCACATCGTGTTTTCCAAAATTCCTTTAAGACACTGTAGCCGGAAGGGCTGAAGGCAGGATAGAGCCAACACCCATGCAGGCGTGGCAGAGGAGCACTTAGCAGTCCTGTCCCGACTTGCCACCCATGGACCATACTGTACTAATAATTATACTGTTCCCTTTTTCTCACAGTTTTAATAAGTTCTTGTGTCATGTCCACACCTCTTTTTCCAGCAAGACCTTGGCGGGAAGATATAAAGTATATTTACCCGCTCATTACCATTGCAGCCATCGAAAAATATTTATGGCAATAAGGTAAATTTTTTTTCAAAGATCGCTAATGCGTTCTTTAAATGTATTTTAGTCTTTGAATGAAAATGAAACGTTTGATAGTCAGTTGAGCGCGATGCAGCGCGCTCAATTACAAAAATCAAGGCATTCGTTTCCCCCGCGACCACAGGTGCGGCTTACAGCTGTGTGGCAGGTGCGACAGCTGGCTGCACATTTTTCGAGCGAGGCGTGGCCGTGTCTCTTATATGCTTGGCTTTATTTTCACCCTTCCTTGTGCAGTTTTGCCGAGAGCCAAGGCATTTATTTTACCGTAATCGTGTACGCTGCTTGCTGTGTCCTTCAAATACCACTGTAAAAATAGCTTGCAGGCTAAGGCTGTGCCCGCGTTTCCTGCCTGGCAGAAGCTGAGCAGAAAACCCGCCCGCATTTTGGAGCGGTAAGACGTGCCGCGGTCAGCACCCAACCTCACCCCCGGGCTATGGTTCAGTCGCCCTCTGGCCTTTGATACAAAGACCCCAGGTACACTACTGCCTTGGAACAGGTGATAATCTGATGTCTGCCTTTATATGGACAGCAGCAACAGCAGTGGGGTGTGCAAGGTCTAGGGTTTCCAAACACCCCCCGTGCAGACGCGAGAGATCATTACTATGCATTTGCCAGGCAAAGAATAAGCTCAGGGTGCTACGTCCAGATGAGTCTTTTGTCTCTACGGCAACAGTAAACATCACACTGTATTCAGTGCAGTAAAGCAAAAAGACATTCTGTTATCCCTGCATCTCTCACTTTACAATTTTTAGAGCCACACCTATGCATTCAGGATTTCCTTTCAGTGGATTTGAAATTTTGTTGAACCAGCAGTTCACCAGTGTGGACATACTGTCATTTTGCTATTGTAAAGTATTTGCCTTTGGATATCTCCAGCAATTGCAAAAAAAACCACACACCCCCAAAACCCAGGGCAACCTTTTCCCCGTTTAATGAATTTGAATAACCAGAGTCATCCAAAGACAAAAGAAGCTTGCAGTGATTTACATTCACGCTTCATAGATGAGATTGGACTCAGCGGTTCATTTTTAATCGTCATTTTTTCTTTATGAACAATCTGATTATTGATGCTTGTTCTTGAAAAGATAACCCATCGTAATATGTGCTTATACGTGGTCACTCCAACATCTGCAGTCTACTGGGTGTTGCACTCCTAATCACTGATGGCAAGGCGCACACTGCAAGAAAAACTGGGACTGACCTTATCGATGAAGGAGGCGAAGCGGTTGTTCAGGGTCTTGATCTGTTCCTTCTCCTGGGTGCGGACGACCTGGATGTCGGGGTCGATCTCCATGGTGACGGGGGCGAGCAGGCTGTGGTTGACCGTAACAGCAGTGATGCCGCCGCCGAAGCCGCCCATGCCACCACCACCACCCATGCTGCTACTGTATGGAATGCCGTATGCACTGCCGCCGCCGATAAATCCGCCGCCGCCGCCACCACCACCGTATCCTCCGCCCCCGCCCATCCTCATGCTTCCACCGCCGAAGCCGCCGCCGCCGCCGCCGAAGCCGCCGCCGCCACCGCCACCGCTCGACCTTACGGACATGCGGGAGGAGGAGGCCCCAGCGTACGACTTAGCGGAGAAAGCCCTCCCGCTGCCGCCGCCGCCGCCGCCACCTCCGTAGCCACCGCCGCCGCCTCCTCCATATGAGGTCTTGGTTATAGAGAAGCTGGATCTGCTGCTCATGGTTAGGGTAGGTGGGTGTCGGAGGGAGAAGAAAAAAGAAAGAAAAAAGAGAGAACTGCCGTCTGGGTTGAGTGGAAGACGAGAGAGTGAGGAGAGGACCAGGAGGAGTGAGTCAGCTCACAAAGAAGGACGGTCAGATCCCTCTTAGTGACAGACCGCTCGGGGTGGCCGCTTTAAATCTCTGCGGCTCATGGAGGGGGGCGGGGCCTCACGTGCCCTGTCTCTCTGGCTCTGCCCACCTAGGGTACATGCAGCTGCCGGAGGGACCCACCCATCCTGTCGGACAGGTATGGGGCCCAGCGTAAGTTGATAGGTTCCAGCCCTCTCAGGGGTACTCTGGGAGACATCGGAGAATCTGGGAGGGGAGGGGGGAGCGGAGACATCCTGGGGGAAGGGTGGAGGAGTCAAAAAAATGCAGTCAAGGCTTTTTCCTCATTCCCCTTCACATACACCTACACTGGTTAATCTTTAATGTCCTTTCATTCGAAAAGTGCAAAAACGAGATTTATATTGTATGTTTGTTTTGGATTTTACACCGGTTTTTCCCACGGGAGCTCCTGACTGGTGACAGTCTTATTATATCTTTCCTTGTGTGTCTCTGTGTCTCGAGGACGAGCATAAACATTGGCATCTTTGTGTTCGCAAGGTTTACGATTCCCTTTTTGTGTACATTGTTTTTAGAACTAGGTGTCTGCTAGACTTTGTGTGTAATTGCTTTGTGCTAGGACACAGCTGCCTGCTTTGTACTTTGTACACTGAACTTTAACCTAATCTGCCGCCCACTAGCACAGCTGTCAGTATTCATAGCGAAGACACGGCAGGACACGGTATGGACCACAAACACACCTGACACACGGACCCTTGGGTTCCTGGCTGAGTCGGGCATTGCTGTGTCGCTACACTGAAGTGAGCCACTGCCAAAGTTTACCGTCACCCTTACTCTCGGCTCAGAACTCTGGGGACGGATGAGAATTTGGCACCGAGTTCATTTTTCCTGGCGCTCAGTCGAGTTCCATAGTGCCGCAAAAATGGTCAGTTTGCATAATTGTTTCCGCAAATTTGCAAAAGCACTGCGCAGCAAAAAAACATTTTTGATTTGATTTCCAGAGGGCATCATCACGGTTTTCTACCAATCTACCCTGACTTGAAATGGAGCACCACAGCAATCCGGCAAAATAGAGTTAAAAATAAAAGACAGGAGCCTGTATTCTATGTGATGCTGTACACCCCACGCCCTCCAGGTGGTGATGTTATGCAATGGGTGTATATGAGTTCAGCTTGATTTCTCTGACTGGGCGTATGACCAGTGGTTGGAGAATGGGGCTGAGAGGAAACATGAATTCCCTTATGCCTTATGGAGATTTTTTTAAAAATATGAGGTCATATTTCTGCTGATCAGGTGAAGATAACTTTGCTTTTAATATTTGTTGTTTGGGGGAAGGGGTTGTGGAAAGGCACAATTTAATTTTCAACCTTTTTGTTGCATCAATTGTTTTGTGTGCTTCTGATCCAAACTATTGGGGAGTGAGAAGAGGTACTGCAGAAATGACATGATTCAGATTGTTCAACTGATATATCCCATTAACAGTGGCATGTAACAATTCTGCCAGAAAAAGCAAGGTATTTGCGGAGTGCAAGAGTGCTAACTTCTCTTCTCCCTGTTGATTTATATGCTTTATTTAGTGACTTCAGGCACACAAATCCACGGCATGAATTGCAATCTCAATCCAAGTGGAAAAGATTTAAAGACCTCCTATTGCTTAGATTATCATAATATATCCTTGATTAGTTATGATCATGCTGTACAGGTAAAATGAGCGTTTCCATTTACATTTTTAGTCAGGTTGGTGTTAAATCTTTGTCCTTCTCTGCATGGGAATGAATGAGTGTGATATTCCTTCAGAGAATTAGGCAGAATGGGTGTGGATTAGCCCTGACTTGTTACTGCGTGTGGCTGAATTGAAATCTTTGGGTCTGCAGAGGGCTCGGGTGTGGCACTTTGGGAAGGGAAAGGGTGTGTATGCCGTGGAGTTGGAGGGAGACCTGTGGGAGTGGCACATGCAGGTACGCTACCTCTCTGTCATTCTCACTCCCTCTCCTACTGCGCTCCTGCTATTCTCTCTCTCCCAACTTTGGTCCTCTTACATAAGTACTTGTGAAAGGAAAGTGAACCAGGCAACAATGAATTTATAGCAAAAGCTAAAAAAGGGAAAGTAATCAAATAAGGACGCTGGGGCTTTTAATTGGCCCGGTCCATAAAGCCCATGAGGGCATGCTGGGCCCTAAGAAGTGTCTCAGTTAATAAAGCCTGTCACTACAGACTGCGGCCTAGAGTGGCTTGGTCAGTAAAGGCTCTTACCATGAGTACATGCTGGGCTCTATGGAGTGGCTCGGTCAGTAAAGGCTCCTACCATGAGTACATGCTGGGCTCTATGGAGTGGCTTGGTCAGTAAAGGCTCTTACCATGAGTACATGCTGGCCTCTATGGAGTGGCTTGGTCAGTAAAGGCTCTTACCATGAGTACATGCTGGCCTCTATGGAGTGGCTTGGTCAGTAAAGGCTCTTACCATGAGTAAATGCTGGCCTCTATGGAGTGGCTTGGTCAGTAAAGGCTCTTACCATGAGTACATGCTGGCCTCTATGGAGTGGCTTAGTCAGTAAAGGCTCTTACCATGAGTACATGCTGGGCTCTATGGAGTGGCTTGGTCAGTAAAGGCTCTTACCATGAGTACATGCTGGCCTCTATGGAGTGGCTTGGTCAGTAAAGGCTCTTACCATGAGTACATGCTGGGCTATATGGAGTGGCTCGGTTAGTAAGGGCCCTCACCACGATTAAATGCTGGGGTCTGTGGAGTGGGTCAGTCACCAAAGGCTCAGACTACAATTGCAGGCTGAGCCCTATTGAGTAGTTTAGTCACCAAAGGCTCAGACTACGATCACAGGCTGACCATAGAGTGGCTCAGTCACCAAACAACCTGTAGGGTGCAAAATAGTTGCTAGTTCTGATGTTGTACCTTGTGGATTATATGGTGTAAATAGTCATCAGCTCTCCTGTAGTTCCTTGTGGCCTATAGGGTGCAAATAATCACTAGCACTTATGTAGTACCATGTGGCCTGTAGGGTGTGAAATAGTCACTAGCACTCATGTAGTACCATGTGGCCTGTAGGGTGTGAAATACTCACTAGCTCTGATGATAGTACCTTCTGGGCTATACGGTGTAAATAGCCATTAGCTCTTCTGTAGTTCCTAGTGGCCTTTTGGGTGTAAAATAGTCACCAGCTTGCCTGTAGAACCTTGTGGTCTGCAGGTGTAAATAGTTACTAGCTCTCTTGTAGTACGGTGTGGTTTTTCTTGCACAGGTGTGGACGGAACAGCAGAAATTAAAACAAGTTTTGAGAAAATAATGGGCACAATGTTCAAAACCAGAAGGGAGCTTGACATTTTTGTTCCACACATGAGAATATCTGAGCCAGCCGCATACACATGTCCTCATTTTGCCATTAGGGATTGTCGTTTATTATATTTCTGCAGATCTGCAGTAAATGGTGATGTTGCACCTGCCTGATGAGGACTTGGTTGCCTGCTCCAATCAGCTAGCTCCAAAGACCAGGGACGGGATATGGAATTAAATAAGACAGTGAAACTGTCCTTGTTTCTGCTAGTGCTGCAGGTGCAGAAAGGGTATGGTATTCTAAGGTCATGCTGCTGCAACACAGGTCTGGGCGCTTACAAAAAATGTGGCAAGACAGCGCACGGGGACGCGACTTATTTGTCTTCCTTCATGGGCCTACTGAAAAGCTGTGACTTCTGCCCCCCCCCCACCGCACTGCACTGCAAGGAAGCTACGCTGCACAAAGGAGAAAGGAGGCCGTGAAATAAAGGAGGAGGAGCCGTGGCAGGGAGCCAGAGGACACGCCCCGAGGGAACTGGCGACGAGCGGGGCGCTTCGTGTCCTCGCCTGTCGACTCCGTGGCCCTGGGAAAGCCACAGCCCCATTCCTCAGCAGCAAACAGGTTCTCTGGGTGATTTACGACCCGCCTCATCAAAAAGTGATTGAATCGATGCGCGCTGAATGCGTTCACCTGCCTGGTCTCCTCCCCCTGGAGATGGCTCTGCTTACGCCTTTGGACCGCAGTGACTTCGTGCTGTCATCACTGACACCTTTTACAATTTTCAATTGTAAAAATGTTTGGCAGATGCTCTTAACCGGTGCAGCTACTTCACAGTCAAATCAGTGCCGTCACCAGGTCACAAGACCTTCAGAATAAAGCAAGAGAAGCGGGTACGAAAAGGTGGGTTTTCGTACATGTGCGAAAAACGGCTAGTGGCGATTGCAATGGTAAGTGTGTCAGATTTCACAGTTTAGTAGTTGGGCAGTAGTTTGTCACTGCACACCTTGTTAATATGTTGCATTTGTGCATAGCAAAAAATAAATAAATACAAACAGACACGTTTGGTTCCAGCTACCAACAAACATGGTCTACTGATATTTTGAATTCCAGGACCCAGGGGACCAACAGAATCCATGCAGAAATGGCCATGCTGACAACCTGCAGAAAATCCTACCAAATTCAAAAGATGAGAAATGAGAATTGGACAGATGCCATTTTAACTGCAGACAAAAACAGACAGAGACGGAGAGTGAGAGAGATTGTCAGTACTTTCGGTAAGGTTGAGAATGAAGTGGGGAAGTGGGGAATACCTGTTGAAACAGATTTATTCTGGCAAGATTGTACAGGAGGTTCACTCTCTCTCGCTCTCTCTCTCTCTCAGATCATAATCGAGATCTCCGCCCATGACAGCTCAGGTATGGGGGCACATTGTAGAATCCATGTCCTAATATGGTAACGCATTGTAAAACTGGAAATAGCTCTGCAAAACTTATACGCTGTCTTCTCATTATAAAATGGCACCACGTGTGTGTGTTTGTGTGAGCACGCATGCACATGCACACCTTCAGGGCCATGAAAAGTATTTGCCCCCTTCCTGATTTCCTCTATTATTGCATATTTGTCACACTGAATGGTTTTTGATCTTTAAACAAAATGTAATATTACACAAAGGGAACATTACTAAGCACAAGACCCATTTATTCATTTATTTAATGATAAAATTGTCACATACCCACGTCACCCATGTGAAAAAGAAATTATTAGAAGTATCTGAGTGGCGAAGGAATGCGTGCAGTCTTGCTCAGTGCTACTGGAACGGGATTCGTTTAATGGTATTTCGATTATCTGACTCCAAAATAATGTTTTAACCTTTCCTCTTTGCTGACAGTTACGCATAGAAGCAGGAGACTGCTTTCTGCCAGTAGTGTGGCTCTATACGAATCACTATCTGACTTGGTAGACGCGGAAGTGCATCTGGCTTGTGTAGCCTGCATATTACATCCTGCTGTTACACTAGTGTATAGGTGAGTGGCTATGGGGTGCAGATGTCCTGAGCTCTATGTGTATGCTATGACCTTAAATCTGCTAGGTGTGCTGTGGTAAGAGTCAAATTATATTGGCAGGTTAAAGTGAATGCAGTTTATTGTACAGTATGTTAATAATGGCAGGATACAGTGGTTCAAAATGTGTGTGTAGTGCGATGGCTATGTACGTGTGCAGGAGACTATGTTGACGAGTCTCTATGTGCTATTGAACTTCTCTCCTTATGTACAAGTAAAAACCCCAAGTCATCAAATAAAGGCACAATCATGACAACACAGTATAACAATGATCCTGCTTGTGCTATCTCTGTAAGCTTATCACACTGGGTTAACCTTTGTAACTGAGGCACCAACTTGTTCCCCATGACATCAGTTTCCAACAATACAAAACATGATTACACTGTAGAATGGAGACCCTAAGTTTTACATAATGCTGATCCAGTGGGCTGTTTTGCCACCGAGGACTGTTTCATTATCACACTTGCTGACACCGTGTCAGCAAAGTAAACAGTCTGTTTCCTTTTAGAGGTCTGATAAGCGGCAGACTTTTGTGAACTGCCAAACAGTTTCCCCCCTCTGGTCCAATGGAACACTGAGAGGTACAGGGGTCCAAGCACCAACAGAAGTGTTCAAGGCTGATTGCAGAGAGGCGATGAGGCACCTGAAGTAGCAGCACTGGCAAGTGTGATGGTGAAGACAAGCAGAGTGGCGATGACGCACCCTCGGTAGACCCAACCCCACCAGGTGTAGATGTGTTGGGCTGAGCGTGTAGAGGCACTGGTCAGGATCCTCATGGTCTGTTTGGCCAGGTTGACCTCTACCTGAGCTTGATTCAGTTGCTATGCAGTCTCCTGGATCAATTGCTCAAAAACAGATAATATAGCAAGCAGTTTCATGGCAGCAAGAGCATGTGGTAAACAGAGCATTGTTACCTCTAACTGTTATATAACCAGTGATATGGTCTCACCTGGTGTCTTGGTCCTTTACTGCTTTACTGTATAAAGGGAAAAGTTTCATAGAAACCAATACAATCTTGACATTTGCATACATTGTATCCATTATTAGTAATTCAGAATAGAGGATGTCTGATGAGGGTGTATAAACAGAAAAATGGCACAGACATTCATTACATCATCCAGTTGTTAGCACTTCAGAATAGCGCATGCCTTGTATTTTGCCAGAATATGCCTACAGTAAGAATGTAGAACACAGGTAGGAACACATCACATTGAGGTCACCAACTAAGAAACTAAGGAAGTATCTGAGTGGTGAAGGAACACATGTAATCTTCAGTTCGACTGGAACAGGATTAATTTTACGATATCTTGATTATCGGACTCCAAAATAATGTTTTAACCTTTCCTCTTTTTGATTTCAGTTCAGTGGTTTGAGGTGCATGGCAATATCCATATGCCATAGCCCTCTTAGTCACCAGATCTGAGTGCAATTGAGCCTGTGTGGGAAATTCTGAAGTTGTACCTGAGATAGCACTCTCTCTTTCATCAGCTAAGGATGAGTTAATTGACTATCATGGATGAGTGATATCTTTATCCTCACTTGGTTTTTCTTTCACATTTATTTAAAATAGTAAATTACATTTTTTTGAGGTCCACACTGCATTGCCAAAAGTATGTGGACACCTGACATCCGACAACTCGTACAACATTATGGGCATTAATTTGGAGTTGGTACATCCTTTGCAGCTATAACAACCTCCACTCTTCTGGAAAGGCTTTATGCTAGATGTTGGAGCATTGCCGCTGGGATTTGCTTCCATTCAGCCAGAAGAGCATTAGTGAGGTCAGGCACTGATGGGGCGTTTAGGCGTGGCTCGCAGTTGGCTTTCCCATTCATCCCATAAGTGTTGGATGAGGTTGAGTTCAGGGCTCTGTGTAGGCCAATCAAGTTCTTCCACTCTCTTCTTGAAAAAAACATTTCTACATATACCTCTCTGTGTGCCTGGGGACATCGTCATTCTGAAACAGAAAAGAGCATTCCCCAAACTGTTCGGGAAGCTCGGAATCATCTAGAATGTGTTTGTATGCTGTAGCATTAAGATTTGCCTTCACTGGAACTAATTGGCCTTGCCCAAACATATGAAACACAGCCCCAGACCAAGGGGTGCCTAAATCATTCTGGTCATATAGTGTATTTGTTGGTGGACACTGATAATCTAGAAATGGCTCGTCATCATATATTTTTATGAAAGCATAAATCATAAGAACGTAGGAATATATACAGATAGCAACACGCGGCCTATCTAGGCTTGCCATTTACCTATAAATTGGAGAGTATTCAGCACTGCATCAAGCCCAGACCTGAAAACCCTGAGGACTGCTGCCTCTCCATTGTGGCATGGCAAAGTTTTCTGCCATAAAAAACCATTGTAGCTCACTTTATGTCCCTGTTATGAATTCACAAACCTCAAACCGCTGTTAAACGTGAAGAGATTACAGTAAATCTTAAGTTTTAAGTTATCATAAGTCTTCCTCATAACTTTCCTATTTCATGCTAGAAACCAATTTAGTTACCCTTTGTCCTTTTTCCAGAGCTTATAGATCATTCTTGTATTGCTTTGCCCAGAATACAAAGGTATTGTATTACATCAATATAATTTCCTTTGATTTGCACTCCATACTTTTTGCCATATATCCCAGCATCCTGTTGGCCTAAACACTGACAGGCTTTGTATCAACTACAAATATCTTCATCTGTCTTCTTCAAATTGGACACATGCTTTTGTGTTGTTCTCATGAAATACTCTCATGAAATACTCCTGCCTTCGATTTTAATTTCCTACATGCAGGAGCATTTAGCTGTATTTGACAGAGCAGTGAAATCCTGCTTTTTATGTATTATTTTTTTATTGCACTACTTTGCTTCCAGGCATCTGGCATTTCTCCAGTTTTTATAGAGTGCAAAAAAAATACCTGTCACTGGTTTATAGATGCTCTGCCCTAGCTCTGAGTACTCTTGGATGTATGCCATCGGGACCTGCTGTCTTGTAGCATTCAGTTAATGTAATTCCTTTAATACTTTTCAATTCCGTAAGATTCACTAGAACATTCTGAACACTGGATGTGCTTTCTGGCATATTTGTTAACTCTCATCTCAAGTAAAATTACTTGAAAACTAGTCTCCTCACACAGAATGTTTGCAAGTCCTATTGATAAGAGCTACTTTTCAAAGAGTCAACACAATCTTCTGGGTAGCAATGGTAGTAAATGAACCCTGAGATACTAGGAAATGTAACGGTCAAACTTACACTAGCCTCATCTGTACTGAGGAACCACTCTAAACCAGCCTTATCTGCACTGAGAGACCAGTCTAAACCAGCCTTATCTGCACCGAGAAACCACTCTAAACCACCCATATCTGCACTAATAGACCAGTCTAAACCAGCCTCAGTGGCACTGAGAGACCAGTCTAAACCAGCCTTATCTGCACTAATAGACAAGTCTATACCCGCCTCAGTGGCACTGAAACACCAGTCTAAACCAGTCTCATCTGCGCTGAGAGACTAGTCTAAACAGCCTGATCTGCACTGAGAGACCAGTCTAAACCAGCCTTATCTGCACGGAGAGACCAGTCTAAAACAGCCTCATCTGCACTGAGAGACCAGTCTAAACAGCCTGATCTGCACTGAGAGACCAGTCTAAACCAGCCTTATCTGCACGGAGAGACCAGTCTAAACCAGCCTTATCTGCACGGAGAGACCAGACTAAACCAGCCTCATCTGCACTGGGAGACCAGTCTAAACAGCCTGATCTGCACTGAGAGACCAATCTAAACGAGCCTTATCTGCACTGAGAGACCAGTCTAAACCAGCCTTATCTGCACTGAGAGACCAGTCTAAACAGCCTGGTCTGCACTGAGAGACCAGTCTAAACCAGCCTTATCTGCACTGAGAGACCAGTCTAAACAGCCTGGTCTGCACTGAGAGACCAGCCTATACCAGCCTTATCTGCACTGAGAGACCAGTCTAAACCAGCCTTGTGTGCATTTATGATGATCCTCTGAGGGATATTAATTTACTTGTTGTACATTTTAATATTCACTTTTGTGTTTTTTTGGGAATGCCGCAAGTAAACACTGCACGTGTTTCTAAATAACCATACGAAAGTATGTTGTTGGTCAAACTGAATTTTCGAATCAAATCAAAATTCTTTTTTTTTTGTTGAGAAAAATGGGTTGTGGTGGTTGTTCGCTTCTGAATGAAATTCCATTGTACACTAGAGGGCAGTGTGCACAACTGAGTGGAAGTGAATGACTGGCAAACATGAAGAATAAAGGGACTGTCACTGTGTTATCCTTCATAGATTATGAGCTATTTTATCTCAGACAATGTTCAAGCATATTATACTTTATGGAAACTATAGTATGTAGACGCATGTTCTTCTTTTCCTTAATGTTCTACAAATAGGGACTGATTTACTTAGACCAGTGGTTCTCAAACTCGGTCCCGGGGGACCACTGTGTATGCTGGTTTTCATTCCAACCTCAACTGCAGTCCCAGTCCCATTTTAACAAGCTGTTCATTTGTCTTAATTAAAAAAGGGCCAGTGAGGGTGCACTCCTGATTCTAATAATCAAGGTGCTTAGAAGAGAGTGGTTGATTAGTAGAATCAGGTGTGTGCTCCCACACTGGACCTTTCTGGATAAGACTCAGGACCCAGGCTCTAAAACATGAAAAACACATAATTAAGAAAAAATGAACAGCTTGTTAAAATTCTGGGATTGCAGTTGAGGTTGGAATGAAAACCAGCATAAACAGTGGTCCCCCAGGACCGAGTTTGGAAACCACCGACTTAGACCTTTAGCATGTGCAAAACCTTTTAGCACATGCAAAACCAACTACTGGTCTTGGTATTTGTTTTGTACCAACCATTGGTTGTCTTATTAGTTTTGCGTGTGCAAAAAGGTTTTTGCATATGCTAGAGCAGTGGTTCCCTAACTCGGTCCTGGAGTACCCCTGTGTATGCTGGTTTTTGTTCCAACCACAATTGCAATACCAGAATTTTAACAAGTTGTTCATTTTTCTTGATTAGGTGCTTAGCATGTTTAGAGGGATTATTAACCCACTTCATGTCAAAAATAGCCATAAACAGTAAAGTTACCATGTTCATATTGTGCTTATTGTGCTTTCTTGCAAACAATTACATAGAAGAGGTAACAAACTTTTTGGACCAACTTAAAGAATGAAATGAATCAATAGGCCCCTGAACATTTAAGTTCCTTATTGACACGATGCAGGTTCGGCTCGTTATCATTTGCTTTGTCTTTAAACTCTTCATTATCTTCCAGATGGTTAGTTTTAGTGGCCAGATGTCCACACTTTGACCAATTAGAAGCCTATTGACACACTTCAGTCTTTAATTTGATCCACTGAAAATAATTTACCTTTTAATGTAATTGTTTGCAGTGTAGCACAATAAGCACAGTGTGAACATGGGAATTTTATTCTTCATGGAATGCTTAGCTATTTCTTACATAATGTGGTTGAAGAGGGTAAATAATCCCTCTAAACACGAAGAGCACCTAATTAAGAAAATTTTACAACTTGTTATAATTCTGGAATTGCAATCGTGGTTGGAACGAAAACCAGGAGTACTCCAGGACCGAGTTTGGGAACCACTGTGCTAGAGATCTAAGTAAATTTGGCCCATAATCGCCATTTATATTTGGGTTCACCATACCATAAATAAAACTGTTAGGGCCAGTTTTACAGTCACAGACTAAGCATAGTCCTAGACTAAATTCAATTTTTAATGGAGATTCTCCCGGACTAACTTAGTTTGTGTCTGTGAAACTGGCCCTTGAAGTCATAAAGCTTGCAAGTGGCCCTGCCAGGTGCATACCAGGAGCACATATCAGGCCCTGTAGTCACATGCTGGAGGCCTGGGGGGTGGGGTGGTGGCAGGGCTTGAGACAGATAGGGCCCCTCCAGACATTTGGGGCCCTTCCAGATGGCTGGGATATATCTAGACAGTTGGAGCCCTAGACACTCATACCTATGTCACCTATACCTAGAACCAGCTCTGTACATGGGTTTAATCTTCTTGTGTATTGATTTAATATGTGTATATATTGGTTTTTCATTAACACATCTATTGGTTTGTCATTGACACATCTATTGGTTTGATTGTCTTATAATCATAATTATTTATTTTGTTAATGTACTGGTTTACTATAATTATGTATTGGGTTGTCATTGGCACATAGGCTACTGTATATTGATTAGCCATTTGTGTTTGCATTAATTGTCATTGATGCATATATTGGTTTGCCATTTGAACATCTCTTGGTTTGTAACTAACAATCAAGCTACATTTGTGGAATATGCTTTTGTCTTTGTTGTCATTTGTATACCCTGCCTGTGATTGGTGATTTAAAGAGTGAATTGCCATGGTAACACAGTGCAGAAGTCATCCAGCAGGAAGTTTTGCTCCTCAACACAGTAGGGCAGCCCTCTCTGCACAGGCCAGGAGTCATGACTGTCTAGAAAGACTTCACTGCCTTGCCAATTGCTGATTGTGGGGAGTGGATAAAAAAGACAGCAGAAAAATAAAAATAAAACAAAAATGAATCACAGTGAGGTGTTTATGGTTAACATGTGAAGGTTTTCTAAAGACATCAATTAATTCCACCTGCCTAATCTTTTCTTTAAACACTGCACTTCTTCTTGACTGCCTACTGTAAAACCTTAGAGGAGCAGCTTAAGACAAATGGCTTTTTTCACAACTTAATTCAAAAACTAAGATGTATAAATTGATGGGTTACCTGGTATTTGTCTCCAGGCAGAATTTCACTGTCATTCTCTTGACTTCTTTTCTGCACCAGAATGTCAACCTGTAGTTCTGCTCGCCTGCCACCCAGCTTGGGCATCACTGACGTAGCCTCAATACTTACAAGGAGATTTTCAAACCCAACGATAGCCTGTAAAACATTTTCCATAAATTTTTTAATGGAACTGCGGCAAAACCACCCCTGGAATAAATTAAGGTAATGCAGCCTGTCTTGAGGTAAAATGACATTGTTCCTCACAAGCAAGAGCCTGTGTTTGTGGATGAATTCAAACAGGTCAGCAAATAAGCGACAGAAATTCTGTCTTCCATCAACTGTTTGATCTGCGTGACATGATCTTCATTTTCTTAAGTCTTGCTGAATCCCCGAGAATAAATATGAAATTTGATAATAGATATGGACCTTCCTGCAACATCTGCATTGGCTGGTGATCCAGCCAAATGATCTGTGTGGCAGTAGGCTGCTGTGAACTGCCCTGGGGGTTCTGCAGAGCCCAGGTCATATGTGGAAGCCCTTTGACACCACTTGGGACATTGATGCTGGCATGCAACCCCACTCCATTGGCTCTGAGCTCTCTCATTGACTTGGAGTTGAAATGCTAGGTCTTCCCCACCCGGCTTAGAAGGTTGTAGACTTAGTCAACCGCAAGCGTTTTCCCTCGCACTGACAGCAGTGCTAGCTTCGGTTTATAAAAACAAAACAAAACAAAACAACGAAAAAAGCGGTTAAACTTGAAAAGTGCATTCTGGGATAGCTACTGTCCTTGGATTGAGCACATAATCTAACTGTGTGGCATGCAGTGATGGGGCACAATGAAGTTTCCTGCCACAACTTGAGGGAGGGAAATTGCACCCCCTGGTGGCAGTCCCTTCCACTCCCATGGCTACCGTCTTCTCTAACCTTTCTGCCTCTGTCCCCCCCCCCACCCCCCCGCCAGAATTTTTATTTATTCTGTTGCAGTAATGCTGTAGACTTTAACGTGGCCAATCAAAACACCAGCTCGATTGTACAGGATCTGTGTGTAGGTCTCATATTCCTTGGTTGACACATCACCATCAGTTATGAAGAATGAATATGGGGATTATTTGTGAATGACATATTTTCACGTGATTGGCTGCAGTTTATACATGCAAAAACAAAACATGGCATGAAATTCTTCATCTTCACTTGGGGATTCCCCATTTCCACATGTGACCTGTAGCTCTCATGTTTTTCATGTGAAAAGAAAACATGTGACTTAAAATAAATCCACTCTCATTTTATAAACGGGATTATTTTTATAGTACCCATGTGTGGTGGGTTTCTCATGTTGGGTGTTTCTCATGTGATTTTTTCATAAGGGAATGCGGCTGGCTGTGTTGAATTTGATTATCTCTGCCTCTTCCGCAGACTGATTGGTAGATTCCTGGTGGCTGAAAGCTGCTGGAAGTGGAACTGCTGTGCAGTCAAGGCGCCTGTCCCTGCATATTTTGTGTTTCATACCGGCGTTGTGATTTATGAGTACTTTGTGTTACCAGTTTTTTTTGGAAAGGATAAACTTGGCCTGCTGGGCCACATTGAGTACAGTAAATACATGAGGTCCCTGTCTTTGTGGTGTCTTAGCCACTGGAATTTCATCAGCCATTACGGTCGGAAAGTGTAGGTCTTTGCATTTGTCATGAGCTCACCTGCCAGCTCTTCATCTGACATGTCCTCGCCAGAATTTTGGCATAGGTTCCGCGCGCTGTTTTGAAAAAGGCATCGCTAGTGCATTTCATTGTTGAGAGTGGAACTAACGTGTTAGCTAATTCCTAGGCATATACAGTGTTTCTGTAGCTAATGAAAACTCTGCTCTGTTTCCATCTGTGTGAAGTGTGTGGTGCGGTGCGTTGTTATGGTGAACACCTCAACTCATGTCTCTCTTTCACTCTTTGCCACTACTCTCTCTCCCTGATGCACACATACACATACAAATTCGCTAATACGCATGGGTACCACAAGTGAATATGAGATCATTTTGGGCCATGAATACTAGTAACTTTGCACTAGACTAAGCCCAAAAATGTTTGCAAAATGCAACTAAAAAGTGGTACTCAAATGTGATCATGGTCACGTTGTTTAATGATCTCTTCTGTCATTGACTGACAATGTTAGGTGAAAACACCCATATGGAGAATTTTTCTGAATTGACGCAATTAGTTACAAATATACTTTTGCCTTTTGAGTAAGAAGTGGAAATATTCCTTCAGCTGTACCTCCACGTTCCTCCAGTGGCATTAGTTTTCTTGTGCAAATCATTTGTAATTTGTCAGCTCAGAGATACCATTTTTTGAGGCGTGGCCTGTAGAGGGAGGGCTGTCATGTCAAGTTCTGATAGCCGTTAGAAATGTATCAGATGATTGGCTGAAACTTGACTGTTTTTTTTAGCTGGTCAAGGTTGTAATACTTTGTGAGTGTCTCTGCAACTTCAATGAGTAATTATTTTGACTAGTTTGTTTCATTGTTTTGTATGTGCTGTGCATCTGCAGAGCCAGCCCATGCTGTCCATTTGCCATCCAAAATTGAAGAGGAATTCATGGCAGTGTAGGACTAAGGAAAGCTTTTATATCAGTTGTGATGGTTTTTTCTTGTAGAAAGAAATTAAATATGCAAATCATAATTGTCTATCCCATCTGATGATTTTTCTTTGGTCATAGATGTCCTATCAGTTGTGTGCAGTTTTCAGGGGATACCTTTGCTATCATTTAATCAAAGAAATTTATTCGTAGCATGTACATGTACACCACCCATGCTCATTTTCTTTCCTTCCATGCTCCCTGTGTTAGGTCAACTGATTGTTTTTTAAACGTCACAGTTAGCCACTCAGCTGTACAATTAGTGACCTAACTGTTGTTCTGTGCCTAAAGTGCTGGGTTCACACTTGGTGATAATTCCCCCAATTATAAGACTGCAGTTGGGATGACTGGGGCCAGTAAGGCTGTCACTAATTAACCTCCAGGGCAAAAGAGCACAATACTGCATACATTCTGTTGGCAAGATTTTTTTCAAACTGAGTTGCCTAGTGTGAATTGGTCCAAGACCCTGACAAAAGCCAGTGTGGTTTAAGCACAAGAGGAAGATGGCCAGGAAGTGAACTCACTTTAACAACAATAACCACTGCCACATGCAAGAAGAAGAGGACTGATATTTAATGAAAATGGCCACAACAGTGAGTGCTGACCACTTTTTGGGCACTCTGAGTCCTTTGACCTTTTTGAACCATTCCAACCTTTTCTGCAGGATTTTGCAAAGTTTGATGCAAGACACTAAAAATCAGACTAGTGTGTCCTTGGGTGAAACACATAATCTGTTCCCAGTCACCTAGTGCACACCATCACAACGGCAGGGCGAGACTGATTTACCAGACCAGTCGACCAAATCGGAACTGTCTTTGTCATCCATTCCTGGAACAGTCACCAAGTATGAACCAATCTTTAAGGTGCCCTTGAAGGATGACAACTAAAATTCAAGTCCCTGCTTGATAGAATAAGGTATGATAAGAGTGATGAAAGGTTTTTTCATTCATAATTTTGCTGACAGCTGATTAGTTTATAGTTTGATAGCTTTCTGGGAATCTGCCACTACTTAGAAGTGCTCCTACCTTTTTTCCAATGGGCTGTACACAGTAGTTTTATAATAATACCTGTGTAATTACATTGTAACTACAGATGTATATAGAGTGTAACCACAGTGTGTATACACCAGGGGTGTCAAACCCCGGTCCTGGAGAGCTGCAGTCTCTCCTGGTGATTAGTTTAAGTCTTTCATTGGCTAAAGAGTCCACACACCTTACTGCCAAGGCTGTACTTGGCTGCTGCCTAAAAGGAAAACACAAATACCTGCAGACCCTCCAAGACTGGAATTTGACACTCCTGGTTTGCAAATTGTTCTCACAACTTGTAAAACCCGTTTACAGCTATATTTAAAAGTAGTTTAAATATAAAATAATTTAAATGTAGTTGCATTAAGTGCCCACAGTCCAACAAGCAAATTCGTTCTACTTATTTCTTTAACATTCAAATGTCGAAATGCGGCCAACTGCGCTCGCCTGTGGCACTGCTGGCCTTGCTGCTGGAGAATGTAAATAGCACTGTGTCTATCTCACTCTGCTGCTCTGAAGAACCGATTTAACAGCCAGGCTGACAGAAACGGAGTTGGCAGATTATTCATTCTGAATCTTTATCTACATTCTAAATTAAATTAGCCATTTCAGTAAAGGAGGGCTTGTATAATGAGAAATGACACATAAGACCGACAGAAAGATAGAACGTGACATCCCACAACAGGGTGGATTTATTTTATTGTGCTGCTTTTAACAGATCTGAAGTCAATTTTTGATTGTTCCTTTCTTCCTAGAATATTATTTCACAATACTAATGTCGGAAGGCCATTAGATGTGTGTAAGCATGACATGTTTGAATCAATAGATGCCCTGTCTCTTTTTGTGTGGGTTGGGCCAGATGAAGTTAGGGCTGTATTATTAATGAGTATGGAGAGGTTAAGACAGGTGGGTGCAAGCACAAGGTGAAAGGTCGGGAGGAGAAGGTAGGCGTGTCTTGTCTTTAGAAGGCTCTGGCCATGCCACCGCTCATGCTGGCCATGCCCATACTGGCTCCGCCCATGCTGGCCATGCCCATACTGGCTCCGCCCATGCCCATACTGGCTCCGCCCCCAATCATGGACATGCTGCTCCTGCCGTAGCCGAATGAGCTGGCGCCACCACCAGCGGAGGCAGCACTCATGGCGCCTCCACTGCTCATGGCCATGCCGCCTCCGTAGCCGAGCCCAGTTCCGCCTCCGACTCCGCCTCCCATTCCGGCCATGGACATGGTCATGCCGCCGACTCCGCTGACACCACCCCTGGCTCCAGCCACTGCTCCAGCCGCGGCTGCAAGCCCGCCTCCAATGGTGTCCACACTGTACACTGCGTCCACAGCGATGGAATAGACATGTCACCCTTCTAAATATCTGGGACAACCCGCAATCAGCACTACACCCCTGTTGTTTTTACTTTTTAATCAGGAAATATGTTGTCCTTCTGTTCATGAAAGGAAAATGTATGTTGCATCCTGAATTCAATGCTTAGCAAAAATGGTATGCTATGCTCCAGAATGCTCCCCCAAATTATCACAGGTATTATGTTGTTTGTAATCTGAAGTATGGGCAGTTTCAATCAGCATTGTACAAACAAAAATCCATTGATTCAGGTAATTCAGAATGAAGAGTACTCACTTCCATTAGCAGACTGAACGTGGATGGTCGCAGGGCCTCCGCCAGTGGATATTCTTTGGAGAGATTTGAAAGGGCTTTTTAGAACTTGTGCTCTTAGAGTTTAAGGGTTAATTATGTCAAAGAACTGTGCTTCATAACATAACTCAACACCAAATGTTTTTTTTTACGTTTTTTTAATAACCAGGGTGTCCTGGCTTTTGTCTGGTTCCCTGCTAACCTGTCACCCTGCTCACCTGAACTCTTCTCCCTCCAGCAGCTTCCTGTAGGTGGCGATCTCAATGTCCAGGGCCAGCTTGACGTTCATCAGCTCCTGGTATTCGCGCACCTGGCGGGCCATGTCCTGCTTGGCTCTCATCAGGGCGTCCTCCAGCTCCTTGATGCGGAGCTTGGTCTCGTGTATCGCCTCCTCGCCACGGGTTGTCACGTCTGTCATTTGGACCTGCAGGCTCCCGTTCTTTTGGAAAGTGAATAAAGGAAATCTGGGTCCCGTTCACAGTTTGATTCCTGTCCTCATCTGACTTGTCAACTCATTGAAGATGGATGCACTTGCAGCAATGGTTGCCCACAGCTTTGAAATGCCAACTCTTTAGATTTGTCTTATTATAAAGATTTTCTTACCTGCGCCTTTGTGGACTCAATCTCTGTCTGTATACGGGTCATTGTGCGAGTCATTTCTGCCATCTCCACTTTGGAGGTCCTGAGATCCTCAACGAATTTGCCTGTCGTGGACTGTATCTGCTCAAACTTTATGGATGGGAGGAAGAAGTGGAATGTCTCAGAATCTCCAAGCACCATGTGCACTTCACAAAGGTTAAGACTGCCAAAAGAGACTGGCAACTTTCCCCAGCAGGATCTACTAACTGCCTCTCACCTTCTGCTGGTACCATGCCTCAGTCTCGGTACGACTGCGGTGGGCAATTTCCTCATACTGGGCGCGCACTTCGGCCACGAGAGACTCCATGTCAAGAGTGCGGCTGGTGTCCATCTCCACCACCACGGCTGTGTCCTTAATCTGGGATTGCAGCTCACGCAGCTCCTGTGATGAGAGAGAGCGATAGCTCAGGGATTAGATAAATTAAGTGCAAGTTAATAAAAAATGTATTGGGATAATGTTTAAGAAAAGGCATGAATCTCTTTATACTAGTGGTGCCTTTTTGATTTGTAAATCCATAGGTGGAACTTACCTCTTCATAGACAGCCCTGAGGAAGTTAATTTGATCCTGAACACTGTCAACCTGCGACTCCAGGTCTACTTTGGTCATGTAGGCAGTGTCAACATCCTGAGAGAGCAGAAGAGTTAGACTGATGTTTACATGGAATGGGGGGTGGGGGGGGGGGGGGGGAGATTGCATTGATGGTGTCTTGTACCTGCTGTGTTCTTTGCAAAAAAAAAATTGCAACTGAATGCTCCTTACCTTCTTGAGTAGGACAAATTCATTTTCCACTAATGCTCTTTTGTTGATTTCTTCTTCATATCTGCAGAGGCAGTACACTTGTTTAGAGTTTTGCTTGATTAATGACACACATAATGTTGGCAACCATTTGAAATGCTCAACCTTGAACCAAAAGCAGCTAATGCTCAAAGAACAGATCTGTCTACTCACATCTTGGCAAACACTGGAAAGGTTCTTATTGTGTGGTTGAGAGGAATTCTTAGACTCACCTGGTCTTGTACTCATCCACCACGTTGTGCATGTTCTTCAGCTCTCCGTCCAGCTTGATCTTCTCATTCGTCAGGCTGTCGATCTGCCTGCGTACATTGTTGATGTAGGCCTCATACATAGTGTCGATGTTGGAGCGGGTGATGGTCTGGTCCTGGAGCAAGATCCATTTGGTCTCGAGCATCTTGTTCTGCTGCTCCAGGAAACGTACCTACGGGGGCCAAATGGACAAATCCATTTTGAAAAAAGACACTGAACTACTGAACAACAGGATTATTACTGCTTCTTGTTTTGGCGATAGGAATAGGGCATCATTTTTCGATTCGTCATAAAAAAATTTCTCATTATAACAGGGCTCGAGTCACTCCCTCAAAAAGGACTGGGAACCGCACCATCTGGCAAATTCAATCATTTGCAAACTCCCATAGCTTCCCTCCCACCTATCCTCAGACACAGAGGCTAGAGATAACCATTATGCATTTGGTTAGCAAAGCATAACCTCAGGGTCTTCTGCATGGAAAAGGCTTTGACTCTTGGGCAAATGTAATTTATATTTGTTAGTTAATATTACTTTCATTCCAGCCCCTTAATATTTCTTCCTGAGGCTTGATCTTTTACAATCTACCCTCTCAGTATTTCTAGTCAACGGCTGTGCAATTAGCTTGTGGTTCATTATGACAGAGATGCCAGGCAAACTTTGAGGAGTATTTGCACCTGGATGCTTGCTATTTTTTGGGATAGAAAATCTCTGTGGCAATAACATATTTATTTATCCTTGAACAGATTCCCTATCCTAAAATTGTATCTGTTTTTGGTCACTGCAACATCTGTATACTAATGAATCCTGCAGTCCTGATCAGTTGCGTGATGTTAAGGCATTCGTTACACGAAAAACTGGGACTGACCTTATCGATGAAGGTGGCAAAGCGATTGTTCAAGATCTTGATCTGGTCCTTCTCCAGGGTGCGGGTATTCTGGAAGGTGGGGTCAACCTCCAGGTTGAGGGGCATGAGCAGGGTGGGGTTGATTGCAACAGCGGAGATGGGGGGCACGAACGAGCCAGGACCACCAAACCCTGGGCCACCGAACCCGGGACCTAAGGGTGAGGGGCCTTTAAACCCGGGGCCACCATACCCAGGGCCACCATACCCAGGGCCACCATACCCGGGGCCGCTCAAGCCGGGGCCACTGAACCCGGGGCCTCTTAACCCAGAAACCCCTCCCAGCCCAGCGCTCGCTCCCAACACACCACCGCTCCCGTAGAGTACACCACCATATCCACCGACGCCGACGCCGACACCACCACCGCCACCAACGCCAACGCCGTAGCCTCCGCCAACTGCAGCGCTGCCCGCTCTCATCCCGAACCCGCTGCTACTTCCAACTGCGACGGCTGAGCGTCTGGCACCCATGCCTATGCCACTGGAGCTGGTGACTCCGCTGTATGACCTGCTGGAGAAGTTCCTCAAACCAGCAGCACTGGAACTGGCAGTGTAGCCAGCACCATAACCACTGCTTAAGCCACTATAGCCACCGACCATTGATGCTCCGCTGCCGTATCTAAAGCTCGCGCTCATGGTGTGAGTTTGGTGCAGGTATCAGAAGGAAAAGAAGAGAAAGCTGCTGTTCACTTTGAGCGGCAAGACGAGAGAGCAAGAAGAGGACCAGCTCGCAAAGGACAGTCAAACCCCTCTTAGTGACAGTCCACAAGGGTGCCCACTTTAAATCTCTCTGGCTCTAGGAGGGGGGCCAGGACCTCACCTTTCATCTTTCAATGGCTCCACCCACCTCATTTACATGCTGCTGCTGTGTGGATCTGCGCATCCTGTGGGACAAGTGAAGAGTATAACAGACAGGATCCAGCTTTCCTGGGGGTAGGGGGTGGGGAGTAGGGAGTGGGGAGTCGGGTGTGGTGGGCGGGGTTGCATGAAGAACAGAGGGACCCTAAGGGAAGGGAGGAGTAGTAAAATCATACTGATAGCCCTATTCAGTTCTCACCATGCAGCCAGAGCATCCACAAAGTACCACAGCATCTGAGGGTTGTCTGTGCAGTTCTCAGTGGCTCCACTAGATGGCTCTCATTCTAACTCAGGCTTTATATACCTCTTAACCACATGCTAACAAAAAACTAAAAGCAATTTGATGGTAATGCCCCACAATGTCCTTCCCAAGATTATGGGAACCTGTGCATATTCCATGGGTTCAAAGGACACCACATATGATAATGTGGATGTATTGAATTAATTTACTATACTGTTTTTTTATGCTATGTACAAAAAATGTATTCTTGAAGTTTACTATGAACTGTGCTAGCTATACTATGAGCATCAATAGAAGGAATTTCTATTGCTTTGCATTTGAGGAGTAGCTAGCTAAATTGTCACACAAATAATTGATCAAAAAGGTAGCCAGCTACCCAGCTTGTTACAAATATATAGTTAGACCTTTGGCAAATGAAAATCAACATCGCAAGAATTATTTGAAACTGTATGTTTTCAATGTTTAAAAAAAAAAAAAATATGCAGTACCGTTCGTTATGATGACTTAATGTATGATTTCCTATTACAGAGCTGTCTTTTTCACAATAAAACAGTGAAACAGTGAGCTACATGAGTTTCAGAAAGTAGTTAACTCATTTTCTGGTGGACAGCAGTGATGGCTCCTGGTAATACTGCCAGATGGCCTAAGCTGCATGCAACCTGCCCTTGAACAATTACTATTCTACTTGAAGTGACAGTGAGGCAGAAGATGATGGCCTTTCCTCTGGACTGAGCAGAATCAGTGCCACGATGGGAACATTGCACTGTAGGAGAATTTTTCAGTGTCTATAGCCGATAGCCTAGTGGCTTGATGGCAACCCGCAATCAACAATCTTTTTACTTACTCGAGGCTACAGTTTCACTGTAAATAAAACTAATATGCCATGTTATTTAGCGCACAATCTCGTTTTGTTCTTCCAAAATTTTTTGAAATGTGTGATTAATTTTCAAAGATGAGGGCTTAAAAATATGGTTTGATTTAACTCACAGTTGGTTACCAGCTATTGAGTACATTGCCTATTGATGGATCAAAAGCTTCTGTTTTTTTTACCCAATTCCAGCATTAAAAAACCTCATTAATTTATCTCTGATAGATCTTACAGCTCATACCTCAGGCTTCACCCTTGCCCTGAGGGTATAGGTGGTAATGTGTTTATGTTGTGGTAAGGGAGCTATTCTACTGTATACAGTATGTGTCAGGAAATGTGGTTCCCCCGCTAGGCTGCACCTTGCCAAGTAACAGCGGTTTTGTCGCACAGTGACTCTATTGATACCAATTCCCCAATACTCAACTGGAATAATGGCAGTGGTGGCATGTCAGAGTGGGTCCACGGTCCACCCTCAGCCCCTCCCTACCTGCTTAAGATATCAGTTTCTAAACTGCACTGGCACACTGAATGAGCAGGCAGTGTCGCAACAGAGAGGCTCTGGTGAGAATCTGCAACAATCGCAGGAATAGGAAATTCATCTAAAGCCATGCATAACAAATTCCGGACAATCATGGTCTTAGGGATTAATGGGCACTGCAGAGTGATTCTGTCACAGCGTCATCGGTGCTTGACGATCTTATTATCTAGGCGTGTGGGTGGGGCAGTTTTTATTTTGTACATCCAAATTCTTTTCCCGCACAATACCTGTGCTAGCAAAATAAATCCATTTAGCATGTTTTGCCCAAGACATCGCTTTGGGTTCCAAGATATTCATGAGTTGGAAGGAAGCCTTGGTAGGGAGAGCGCCACCCTTTTTTAAAGTCCTATATCTGCATCAAAGACCCCTTTTGCTGAATTATAACCCTTTAGTTGAACCTTGAGTTTGAATTGCATGATCGTTGCAATAGGGACCTCAACCTTCCAAAACTTTTCCGTGTTAGACTTAACATCCGCAACATATTTATTAATGTAAAATGAAATTATTGATGCTTTGTAAAACATTTTTAACTGATGAGGATAAAGTAACCTTTTAAATAGGCTGATTAACTATCGAGTCATTTGGAAGATCGTCGTTATGTTCGTCCCATTAACGTTTATCCTCCTGTTTGTTGCACCTACAGCCACACTTCAGCTTTAACAACAAAAAAATAGGAGTGTCCAAGATAATGTGACTCAACGGTACATCGATCAGAAAAATGTCACATTCATACTGATCCTCATTAAGGTAATCCTTGGGTGTGGCGTGTAGTTGTGTCCAATAAACTCTGATCGTGCTAGGTCAGGTCTTGAGCGCAATAGCTCTATGGAGACATGTAAGGTCTTTATATGAGAGTAAAGGCAATGATTTTTCCCTTCCCCATTCAAAGATATATTAAGCATTAAAACAGTTTGATGCATTAAGCTTTTAATATGTACTGTATAGTATTTAACAATAATAAAAAAATAAATATTTTTAAATAAATCTTACTCTATAATGTAACACTTTCCATTGACATTCTCACCAGAGAAAATAAACAGATCTTTCCACCTGGTTAGTGTGCTTGCAGACATACGTTAAGAAAACATTTAAATTCCATATTTGAGTGTGTGTCAATCAAAATTTTAATAAGGGTGGGTCACAGAAAAAGTGTTAGGCAGGTTGTGGGCTCAGAGTTTGGGAACCACTGCCTTAGACGTTTCATTTAACGGCCTATTAGCATAAAAACTCTTCGGCAAATTCTGTTTCTGTGATGCTCAAACACGTTAGGCAATGGCATTTCAACGGTAATTGAAAACTTGGGGTTCTGAGAGGAGAGATTTGGCCGAGAGCACAAAAACACTCTTGTGCCTCAAATGTAGTTAGATCAGCATCACCTCGCCTTTTGGCTTTCCTTCACATGGCCCACTGATCCAAACTAATAATCATAGCAATGAGGACCAAAAAAATAATGTTAAAATAACCGCATGCCACCCATGGAAAGGTATGTGAAATGTATTGGCCACTTTTGGCACACCTACATGTTGTTGTGTAATTGCTTCTTAGGGCAATTTCTTGAGGTGTTTAATAACAAAAAAGGTCAGATGGTTTTTACAGTATGGTTGGATTTAGGGGTGCAGCAAGTATGGGCTTGAGGTGAAGAGTTGATGTTTGTCAGAATTGCAGTAATAGTCAGTGAATTTCAATGTGTCAAATTCAACCCCAGAAGTAACTTTAGTAACAAATAGTGGGTATATCTTGAAGATATGTAACAGCACATTGCCTGAAACTAGTAATAACCCCTTTCATCTGAGATTTAAGTAAAGGGGATAGGTGGGCGCTACTGCCTCCTGGGTGATGCGTGGCAGCCTTTTTGTGACATCTCGCTTCCCATTGGGGGGAGTTACTAATGAACTTCATGTAGGGCTTATTAGACAGACCACTGATGTGTCAGATTCAGACTGCCAGACTGTGAATTTTATCATGATCCCAGAAAACCCCTTTACTATCTGCAGTCAGTGCCATGGAATCTTTGATGACCATATACCACATGTGCAACACCATCTGCACTCTTTTCCTGTACAAAGTCCCCCATGGCAACATTAAGAGACATGTGAAGTAATAGGATTTAATCAACAGTGCAAAAAGAATTGTCATTATTTTCATATGTCAGAGCACAAAAAAACTACAGAACACAAGCTCTGAGCATAGAGGGGAGGTAAGAATTGGCGATACTAATGAATAGAACTGTTATACTTGGCAGAATTTTGTGCGTTGGAATGTCGCAACTCATCGGTTTTACATTTAACAGCTCCTTTGATCCCTTCCCAGAATGCACTACCGCAAAAAAACAAAAAAGGGAGTGGGGCGGCTGCTTTCGCCTGTTCTCACGGTGCACATGTGTATGCATGTAGTTAAGGTGTGCTGATTGATGGCAGCGATTTGACTATTTTGCATTCAGCGCACGTGTGCATGCTATTTAATCTGAGTATTCAAATGAATATTTTAAATGTATTGCAGGGCTTGCAGGTTTTATGCGGTCTGGCTTCAGAGCACTGCAATTATTTATTACAGAGAAGTGTGGGCCATTCTGTGTTGCATATACAGTACATCACACAGCAGGCAGTAAAGTGAGGGCATCTGTCAGCATTGTATACGCTCTGTATAATTGAGCGTTTTTGTTCATATTTAACCAACCCTGAGAGCTACAATCCTCCTCTGCGTGCACTGTCTCTAGTCTGTCTAGTCTAGTCTCGTCTCACATGGTACAACTTCACAATGTCCACCTCCTAGCCCATGGATCTGCAACCCTGGTCCTGGAGAGCCTCAAGCTCTGCTGGTTTTTGTTTTCACCTTAAAATCAGCACCCAGTTCAGACCCAAGTAATCAGGTTAAGTGAGTTAACTGTGTAATGAACTGCTATAATTGATGAAGTGAAGGGTAGCAAAAAAAACTAGCAGACCCTGTGGCTCTCCAGGACCAGGGTTGCAGACTCCTCTCCTGGCCTGTTATATCCACCTCACACCCTACCATACCCACCTCCTCACCTCATAGCCATGACACCCCCCTTAAACCCAACCATACCCTCCTCATAGCCAACCACACTCACCTCATACCCCACCATTTCCACCCCAAAGCCTACCCTCCCCACCATTCTCACCTCAAAACCTATATCCCTGCCTCATAGCCAACCACATTGACCTCATACCCCATGATTCCCACCTCATAGCCCACTGTAGACCACTCCCTATACATGAATTTATTCAGTGAGCTGTTGCATACAATAATTTAAATGCTTTACCGTTTTCCTGTTATGTTGTACAATTTTACAGGTGTATCTCTGGACCTGTGTGAGACATTCTGATGTGTGAATAGGGCTTTGGGACAAAGGGCTTCTGTGCATCAACCAGGTGGGTGCTACACATGGGTGATGGTTGAGGTGTAAAATGGTGAAAAAATATGAATGAAATCCATTGTTATTAGCTATAAACTATAGGCATTGTTATATTGCTATTTGAGGGGCTAATGTCCTAAAATGAACTAAAGAGGAACAGAAGTGTGCATGGAGCACATGTTGTTAAAACACACATCTGACAACAGTTTTATTGACTGAGTGGTTGACAGACATCATGGAGGATGTTTTCTTTGTTGACACTTGGCAGTGTTTGTGCTTGTACTGGTTCTGGAAGTGGCAGGTCACCTCTGAATACCACTGGAAAGCCTTGCACATTTCACACCTTTGAAAGATGCAGCACAGTGGGTGTGGTATCCTTTTACCATACTTTCTCAGGTTGTGCAATGTATCTTTTACACATGGGTTGAAAGTCCAGGGGTCAGAAAGTAGTCCTTTCACCTAATGGGTAGAAGACATGTTTTTCTTCCACCCATTAACTCAGCCAGCTGATTTCCCTAATTGTACCTCCTGGTTGAAGAATTGTAACAAATTATTATGGTGTACTTTAATTTTCTGAACCTGGATTTTCCACCACTGCTTTTACATTGCAGTACATTGCATGCAGTAAGCAGATATTCTTATCTAGAGTGAAGGTTTCGCTCATTTGCCGTTGTTGGATGGTTCAGCATTTGGAGGACTGAGAACCTCTTGGCAGAACCCTGTGGCAGAACCCCTTTACAGAACCCTTGGAGAACTTCTGAATGTAAATAGAGTTTAGACCACTCTTACCAAAAACCCCTAACAGAATTCCTTACCACGCTGAAATTTTGAAACAGTTCCACACCCAGATAGCAACACAATGGCATTCATATTTAGCTATTTTTGCCGTGAATCTTTGTGCCTCTTTGCCTGTAGATTAAAGAAATTAAATGAGGGTTATCACTGCTTGAATTACCTCCCTGTGATCCTCTCACATTAGTTTTCTGCTGAAGTAGACAGGATTTGGTGCTGAGCAGAATGGTGTGGAGTACACATCATGAGCTGTTCATTTTGACAACATCAGAGATCAAACGTCTACTCCCAAAAATGCAGTTAATGCAGTGGCGCTAGCAAATTCCAGTGGTTTTTGCACACAAAGTATTTTAAAACTAGCATGTTTATGTTATTGCCATTACCACTGCTTATCCATGACTCTTGCGAACAACTGATGAGTATTTCGTATTCTTATTGAAACCTGAGCTCATTCTACCAACAATGTTGGTAACCATGAAGGGTCCGATCCCAGACAGCTCATTTGTTATTCTGTGCTTGCATGTGCGCATTCTCCTGCTTTGCATCTCTAGCGCTAGCATTTGCAGACCCTACTGTGGCGTCGTCGCAACTCGCGGCTCCAAAACTCAGCACCTCCAACTCCGCAGGCCTACAGCTAAAATGAGCATCTCAAACTGTTTATGGCTAACAGCTGCATCAAGGTTTTTTGTGCCCTTGGAAATGGCGAAATGTATTTCATTGCAGCATCTCTTAGGAATAAAAATAGTTAGCAATTATTTTCTTCGCCTCACCCCCATTTCCGAATGCTTCACGCAGTAGTGCTATCAAAGAAGTATGTGCATTTCTTTGGTACGCTGTTTATTTAGGAGAGGAATGTGTGAAAGACAACGCCCCATTTCCCCATTCCAATGCATCAGTTTAGTGTCATATCAGCAAGGGGCCGAGAGAAACTCTTTCAGGGCCACGGTGGAATGTCCCACTGAGGTATATCGGTTTCTGCTAAATTGAGTGTAATGGCACCCTAATGTGTCTGATGATGGGGGATCCACCCTCACTGATAACGGGGGAGTATGGTCCGACATTAAAACAATACTGGGCTCATGCCACACAGCTGCGCTTAGTTCTCACAAACACAAACGCGCACGCACACAGTTTGTGCTCCCCTAGAGCATATCTGCGAGGGTGGGTCCAATGATTTGTCAGCGCACACAGGTGATTATAGCCTCCGCCCAAAAGAGATTTGAGTTAGTGAATGGAAATGTTGACTCAAAGAAAGCAAAAAGAGTTGGGGGGGGGGGTGTGGGGGGGTGGGAGGGGACATGCACTGGAAGTGTAGCACAAAAGATCGGTGTAACTGGGCTCTTGCAGCATTGCCCCAGTAAGGAGGGATTCCGGTAGGCTCCTCATGCTCCGGGAAGCCCCTCCGGATGATCAGGCAAGCATGGTGCGTGTGCTTGCATGCAGCTTCTGGGGTTGCAATGTGCACACGACAAAAGGCATTTCACCTTGGGTATGAAACTGAGGGGCAAAAAAAAAAAGTTTCTGCCAAAAACTTAAAATGGCACTGCAGCCTGGGAAGCTCACAACAGAAGAAATGGAAAGCAAATGTGCTGGAGCCACCCATGCTTCAGGGCCTTTTCTCCATTACAAAATTTGCATTTTTAAAAAGTTTTATTGCCATATTTGCGACTGTATCTAGTTTTCACTCCTCCCTTGGCTCCACCGCTCGTTAACGGGCGATGCTATGCAAACTCTGCCTTCAGCTCTCTTTCACATGAGTCTATAAGGCTCTTGTCTTCCTCTCAACAGGAGGTTCATCTGAGGCCTTAGTTAGAGTAAGTCTATACACCATTAAGATTACATGCCATCTGTTTATTGTGCCCTTTCACTGCATTTTTTAAAAGTTCATCTCAATGCAAAAATGCACACATATACACTTGCATGCACACTCACACAAGCACATGTATACACCTGAATGCACGCGCACACATGTTCATGTAAGCATGCAGAAACACATGCGTGCATACACACTCAAATGCACATGTGTGCACATAAATGCATGCTTGCACACACATGCACATATACGGTATGCAATGCATGCATGTTCACACATGTATATGTACATGCAGTCACATGCACAATGCAAACAACTGTGCGTGTACATGCACACATATGTGCATACAGGCATGAACACATGCATACTGTTCAAATAGTACATTGTACCTTGCCACTCAGTGACCATGCCAAAACATTACATACACACAGCTTAGCAGTGCACACTGTTATGTAATATAGCACTGCTATGGCTAACCCCAGCAGCCATGAAATAATGTGTGTCCATCTGCACTGTGATTTCTTTCTCCTATTTAGTAATGCCCCCTCATGATGTGTCAAGGGGCCTGTAATCTTACTACCAAATGACCTGAGGTGGAACAGAAGGTTCAGAAGGTAGCCAGGTTCAGAAAGTCAAAGTCCTCCCCAGTATTTTCTTCCAGTCACCTATATTTGCTAATTAGCACAATTCTTCAGCCAGTAAGTAGAACTAATTAGTGACTAATCCATGGGTATAAGAAATGCATGGCAGTTACTATTACTTTTTGACCTTTGATCTTTCCACGTCTGCCTATGGCAGCGGTAACACCTGAGTTACATTGGCTGAGGGCAGGCTTTAGGGGAAAGCCAATGGCAGAGCCTGACAAAATCAAAAAAGGCTCACAAAGAACAGTCCTTCATCAACCTTTAGCTGCTCTTGTACGGCGGAGCGCTACTGTTGTTTAAAACTCAATAGTTTCTGCCTGAGCCTGGATCAACATTCAGCCTGGCATCCCTGTGCCCTTCACCTCTTATTCCAGTGTTGAAAATAAACCTTCAAAGGGCTGCCAGATGGATCCTGCCAAGCAGGTGTTTTAGCAGGTGGGCACAGGGTGCAGCCATCTTGCATCAAGCTAGGTTGTGACGTCACTGGCTTGGTTTGTCTCTGCTACTCAGTGTTATTCCTGCTGCTGGCTGACTTTATTTCATCTTGATGAATCGTGAGGAAAAAACAAAACTAAAACACTTGGATAGAATTTTGTATTGCCCCAGGATTCTCAAATGAGTGTTACTGAACAAAAAGTGTTGATTCATTTGAAAAGAAATTGAATCCTGGCACCGTGTGCATTCCGTGATATAGACTTTTCCTTACAATTCTAATTTGTAGCAAGCCACTTCTATTTCAACAATCACTGCCTTTTTCTTAATTTTACTGGGCTGCTGGGCTAATCTTAAGCTAAGTGATTTTGTCATCATAATGTTTGATAAGGAAAGTTTCTGAAGAAAGCTTTAACTACAACACTATGTAAGAATGAAATAATCAGGAAATGATTGCACGTAAACAGCGGCGTTTTTGTTGAGTGCCATGTTGTATGAAATCTTGATCTTGATTAAGAGTGACTGGTGGATCCAGAGGAGGATAACAGGGTTCCAGGTCAACCCCACTCAGACTGTGGTGGACCCCCAACAGATCAACTGAGCGGATTCTTACTGGGTGTGCATGTAAGGCAACAAGTTTATTTATACAGGCAGATGCAAAAGTGTAAATATGTGACATTTCCAAGGACATTTTTGGATAATACCCACCCGCACCCTGTTTGACAGTGCTGTTGCTCTCCCCAGTTGACAATTCGTTGGGAGTTACCTCAGTACTCAAACCATCTCACGATTCGCTTGAGACGATTGGCTGAAATGATGGGCGCGGTGAATTGGAAAGAGCCGTCCGGATGATTTAAAGACTATTGAATCCCGACAGTATCAGCAAGGCCCTGCATGCAGCGCCAGACTGGGACCATCAATCACTGCGCTGGAATTCTGCCAGTTTTGACGTCGCCTGTCACGGTTTTGCCCCTGCTGAGCTCACAGTCAAGAGAGAGCAAACACTTTGATGGCAGGTTAAGACAAAGAGGAGAGTGTATGAAAACCACACACACACACGCATTTGAAAACAGATGAGTAAGCCTGCGTTCTTTCTGCCAGTGTGTCACACCCAGTCACTTCAGGTCATTCGCTGGCACGCAATTAATCCGCTCAGAAAAGGCATGAAGGGAAAAAAAAAAGAAAGTATCACCTTTGTGAGAGGAAGACATTGTGAGAGAGAGAGTGCATAACAGCTTACCTTTCATGCGGTCTGTTCGTTCCCATTTTATTCGCCACGAGAGGCCAGCCGTGCAGCCCGCCTGGACAGTTTTGAGCCAAGCACTTTGTGTCACAGTACTTGTGACTTGTGCAGACCAACTAACTGGAGCCACTTTAATGAAAACAGTGACGGTGACAAATGGTGCCCGAAAAGGTCACGTGGGCACCCGCCGAACTGGCACACCTTTTTCCACTGAGCGGGGCACAAAGGAAGAAAATTCCCTCCGGTGTGTCAATTCCATAAGGCTTCGTATAATTCTGCCCTTTTGCACAAAACATCTCAAAACCTGTTTTGCAGAGCTTATAATTAAATCTGTTCTACAAAGAATTTAAGGGGAGGGTCCAATGGGCAATTTTGTAGGTAAGGAGGAGGTCAGGAGCTCATGGGCATAAAATGTCAAGAAAAGCCCAAATAAGATGATATTTTTTAGGGGGAGTGGGGTAGGGAGTGTTATTGTGTAAATATTGTGTTACTCTCCATCTATAAATAACATTTAAGCCACTGAAGACTCTGGCACCTCATCCCCTTATCCACCCAATCAACTGCTTACTTGCAGTCAACTGCTTACTTGCTTACCTTTTGCACCACTGGACCTCTCACAGACATTCTTTTAAAGAGTTCATTTTGATCACCGAACCAGTTTTGCATTCCCTGAACTCAAACGCTTGGTGTTTATTTTTCCTCCAAAAAAAGAGAACCGGCTTCATTATCTGCGGGGGCACATGTTGACTGATCCCCTCTGCTGAAGGAGGCGGTTTCATCGCCCCTGGGCTGGTATCCTTCCGCTCCAGGGCCAAACCTGGGCCTTTTCACCTTTTCTCTGACAGTTCTCTCTCCAGAGTGGAAGACTGCACACAGTGAAATAATCAAATTATGTTCATGCACTGCACATGACTACCGAGATGGCAATCGAGGAGATTGAGTCAGTGACTGTGATATGTGATATCTATTCATATGCAAAACAATAGGAATAACTGTTACATAATCAGGACTGTACCTTATCGGACCCGTGTTTTGTAGTTGTTCCAATGACCTTCGGTATAAACTTATTGTACGTTGCTTTGGATAAAAGTGTCTGGCAAATAAATGTAATGTAATAGACATTGTAATTTTGTTTGGGGAATTGGAACAGGAGATAAACTGTCTACTACCACCATATCATATGTATGACAGTCAGGAAAATTGGAAGTGTTCAGCTTCTGTCTCAGGGAGATGAGCACAAAAATGGCTCTTTGGTGCTTATATTTGGGGTCCTATGCTCAATGTGCACCACAAAAATCAAACATACTTTGGGACGACGAGGGAGAACACGGAGAACCTGCCCTGCGTGCCACTTCTGAGCCGACAGTGTCCAAGCGGCCTTCGGTTTTCACTGTTAGTGGTATCGATTTCTTTCCAGTCGGCGGACTGGAAAGAAACAGCTGCCAACGAGGACATGGTCCAGTCGGCTTTCCCAGAACAGCTGCCAACGAGGACACGGTGAGAGGCTTACCCACGGAGCTAATTACGCAGTTCCCACAGGGCTGACAGCTGCGGAGGTGAGAGTGTGTCACGCCCTGTCACTCAGGGTGAGTGTCGTTTTTCAGGTGTTCGGTCTAGCGAAGGCATGAGCACAGAAGAAGGCATGATCCACTTTTGGGGAAGACTGTGTGTCACACCCCACTCTTTTTCTTTGTGAGGTCACACTTGTTTGTGTGCCCGTGAGTGAGTGTGTTTACACATGCGGTGTGATAGATGTTTGCATTCAGCTACAAGTTCTATACATAAATATATTAGTGTGATAATGGTATGGTAAGCATAGAGTGAAATTTGTTATTTGTGCTGTATGCTTTAGGTATTTGGATTTGAGATCAGAAGATGAATATGAAACAATGAGCAGACAATCATATTTTATTTCATGGTACTTACATTCGTGTATGTCTTACCAGTTTACAGAAATGCCTGTTTTTGAGTCCCCCATTTTCAGCTGTGCAAAATTAAGTTATCCGATGACATTACATTACATTCATTTGGCAGACGCTTTTATCCAAAGCGACGTACAAGAAGTGCATTTTCATGATCGTAGACAACTGCTGAACACGGGTTCAGTAAGGTACAATTACTTATTTTGTACAGCTATTTCTAGCTGAGAACAATGAACACTATCCTGGTCTAACATCTGCAAAGCCAAACTAGGCAGAAGATTAAGCTAGAGTATTAGGACAAATACAATTTACCAAGAAGTGCAGGGATGGGGCAACATGTAACAAGTGACAAGGAAAAAGGGTTTTTTTTTTTTTTTTTTTTTAATTTTAATTTATATATATATATACACACAGCATGGTGGTGGTTATTCTAGGTATAGTCTGAAGAGATGAGTCTTCAGGCCACGGCGGAAGATGGATAGTGAGGGGGAGGTTCGGAGAGGGACGGGGAGTTCGTTCCACCACTGGGGAGCTAGGGTGGAGAAGCTCTGTGATCCCTTTGGGCGGGTGGGAGGGGTTACAAGACGCCCTGCTGCTGCAGAGCGGAGTGGTCGAGCAGGCACATAGAATTGAGTCATGTCCTGCAAGTAGATGGGGGCTGTCCTGTTGGCGGCAGTGTAGGCAAGGGTCAGGGCTTTGAATCGGATGACTGACAGATGCTACCTGTTGCTGAATTGTTTCCTTTTGTATAGATTGTTTAGGCACAAAAGAGTAGTGAGAGTCTGGTCTTGGTTCCAGCCTTTGCTTTCATTTGTGGTGATTCCATTAGGAGTGATAAGGGATACATAATTAAAGACTAACTATGGCTGAAAAACAGCTATAAGCTGAGAGAGCAGAATAATTCTTTAAGATGGACAGCTCAGAAACTGGGTATATCAAATACAGCAGTTTGGAAAGTCATGAAAAAGAAAGAAAGCACTGAAATGAACACCATGCAAGTTGGCCAAGGACTCCTGAGAGCTATAAAGAAAAACCTTAAAACAATGGTCAGTGACATCACCAGTAGTCTCCAGATGGCAGGGGTGAAAATATTACAAGCCACCATACGCAGAAGACTT
Source organism: Anguilla rostrata (assembly GCF_018555375.3). Taxonomy (NCBI): domain Eukaryota; kingdom Metazoa; phylum Chordata; class Actinopteri; order Anguilliformes; family Anguillidae; genus Anguilla; species Anguilla rostrata. Next base: position 26,992,178 of record NC_057943.1, on the reverse strand, counting down.
TGAGAGCAGAATTATGGAGGGTACACTGCAAGATGCAAACCTCTCATCAGCAGCAAGAATCAAAAGGCCAGATTAGAGTTTTATGGACTTGTGAGACTAAAATAAACCCCTACCCAAACGATGGAAAGCCGAAAGTGTGAAGAAACCTAGGAACAGCCTATGATCCAAAGCATACCACCTCATCTGTGGAATATGGAGGAAGTAGTGTTATGGCCTGGGCTTGTATGTTTTCTTCTTGAACGCACTCACTTGTCTTTATTGATGATGCAATGGAGGATGGCAGCAGTTGGATTTATTCGGAAGTGTACTGACAGATTTCCTCTGGCTCTGTACAAAGGAATTCCTCAAACCTCATTGGACGACACTTCATCCTGCAATGACAATGACCCCAAACACACTGTCTATGCAAGTAAACCATTCGTCAGTGGGAAAAGTGAAACGTTTTGGACTGGCCAAGTCAGTCATTTGTTTTAAATCAAATCAAGCATGCAATTGCTGAAGAGAAGACTGCAGGCAGAACCCCTGTGAAATAAATATAAACTTTATTTAAAGTGGCTGTAGTGAAGGCCGGAAAAAACATTTACAAAGAAGATACCACACATATGGTGATATCAGTGGGTCATAGGCTTGATGCAGTTATTGCATTTAAGGGCTGTACTACAAAATATTTGACTTTATTGCTTTGATTTACTTTTAAACGTATCCGATAATTTTATTTATATATGTAGCATTGAATGGAAATGTGTTACTCACAACTTTGAGAAGTAGTTTATTAATTGATTTATTGTGGCAAGACTTCTGAGCTTAATGATTCTCTCTTGAGTGGGAAAAATTTGAAAGTGTGAAGCTGTGTGACAGCTCTTTGATCAAACTGTAAAGCCGTCGAAACTTGGCAGAGGCTTTCACAGTTCCTCAGTGAGGAAATTCTGGCAAAGAGCACCTGCAGCTCTCCCCTTAGCTAAAATGTAAATTGCAAAATATGATGGGGCCTTGTCAGATCCAGTTCTGCTGGAGAAAACTGAGATAAAGCCACACTGTCATTAAGCCACACCCACTCGCTCCCTTCCAGCCATTTGGCACGGACGAAAACAGAAGCAGGGCTCCAAAATGGCTCCAGGCTAATGGCCCACCCAATATGTGTGAGTGCAGGTGGATTTAGGGTACGCTTTGTGTTCTCTGCGCATTACTGGTCTGCTGTTAGGTGGTGCACAGGTAGTCACCCCTTTGTCCATGCATTGAATAGGCGGAATGCCGTGTTCCGTGAGAAAGAGTCACTCAAGAAAGAGGCCAACAAATTCTCTCTGCGCACCGTTCCAGGACTGCGCAGACTCAGCCTGCTTTCCCGCAGCCAACTGCTCTCTCATTGCTCCCTCCTCGTCCGAACTGCCAAGATAGTGTCAATGCGTAAGCCTTTCTGTCACACCTCACTTTTCCTGGAATAAACTGCCTTTATTTTCATAAACATGGAGACAGCTGTGATGGCTATGCTAACGAGCCTCGCCCTGACAATGCAATAAAAGTCCACTGCTGAAAACGTGGGGTGAATATGTTTTGAATCCCTGCTGCATTTCTCTTAATATGTCTTCTGTGTTAATCTCATCTTATTGATTATGACAGTATAATCAATTGCTGTTTTATATATATATATATATATAAATTTGGCACCCTATGTGGGGCTATACATATCCAATTTCTCCCCAAATTTGGAATTTCCAATTGTCTGCAACTGCATCCACGTTCATGCGCCATACCCGCTACCAATTCGGGAAAGTGTGGACGTCCCCGGTTCTCCAATGAAACGCACAGTGTCACCAGAAGCTTCTTTTCACATCGTAGACTACAACAAAGCTCGCATAGAGTGGATTCAGAGGAAGACCTTTCATATGCAGCTTTAACATGCAGTCAACAGTCATCCGATTGACCAGCAGGGGTCGCTAGATTGCGATGAAACGCAGACCACTAACGTGAACCCTCCCATAACCTGGTGATGGCCTCACCCTATGGAACTGACCAGTCACAGCCAGCACCGGCACGTTATGGATTTGATATGAGACCATGCACCACAGCGTTCTGCCATGGTGAGCCACCCAGCAGCCAAATCGCTCGCCGTTTATCCTGTCAGTCTGTGTATTAGGTTCGCTGGAGATATCCTCATTGTGATCACTGCAAGAGTACACCAGGGTACTGTTCTGGTCCTGTTGTCCTTTAGGCATGCTGTGTCCGCAATTTTGTTGCTCTCTTACTTCTGTGTTTTAACTTTTTTTGGCAGAATAAGCTCAGTGTACCAGCATGAGAGTTGCTCCAGGCCACGTTTCTCTGACCTCACCATACCTCATACTCTTTTTCCTGCTCTACCACTTTAAAAGCCCAAGGCCTAGCCTTAAACCTCAACACGCCCAATGCCCAGCCTAAAACCTCTACTGCCCAAAGCCTAGCCTAAAACTGCTACTGCCAAAGGCCTTGCCTAAAACCTCTACAGGCCCAAGGCCTAGTCTAAAACCTCTACAGGCCCAAGGCCTAGGCTAAACCCTCTTAAAACCACTACTGCCCAAGTCCTAGCCTAAAGCCTTTACGGGCCCAAGGCCTAGCCTAAAACCTCTTAAAACCACTACTGCCCAGGTCCTAGCCTGAAACCTCTACAGGCCCAAGTCCTAGCCTAAAACCTCTACAGGCCCAAGGCCTAGCCTAAAACCTCTTAAAACCACTACTGCCCAGGTCCTAGCCTGAAACCTCTACAGGCCCAAGGCCTAGCCTAAAACCTCTACAGGCCCAAGGCCTAGCCTAAAGCCTCTTAAAACTACTACTGCCCGAGTCCTAGTCTAAGAACTCTACAGGCCCAAGGCCTAGCCTAAAACCTCTACAGCCCCAAGGCCTAGCCTAAAGCCTCTTAAAACTACTACTGCCCGAGTCCTAGCCTAAGAACTCTACAGGCCCAAGGCCTAGCCTAAAACCTCTACAGCCCCAAGGCCTAGCCTAAAACCTCTACAGCCCCAAGGCCTAGCCTAAAGCCTCTTAAAACTACTACTGCCCGAGTCCCAGCCTAAAAACTCTACAGGCCCAAGGCCTTGCCTAAAACCTCTACAGGCCCAAGGCCAAGCCTAAAATCTGGCATAAACCCCTACATTGACCTTTATTTGGCATACCATACTGTACTTGCCCTATCTTGGGTATCGTCTTTTTAAGAGTCTCCAATTTTAGAGCACGGAACTTTTTTCTCACCATTACAGTGCATCTCTCTATCTGCTGGCCTTATTACCCATTCTTTCAGTGTGCGTACATTACTGTGATGTGTGATATATACACATGGTCTGGAAACAATGAAAAAGAAAAGAGCCTGTAGAGTGCCCTCAGCATGATGTCCAGTGGCAGAGGAAAACAAAAAACTCAGAAGAATACTGTGTCTCATTACAGAATGCAAAACATTTGAAATCACTCAACAATATGAGCAAGGAGATGTAAAACTCATAATTAGCACATTTTTCAAACTGAGCCAGTGATCAAGTTCTCAAATGTGGATCTCTACAGGCTTTAGATAAAGCATAGCTGAAGACCCTATTCAAATGTGAAGCTTCAATTAAAGAAAAAAGACTTCAGGAAGAGATCGATCCTGCTGGGTTAATTTTGCATGGCTGATGGGGGACTCAACACAAAAACAGCTGTTTCTGTAAAATGGCAAAACATATGTGCATGTAAAGACCTTGAAATTAATCCTGTACTTTTGTCATATTCATCTTCTGATCTCAAATCCAAATACCTTAAAATTTTACAGCAAAAATAACAAATTTCACTCTACCATTACCATACTTTTGAAGGCCATTGTAACTGCCTCATCTTCTGCAAAATGACCATCATTAGTGCCTCAAAATAATTGGAATAACTGCACAAATAATTGCCACAAAATGTAATAATTGCCAAAAAATTACCACAAATAACTGACTTATATTGACTGCAATAACTGCCACAAAGTAACCTCAATAACTGCTACAAAAAACTGGTACAACAGCTCCAAAACAACCACTATAATTGTGATCACTGCCGCAATTTTAATGGATAACTTTAGCTTTTTTTTTTCTTTTTTTTACTTTGACCCATTCTTCCTAACTAATTCCGCCGTGCTGATCGGTATTGAAAATAATTTTGTCTATTATTTTCTTTGTGGAGCTTTGGTCACCCCGAGAACTACGTAAGTCACTCCAATGTAGTCTAATGGGACCATGCAAACAAGCCGTGAAATGCCTTCTAAATGTGGTTTTACACCCAATGAAAGCTCGATTAGCATATACAAATGTATTTAACAGATGACCGTGAGCAGTTATTGCTCCAATAACTTTAATAATAATGTTCATTTCTGAAATGGTTTTGCACTGTAGACACATGTCCTTACTTGTACTGTTGCAGGCTGTATTCATGTGCACAGGGGGTGTGTTAGTAGAATTGTTCACTACTGTAACTTTCTTGGCAGTGCATCGCGCATTTCTCTGCCTGCCGTAGTTCTCATTGAGAATGATGTATGCTTCCGCTAAAAAAAGTAGTGCGTCAATTGAGTCACCAAATGGCCAGTAATGGACTGATGGAAAATCATGTAAATGAATGTCCCCTTCAGGCAATGCAGTCATTATTTTGAGGAAGTTTAATTTATGGCCTGGCCCCATTAGACTGCATTGCAAAGCCATTTGCAAAGCAGAGTGGAGCAGTTCACGGAGTGACCAAAGCTCCACAAAGAAAGATGTGACAAAATAATAATTATTATCAATCAGCATGGAGGAAAAAATGGGTTGAAAAAAAATGCTCCTTTAACAGGTGGGTAGCACGTTGGTGCAGTGGGCAGCACTGTTGGTGCAGTGAGTAGCACGTTGGTGCAGTGAGTAGCACGCTGGTGCAGTGGGCAGCACTCTTGCCTCACAGCAAAAATGTCCTGGGCTAGAATCCGGCCTGTGCTTTTGTGTGCAGTTTGCATGTTATCCTCGTCTCCACGTAAATTGCCCATAGGTATGAGTGTGTGAGTGAATGGTGAGTGAATGGTTTGTGTGCAATTGATTGGTGGCCTGTCCAGGGTGTAGTCCTGCCTCTCGCCTAATGCATGCTGGGATAGGCTCCAGCACCTCCCGCAACTCTGCCTAGGATAAGTAGGTATAGATAATGGATGCATGGATCCTTTAACATACAAGAATGTACTGCACTGTTGAGGGCAGGAATGTCAATACCCAATTACAGATATAGCACATAATTTTTTTTTGATGATCTTGTATAAGGTGAAACTTGTGTATAAATAGAGTCAGGATCAACAAAACAATAGCAGCCAGGACATCGGCAAACCCGATGAGGAATCTGCAGGGTCCACATGCCCCTGCTCCAAACTGCTGCTGGTGCCAGGGCCTGCCGTCCTCAGGTTGGCGTGGGGCAGATCGTCTGCAGAAAGGCCATGCGTTCCTCCCGGGCACAGAGACATTCCAGCAGAGGCGTTTGGATTGGCAGAGTTGCACTCGATGATGCGTCATTGTGTTTACTCCAACAGTAGAATAGAAAGTGAGCATTCCGCATATTTGGGGGAGGTGCCGCCTGCGCTCCATTGCGCAAGGGGGGCAGTATGGAAGTGTGATGGTATTGGATGAACACAATTAAGGTGCAGATTATATATATATATATATATATATATATATATATTGCGTCTGTATAAGCCAAATAAAATAAAAAAACAGACATATTTATAGTCATTAGAGATGATTAAAAGCAAGAGATGATTAGAAGCAAGAAAGGAATGTTTATAAATGATTCGAGCTTGACTTACGACTAGAAACGGTAATCAAATTCTACAGAAGTTTGTTTATTGCTGCGTCTTGGCCACTGTTAACAATTGCTGGTCATTGTTTTACTAAACAAATGAAATGACATTTTGCCTCAACCAGACTTTCAACTAGAATTTCATGTCAGTTATTAAACAGCTTAAATGATTCTTCAGTTTTGTACTGAAGTGACTAATGTACCTCTGATATACAGTAGTATAAACACTTGTTTATTTCATTTCTCTATCTCCAGCAGTCTTGGATCTGGAAGTCTGTGTGCATCAAAGGGTTCTATACATGAGCTGTGGCTGATGTGAGTGTGGGCATTGTGGGTGTGGTTGATGTGGGTGTGGCTGCTGTGGGTGTGGCTGCTGTGAATGCGGTTCATCTGGCTGTGGCTACAGTGGGTGTGGCTAGCTAAAGCTCTACTCCTCAATGTACTCTTGCACTCTGCAGCTCCTGACATAGGTTGAGATAGTAGGCTAGTGATGATATAGCTCTTCTGTTGATCTGTCTGCAGCACCAATGCACTTGTAAGCCAAAACATGAGTGGACAAAGATCAATGTGAAGCCCAGAAGATTTCAGATGCCTACTGATTCTCAGATTGAAACGTACATTTGTGATTAAATGTACATAATTAAGTTACAATTAAATAATTATTTTCAGGTGAAGCCATTTCAAAGATTATGGTAATGGTTAATTATACAATTAACCTTTTTTCATTTGTGTAGCCTAAATAGTTTACTTTTGATAAATTGTATGTTATTAATTAATCTGCAAGGAACAGTGTAGCACTAGCTACATAGACATTTGTCATCCGTTCATTTGTCAGCACCTGGCTTATGCGTACCGAAGTCATCTTCATCCCAACACAGTTGTGAACAGGTTGTAATATCATCTCAACACAAACAGCCTTCACTGCTCGTGTCTGCGTATGATGCCAGCGCATCTGCTTTGGAATGCATGTGTAAGTCCTGCAGTCTTTCCCATTCATCCTCCACATAACTCCACCTTTGGTAAGAACACCAAAGGAGGATGGCGACTATAAATGCAACAACGAAACGGCATTCCATAATTTTTTTTTTTTTGTGTGTCCCTGCTTAATTCCTGACCAATGAACAAATGACATCTACAAACATGTGACCTGCGGACAAATCCTGATCCACTTGGTTTGGAGCTGTGTGAAAGCATTACGTACCAAGAAAAAAAAACAACAATGTACCAATATCATTCTGGTTTAGACTAAGCAATCAGACTCTTAGGTGAGAAAGCACCCCAAAATTGTCAGTCATTGTGAAATTCACCCCCAACCAATCTTATTGAACCTCCTTAAAAAAAGACATCAAACTTTTTAAACTCTGTTCTTTTTGTTCAGATGGTTATTCAACCTCCTTAAAAATATAATTAAACTTTTAAATCTCTCTCTACTCAGATAGAAAGGCCTTGCAGTTTATTTATTAGGGGAACTGTTATACTTTTCAGCCTGGAGCCAATTGAATCATGTGATAGGAATGCACAGTATAGTACCATTAAAAGGATCATTTGAAGAAGATTAGAATGCTCACCTTTCCCACTTATTGTTGAATTAAAAGACACATATTGTAAGATGGGAGACACTTTGCGACTGCTGTGCATCCTTCAATACTTTAGCGATCTCCTGCAGCATAATGTCATTTCAAAGGCACATCAATGTGAGCCTTCTATTCACTGAATATGCTGTCAAAATCACATTGCCTCTGAGGCAGGCAAATTGCTGGCACTGCTGCTTTGCAAAATCCATCCATTTTAATTTGTACTTCAGAATGTATTATAAGAGAAGTTCTCACCAACGGTTACTGGCAAGTACCCCGCAGGGTCTCATAGAATTTCCATAGGTCATCTATTCATTGGCTGGATGGTTTTTTCACTCAGCTTTTTTTGAGTGAACTTCCAGGCATGTATCTTTGGTTCAGCACCTTATATAACAATCATTTTGCATTTAATTAATTTCTGGGTCTGAGGGATTTGTAGCGAACGCATTCGTTCAGTGGGCTCTCTGCTCTTCACACGTCAGATGGCCACGCACCTTACAGTACATTACCAGGTTTCAGCTTGGCATTGACTGCCTCGCTTGATGTTTACTACACAAAGCAGGTTCCGTTCGAAATATCACGCACCTCTCTCACTCATTTGCCATTCCTGCAGGATCTAGTTTTTCATTTTGACCCTTTCACAAGTCATGTACCTGCGGGGACACACACACCAGTGATTTGCAGGTACAGTACTGATTATTTTTTAAGGAACAGTGGTAGAAGCCCTATGAGTGCATGCTTAATGTGTTAATATTGCTTTACCCTTAAAAAGAAAACAATAGCTGGTCAGTGCATTGCTTTACTTGACCTGGGTACCTATTGTTTTTCAAACACTCTTGCCTGCAACATATTAAACTCAGTATGACAGCATTTGCATTATGAATACTGTCTGCCTCTGGAATATTACGTGATCTAATGTGGACCAGATAGTATGTAAAATACTTACAGTAAAATGAATTGCATTGAAACAGCACATCATGCACATGCATGCACTAAAAATGACAAAACTATATACTGCAACGTCATGCCAATATAAATCTTTGTAAAAACTGTTGAATTTTGATTGCAATATTTAGGCCAATGTGGAAACTTATATGAAACCATATGAAAAAGTAAAAGCCGGTTTTTATTTTCACCTTAAAATCTGCAACTAATTTAGACACAAGAAACCAGGCTAAGTGACATTACAGTGGAATTGGTTGCTTCATTTGAACTGTGGATCTCCAGGACCGAGGTCGGCCACACCTGCTGTAACTGGTTTTTATAGTTTCAAACAAACGGCTGAATGTTCCGAACAGCGCAACCTGCGCTGCAGGATGAACTACATTCGCGGATTCTCACGATCTCGCTGCTTAATCGAGAAGAAACAAACCAAGGCCTTGGGAAAATCTAGCACATTGCGCTAGGGCTGCATACTGATTTGATTGATGCAAAGAGAGGCATCAAAAAATTCAAAGCTAAGAAAATGCATGCGACATTTGCAAGCACGGGGCTGATCTTGCAGATTTGTTCTGTTGCATAATTTGGAACTTCTTCAAAAAAAAAAGTTTTACCTTTTTACCTGAGAAGCATTCAGAATTAATGCACCCGCCTGGGCGGTTCCATCATCTGATGGCTTTTCGCAATGAGAATTCACCTGGGGGGCTTCAGCGTAGCCCTCGCTGCACACAAGTTCACCGTGTGCTCAGCAGCTTGCCCCCCAAGTGCGCCCAGCACACCGAGCCATTTTTGGGGAAAGAGAGCAGTGAATGGAGAGCTTAACGGACCACCAGGACGCTCTCATAAAACGGGTACAAAAAAGGGCCTGAAATGGTACAAATGCACATCGCTGGGGTGGCACCCTATAGGTATATTAACTTGAACCGCTAGCCGGCAGTACGTGATTCACTTGTAGCTTTTTTGCATGTGAAAGGTACTCAAAATAGAAAGTTACTGTACCTTCAAGGTACGTTTGGGAAATTTGTTCCTTGAAAAACAAAAAATTTGTACCTCCACTGTGCCTTTATTTCTGAGAGTGCAGGGGTCTGGCCTCCTGGGTGACATCGGCCCTTGCCAGAGAGGCAGTTTGGTCAGATGCCTGCTAGGGGAAACAGACAGACAGCCTCTGAGGACGCTTTACTTACTGGCCCCACCCTAACCTGATAAAGCCACGCCCCCCTCTCCACGAGCAGAAGCGGAGTAGTGTAAAGTTATGCAACATAACGTATCGCACGCTCATCAGTGCACTCTGTCTGAATCATGGGCTGACAGATTGTGCCATGGGTGGAATTCCTATCTGACACTATGATTTCTTGTTCTCCTTAAAATGGAGGGCGTAGGTCGGGCAATGAAAACGCTTCCACCTCCAGCAGATGACAGCTCCGGGTAGTGGAGTCGACGCACGGCTCGTCGAACTTTTAATTCTAATGCCCTGACACGTTTGGAGTTTGCAGTTTGAGGACCAAAGCTCACCCGAAGATCAGAGATCGCAGGAGAGACTGAGTGTGGCAGAAAGCATGTTCACTCACATGATTCACTCGATTTAATTGCGTCAGATTCGTTTATGCGATTCGTTTGGATCGTTTGAATGATCGCTCACTCGCAGAGACATGACTGTTGAGTGGCTGCGAGAAAGAATCGGTGTGTAAAGAGGGTGTGGCCGAGCCTGTTTAGATGTGCTCAGTCTATACACTAAAAGCATCTATCAAGGATATGAGGGTTGAGAAGAACTTTTTAATGAACAGCGAAACCGGTTTATGCAACCGCAGAGATATTTTATGGAGGGAGGTGCATGGAAAATGTTTCACCATTTAAGGCAACATCACCCTCACCACCTCTACCATCAGTTTCGTGCAGCAAAGGCACTTGACACCTGCCCTTCCCAAAGCACAAACAAAAGAATCCCCTCCTCCCTTTAAAATGAAAGGTGTCACTGTCATTTGTACAATGAAGCAAAGACAAAAGGAAATCTATGTGACGAAGCCACGAAGCCCTATTGGGGTGTGGTGGCACTGGTGATTTAGAGAGTGGCAGTAGGTTTACATAAGTGTGTGTACACAGTCCAGCGTGAGGCATTGTGGGATGCATTCACTCGCTGAAGCCTTGGGGCATTGTGGAGGAGAAAGCTGTGAATCTGAAGCATCGTTAAGGGTTCCCATAACTCCCCTGTAAATACAACTCACCCCTGGATTACCGGGACATTTCAGTTGAATTCTGGGGGTCACTTGGCTGTGAAATGGCTTTAGAGGTTTTTGTTTTTGATACTTTTTTCTTCATTCAATGAAATTTTCCATATAGGGAGGTCATCATGGTTTCTTGTGTTCCTGATGCTTGTCCTTGTCATGCACGTGTGCCCAACCTGTTAAGCTGTAGTTCCATAGACCATTGCCAATGCTGACCTGTGCCACAGCCCAGGGTTTAGCAGGGAAGGTAACAGAATCATGATCACCCGAGGTCCAATAACAGGACTCTTGGGTGACCGAGGACCAATCACAGGTCTCTGGGGCAACTGAGGGCCAATCACTGGGCTCCGGGGCAACTGAGGTCTAATAATAGGTCTCCGGGTGAACTGAGAACCAACTGCATGTCTCTGGGATTACTGAGGGCCAATCACAGTTATCCGGGGTGACTAATGGTCAATCACAGTTATCTGGGGCTCAGCAAGAAGAATCCATGCTGCATGGCTGGCCTAAAATTAGCAGTCAGCTATATGTAAAACTGATAGTGACATTTATCCTGACATTATCCCAACAGTTCTTTCATCGTGTTTGGCTAATTATTTTGCAAAATCTGGTGAAATAAAGCTTCAGGTCAGAAATGTTGTGTTGAATTTCCTCAGATGGTCACCTGACAATGAAGTCTGGAACATCTTGACGTGGAATCTGATTTATGCTGTTCTGCTCACATGAGAAAAATGTTCATTTCTTTAACGTCTGAAATATTTTCCCTAATCTACGTACAGTCACTGCATATCAAATCTGGCCAAGGACCCCAGGGGTCCCTAGACCTCATGTTGAAAAGCCAGGAACTAATGCTTTTAATTTTCTGCAATGTGCTTTATGATACATCATTCCTTTAGAAGGGGCAACATTTTTAATTGAGCAAATCTATGAATCCCTTTGACTAACTGGTGGGTTACAGCATCAGCCAGAAAAAATGCATGAATATGTCCACACTGCTATGAAGCATCCTAAATTCTTTCCACACTCCAGCTGGGGTTCTCCACTTATATGTGTCTTGGGTGTATATTTTTATGCCAACTAGTTGTTCTGTCTTAATTTTTAGCAGTCATAAAACATAACTAACTGCCTAGTGTTTTCACGGTCTCATTCTCAGTCCATTGATGATTTGAAAATCACCACTCTAGATGGCAAGTGCATTGAAAATAATGAATCTTGTTTTAGTTATTAGTTTCTCTTAATGAAGAGAAAACTCAGCAAATTTGTTTGTAAAAAACCCTTATTAGACTATGTAGACCTGCTTTACATGCATGGTTTCAGTTATTTTGCACCTTACAGTTGGAGCAATCTTCAAAAAAATCTTAAACTTGACAAATTACTTTCAATTGCTGACTTTAAAGATGTAATTCATGACTCTGTGACTGAAATATGCTCCTGCCTTTAACCTCTGCTCCGCTTTTTTATTCACGGTTACTGTACACAGAGGTCTCATTCCCCATTTGATGTTGGTAACTCGTTTGTCTACTGTCTTGTGTAACTGTGTCTTTTATGTCAGGTCCCCCTTGGAGATTTGGATCTCAATGGGGTTTTTATGTTTAAATCAAGGTTAAATAATTAAAAAAAATAATTAGGGATCATTGGTTTAAATTATAGACTGTCAGGTTAAATAAGCTGGGACCTAACTGCTGAAACTGTGGGCAACTAGATATTGAAACTAAATGATGCATAAGTGTCATGGGAAAAAAGTATAAGTAAAAAATTTTGAACAATTTGAGATCACAAGATTGGGACTAACAAGAAAGGGCACACAGGGGCATGACCCAAGGTTGAGTTTTAATACCACTGCCTTAAATTGCAAGACACGCCCTCCCAGAACAGCAAAACGGGAACTGTAAATCTGAGCTGGGTAAATGTCAAAATGTCATAAGTTTTGATTATGGTGCACAAAAAACGCCCTTAGGCATAGATGGGAAGTAGTTTGTGAGTTGTGTGGAATTCTGGACTAACGGAATGCTAGCGACTTCTGATCTGCTCAGTTCTGCGATGTGAACTGAGAAAACCATCATCACATTGACATTGCATTACTGCCATTTGACAGATGCTCTTATATAACTTATGATGAGAAAACAAGTGCATAAATCAGTGGTTAAGAGCAACAGTAACCCTGGAGGGGTAAAAAATGAGTAAACTGCTCTGTGGGCAAACCAAGTGCAGGCAAAGTCTTTGTTTGAGTGCGAGTTTCCTGCATTCAAACTTCTGGTGTGCTACTGGAGTATGAATGACCAACTATGACATTTATATCTAGGCTAAATTTAGCAGGTTCACTTATCCAGACAAACTTATATACCCTGGTACATTATCTGCATTAGGCCTACATACAGTACACCTTTAGGGTGGCATGAGGATCACAACTGATAGTAGACCAGTTACAGTAGACCACTGTTTCTCAACCTTTAGTCCCAAAGTAGCCTACCCCTAATCTATATTAATTTTCCTCTGGACCAGTCTCATGATTAATTAAGGTCGTTACCACCTGTGTTCCAGGACTTGAACAGGTGTTAGTGTCAGCACAATTCTTGTTTCGCTCATAACCGTTTGCTTTGTCCTTGAACTCTTCATTTGTTCAGTTTCGACGACAAGATTTTCACACTCAGCATTAAGGATTTGACTGATTTCAGAGTAGGTAGCCTACCTACTCCAATGGACAAAGTGCCCTATTTTAAATAATAATAATGGATGGATGGCCATAAAACGGACAGTTGGGATCTGGCAGGTCCCCATGCGTACTCACCAGAGTCAGTGAGAATTCTGCATTAATCTGCCATGCCATTATACACGCTAGCGTTGCCTTGTAAATCTAATCGTTATTATTACAATTTCTACAGTTTGACATGCTAGCCATACAGTATATTCAGTTAGCTTGGCTACAACCGAGTCATATAAAGTTGTACAAAATGACGAAGCGAAAACTGACCTAGTGTTAGCAATGTTATTAGAGGTACGAGGGTGAATCAGATTCTGGGGAGGAAATGAATATCTATGACAGTGACAGTGTGAGGAGTGTGATGGTGAGCCAGAAATAGGCTACAGAGGTAGTGCACAAAAGTTGTTCTCTGTACAGCTGTACAGTGGTGTTATGTCATCGACATAAAGAAGAGTCCGTTTCTTGTGTTAACTCGCCTCGTGTCGCATACCCCGTCAGCCAATACTCCCACATAGACCTATATTATCTATGAGAACGCCATGGGAAATTAGTTTCATATTCCTTCAAAAACATCACTTTAAATCAATATTTTGTCTCAAATTATTAATCGCTTTCTTTTGTAAGATAATTAGCCGTGTAATTAGTGTGATTGTCCACTCTTAATTGGTCAACTATCGAGAAATAATGACCTTCGTGGAGGCAACCCCTTCCCCTCTGTGTCGGTCATTATTTCTCGATAGCTGACCTCTTCGTAGTGGATTATCCCTTACTTGTAACATGAATGTCTCTTTCTCCCATCTTCCTTAAGAAGGTTAATCAATGTTCATTAGGCATTAAATGACTCTAATTAAAAGCAATTATCAGCTGTGTATTCCTCAGGAATGAAAATGAATTAAGTAAATTGGATAAGAAACCACGTGCAAGGGACTGCTTCAGGACCAGGTTCGCAATGCGCATGTCTGAACCGCCAGTCCGCCACCTTCCCCGTCTCGCAGGTGGGGGCCCACGGTGCGCGTGGTGAGCGCTGCAGTTTTGTGGGCGGCCCGCCCCGGTCCCACGTGGAGATGAGTCGTGGCAAGGCAGGCTGGAACAGGTGCCTGCAAATGGTATCCAAGCTCAGGCAGAGAAGGTACCATCCGCCTCCATCCCGCCCCCCCCCCCCCACCCCCCATCTCACCGCGTGCCGAACCCCTGAGCCGGGAGGCCTCGGGACAGAACTCTACTGCCTGTCCCGGCCTGTCGGGCATTATCGTTTTACGCTGGGGATCACCCAGGCCATTTTGTCTCATTCAAGCTGACAGCTACGGCAGTTCTTCCACTGCCAGAACCAGGAACAGCCCGTAAGCCACTGCAGGTTTAATTTCCCCCCATCAGGCTCCTTATGTAAGAGTTCATAATGTTCTGTCTCCTACAGAGCATGCATGAGTGGAGAAACACGTTTTTCATTATTACATTGCCTCTCAATTATTCAAATACAAAATGTGGAGCGGTTACTATACACCGATCAGCCACAACATTAAAACCACTTAACTAATATGGTGTAGGTCCCCCTCGTGCCGCCAAAACAGCTCTGACCCGTCAAGGCATGGACTCCACCTCTGAAGGTGTCCTCTGGTATATTTGGATTTCTGTATATATTTGTATCTACTGTATATTTGCATCTGCTGTAAATTTGTATCTGATTGTGTTACTTTGTTGTCTTTGATGCTGCAACAGTGCAAGTTCCCCCCGGGGATCAATAAAGTACACTACTACTACTACTTATTACATTATTGGTTTTTATTACATTATTAGTTGCTACAGGGCTATAAGGAGCTAAGATATTTTTAGAGGATTAATTATTTCCACATGATTTTAAAAACTTTCGATGGGTCAGATCTGTTTTGGCGGCACAAGGGGGACCGACTCAATATTAGGCAGGTGGTTTTAATGTTGTGGCTGATCGGTGTATATACAGTGATGAGAAAAAGAAATTATACTGTCTTTCAATTCTATGGTTTCACGTATTAGGACATGACTAACCTTCATGTGGTCCTCACTATGTCTCTCAACTGAGCGTGTGTGTGTGCACGTTCTTGTGTTTTTTATGTGTCTGTGTTTGTGTGTGGGTGTGAATGCCTGTGTTTGTTTGTGTGTGTGTGTGTGTGTGTGTGTGAGTTTCTGTGTTTGTGTGTGTGTGGGTGTGTGTGCCTGCGTGCTTGTGTAGTCTGCAGGGAATGAGATTTAGCCCCCTGATCCTGGGAAGGCCGTTGACCATTTCAGCAGTTGCACATATACCAAAGCAGCTCCCGTTGAGCGCCTTCCACACAGGCCCGTTTCTTTGCATAGGCGAACTAGGCCACTGGGCGTAGCTCCAAAGCAGGAGGGAGAAAAGCTTCGCTTAATTTATCTGACGTCCCGTCTACTTTTAAACGTCTGTCAAACTGGCTTCCGATGCGCTCATTTCATTTTGGAATAAACCGATGCTCGAGCTACAGTGCACACGTCACAGTTCCGCTGAAATTCCTCGGCCCGACTGTGACACTCGCAGTTTGATAACGACAGCAGGGCTGGCCTGAGAGAGATGGAGTGTGGGCATGAAGGGTGGGCTTGTGCAGGCGTAAGGTCAACGTTTACAGACCATGCTGTCTGATGACGATGGGACTGCAAGCCATAGGCGCTTCTGCAACGTGATCTCAAGTGAAGACAAGTTCCATTAGGCCCTAAATGATCATAATCAATGATTTTGTTTTACCATGTCTATTAATTGTTCAGCCCATTTAATTAAGGCGGGTGACAAGAGACAATGGGCTGATTGCTGTTGGAAAGATTTTGTCATGTGTACAGTACGTGTAATTAACTTCAGGCATTTCCACGCAGTAAAATGTCCAGTATTCATTCAACTCTTAACAGTATTAATTCAAGTCTTTACAAATGACATTTGGTCCCACATTCCCGAGTGGAACCAAATGTTATGTGTTAGTTAACACTATTAGAGTTGAATTAATTATGGATATTTTACTGTGCACAAGGGACAGGTGAAGATGTTGTGTTATCAAATACATTGGTGAGTAGATGCGATCATTGACCTGTTTTATGGAAGCTAAAATACCATAAAGTTGAATGCATGCTTGCATAACGGCTTTGAGTGGATTCACTTACAGCAAATTGGAGGAAAAGAATGGCAACTTACAGTTCAGGCCAAATAACATAACTTACCACAACTGTTAGGGTCCCAGAGGTGTGCTGTTAGGGTCCCAGAGGTGTGCCGTTAGGGTCCTAGAGGTGTGCTGTTAGGGTGCATATGTGCACTGTTAGGGTGCATTTGGGCACTGTTAGGGTCCCAGAGGTACACTTTTAGGGTCCCAGAGGTTTTTAGTGTCAGAGGTACAGTTTGTGTAATAATACAATACATAATAATACAATAATACATAAATATGACATCTTTATTTAGCAAAAAACAGGAGAAATGTGTAGGACCAGGATATTGTCCCTTCAGCTGGTGCTGTTTAGGAGACATCAGTAAGAACAAACTGCAGTCCGTATTCACGTTGACGCTAATACCACCGCACATGCTTGAACACGAAGGACACCTCTCCTCACGCCTACAGCAGCCCTCGGCTACTGAGCCACCCGGTATCCACCGAACACAAAACAACTTTATGGCCGGTTTCTGCTGGCGTACCTGTGTTCTCAGGTACTCCGTGACAGTGTCTACCGAGCGTCAGGCTAACGTGCGCGGGTTCTCAGGCACGCAGTGTTTACTGAGTACCAGGCTAAGGTGCGCGGACTCTCAGGCACGCCGTATTTACCGAGCGTCAGGCTAACGTGCGCGGGTTCTCAGGCACGCCGTATTTACCGAGCGTCAGGCTAACGTGCGCGGGTTCTCAGGCACGCCGTATTTACCGAGCGCCAGGCTAACATGCTCGGGTTCTCAGGCACGCTGTCTTTAACGAGCGCGGGTTCTGGCGCGTCTGTCTTGGAGCCACAAACAGGAGCTGATCCAGGTTTTTAGCTGCGGTTTTTCGCGGATTTACGTGATTTTAAAAGCGGTACTTTCAGATTCCGGAGTTTCTGCACCTGTGAATACAATATGCACCTGTGAATACAATATGTGTCAAATATACACAGGAGCTTATTAGGATTTTAAAGCAACATAGTAATACATTTTATCCAAACATGCTCTATGTATTTATCTCAGTTCCAAAAAATATAAACAATATATATGGTTAATGGTTGCAATTTACCTGTTCTAGATGACGTTTAGTAATGAAAGTGTCATTCATTTTGTGTGATAAAGATGTGATTTATATTTAACAAATCAGCTATAATGAAGGCATGGAGGGTGTAGATCATGTTAATCTGTGAAAATTTGAAATGAAATAAGGGTTTTGTACAGCACATTATTGATATCTATTGTTTTTAACAGACATTTTAAATTATATGATTTTTATTTTTTTGTTTATCTTATATTCGAAGAAACCATACAGGCAAAAAGACAAACTTAAAGCATATACAGGTGATGAACAACTAATAGAAACCCAAAGCATGAACCAAATTTGCACTGGTTAAGTCAAGTGTCATTTGTCTTTTACTAACAAAAATTTAGTTTGACACAACCACAAGATATTTCCTGGTGATGCCTATACCTACACATGCAACCTCTTTACAAGCAGCAGGAAGCGCTTTCCCTGGTCATTTGCTGGTCAGTTAATGGTAAAACTTGAAACCAATTCATGCATAAGAGAGTCTGTATCTCAGCAGAGCGTTCTGGTAAAATAAATGTTTGTTTAAAAATGGAATGATTTTATGCTGAAGGCATGTGCACATATTTCAAATTTGGCATATTTAATCCTTCCTTGTCTTTGTGAACACAATGACAGCTTTGTCAGACAGCATACCATTGAAAATATTATTGTTGCAATGTGGGCCCAACAGAAGAACGTCAGTGTCGAAATGGAAAATTCACTTTGCTGCTTTGTGTTTCTTCTGCCTGTAGCAGAAGTTACCTGTCAACCGAAACCACACCTTGACTCACGGCACAAATAATGAAAAATAATGACTCCATTAGCTCTGATGTTACCTTCTTAAAATGTGTCGGGACTTTCTAACTTTTGCCCTTTTC
Source organism: Anguilla rostrata (assembly GCF_018555375.3). Lineage (NCBI taxonomy): Eukaryota > Metazoa > Chordata > Actinopteri > Anguilliformes > Anguillidae > Anguilla > Anguilla rostrata. The sequence goes on along the minus strand of NC_057943.1, from coordinate 26,973,857 downwards.
CTGTCTACTAAGTGCAAGTAGCAACACACATCTACAAATAATGCTCCTAAGATAATTAGTATTACTCGACTTGAGCAGCTGCCCAGCGATGATTAAAGAATTTAATCTGATGAGTGTAATGCAGCCCTTCACTGCGGGGATGGGCGGACCCGATTGCACTGCAGCATAATTGCCTAAAGAGTCATGCTTCATACCCTACATAATAACTAGCGGAGACAATAAAGTTCTGTGCTCTTGCGGGTTTCCAACAACATGAAGTTCCTCACTCTCCCATTTGTGTCAACAGTGAGAACACTGCCCCCCAATGGAGAACCATGGTAAGCTACAATTGAAATTTAAACTTACTGTTGACCTATTTGCAAAAATGTATTTATATGTTATATTTATATATTTCATATTGCAATACATGCAACAGATTATATATGGCATCATATAAGTGAACCATCATTTTACCAGAAAGTTCTTCTGAGATAAGGACTCTTTTTGAAGAGAGAACTGGAAAATAAGTTTGTGTCCTGTACATAATTGAAACAAGTGGGAAAGTGCCTTTGAACTGAATACCGTCTTTCACCTGAGGGTGGGGTGGATCCACTAACTGGCACTAGTGCTTGACAGCACAGATCCATGCTTCAGTTGTGACATGCTAGCTAGTGGCAACTATATTGTTCCGTTGATTCTGAAGGACCACACCCTCCTGCCAGCGTCAGAATTTAAGAGAATACTGCCCCCTATTAGGGTACGTTGGTAAGCTACTCTTGGAATGTATTCCGTTTTGGCTTGGGAGTGTATTATAATAGATATATATGTAATTTACTGTAATGTAATCAAAGGAGAAATAAGATATATCGATTGTTTTAGTCATTAAGATTTTGTTTCTTGAAGGTTGCACAGAAATATATTCCCTATACTTGCCAGATGTTCGTGTTTTGCCTCACCAGACCCTTGCATGAAGGAATATAACAGACTCCATTTTGAAGTAGATTTGAAGCAGACAAAAGATCAGCGGCGTACACAGCTTCCATTAGACTGGGACCTTTGGATCAGCCTTCCCCAGTAAGTACAGTTTGTCGAGATGTACGAAGAGCCGATCATCTTTCATACTTTACCTGTCTCTCCATGTGATTGTTCCCTTGGCAATACCGCCCTCTAGCGTTGTGAGAAGATCATGTTCACCTGCTGTATAGATATATACTGTAAATTCCATCACACTGAAGCAAGGTTGCATTGGTAGTGTATCCTGGCAGTGAGGTGCCCTGGTATGGATTTCTCTGGGCACTGGGGCTGTGTAGTAGGTCAGCTGACACATCCTGACCTCTGAACTGTGACTCGCTACTAACTGTTCTCAGTTGTGCTTTATAGGCTTTAATGTCTGCTGAATGACTGCCATCTTTAGGCCGGCAGTGACCAGTAGCCTCACAGGGCGATGCATTATTAACAGTAATGCTGTCCAGGGTCAGGGACACTTCACTTGTCCAGGTTCTGCTTCTCATTGCTCTCTAGCACCCCCTGCTGGTCGCTTGCCTGCGGGCTGCTTGCTGAAGCTACATAGGAAGTGTCCTCCTGTGACTGATGTCTGTACACAAGCTTGGCTTGTTAGCTTCAGTGTTTCTGTCTACACCAGTGATACTCAAACCTGGCCCCCGAGGGCAATAGTACTGCTGAGTTTCTTTCTTACCTGATCAATAATTGATTGAAAATTGATCAATTTTAGCTCTGATTGGCCAGAGATTTTGCTCACCTGGTGTTCCAGTCTTGATTAGAAGGGAAGCGTGAAACCCAGCAGTACTACTGGCCTCGAGGGACAGATTTCAGTATCCGTGTTCTGCACGTTCCTGCACCAGCTGGGGAGACTGCAGTATGAACTTGACTGTAAACTACTGGGTATTACAAATTGTGAAGAAAATGAGGTTTAAAAAATTTGAATCAGAAAAAGCAGGATCCGTGAAAAATACATGTTCCATAATCAAATCCCAGAACTTTTAACCATCGGTCAGTTCCCAGATGTAAATTGATTACTCAATGGCAGGTGAAATCAGTGGGGTAGTAATTGCTGGAAGTGCGCAGTCTCCTGGTCACTGACTTTCAACTATGTGGAAAATGAAAAGTTCCCAGAGCAATGGGGTAAACCTGCATGGTGCTGAATATGTATGTTATATGAATGCTTTTTACAACACCCTTAATTGATCTGTTGATTGGCTCAATATAGACCAGAATACAAATGGATCCCCAGGACCATGTTTTGAAACTGCTCTAAACAGTTATAGTGGAGTTAAGGTGGAAAGAACGTTTAGAACCCATTAATCCATATTGAGTGTCTATAGCGACACCTGGTGCACAATCAGTAGAATACATCTTGAGAAACAATATTAATTCTAGTATTGGAGGGCCACATGCTGTGATGGCCTTTGTTTTAACCTTGAAAACAGAAACCAGTTCAGACCCAAGAAACCAGTGGATGTGTGTTAATGTTGGAGTCAACTGCTTTTAATAGCTGGATTTAGTGCTGAGTAATGGAGCAAACCAGCAGACCCTGCATGCCTCCGGGACCAGGGTGGCGAACCTCTGATCTAGTCCCACACATGTCTTCCCCTGTGTTGTCCGCACCTGTTTCTTCATTACCTTGGATTTTGTTGAATTTTTGGAACGTATTTGTCTTTCCTCTGGTTTTTATTTTCTTTTCTGTTTTTGTACTCTTGTATTTGGTAGTTTGTTTTCCAAGAACGCTTACGGGCCCGTCTAACAACTCTCCTGAGAGTCTCCCGAGATCTCACCAGCTGGAGACTATTATCAAAGACGCTGAGGGTAAGCAAACTCAAATCAATGACACAAATGACACATTTTGTGACAAACAGATAGTACAGTACACTTTTAAACGTATGGCTGTTAAACATTCCCTCTTACCTCATCCGGTCACTCTTTTTACCATTCTGTTTCTGCTTGAACTTTATCTGTCCTGAAATGTACTCCTTTTAACCCTTTAAGGTGCGAGAGCACAAATATGTGATTAGAATGTTCTTTCCTGAACATTCTAATGCTAATGTACCAATCACTGTTGGTATGGAAAGCAATGGAGTTCTAGAACTCTGGCTTAGAATTCTGACAGAGTATTCCAATAAACCTCTTCAATGGGTTAAAAACCAACTCAAATAACGGAATGACTTGTTGCAGTTGGCTAAGATTTTTCTACACCACATCTGGCTGAATCAGATGCATCTGTTGGCAGTAATCAGGCAGGAAATAGAATTCCTATGGGAACCGACTATAACATAATCACATTTAAGCGCATGTAATAGACTGGGAATTTGTTCTCACAACCTCTGTCTACTTGGCAGGGTTTTCCCCTTGGTACTTCTGAGAACTGATTAATGGTATTTGGGTAAAACACTTGTTTTCACCATGGGTCCTTCACAGCTATAAATTATGTCTTTTCAAATCTTTTTTTTTGGCCTTGTGTGTAAGAGGGACCAGGCAATGCTGGGTGTCTCACTCGGTTAAGGAAACACCCTGTGGTGCATGGGTGAGCCCCCTGGCCTTGGATCGAATCCAGACTGTGCCAGTGCCGACTGTAGTCGGTGGACCCATAGGGCGGAGCTCTTTCTCCAGCTGAACTCTACGCTAGCTTGTTTGTGGTCTGCGGTGTCAAAAGAAGCAGGCTGGTGACACTATGAGTTTTGGAGGGGCCTCTGTTGTCTTTATTCTCCCAAATCTGCAGTGGAGGCTGTGCATGGACGTGCCTGCAAATCGTAATTGGATATTCCAGAGTAGGGTGGGAACTGGATATACTCAACCCCGCACTGGGTGCCAAATATTACAAAAAACAAACTTATTACATCATTTTCTATCTGGGATTTTCAGACGTAGGAAGACACCTTATCTCCTACGCATACTTGCACACATTAAACCACGACACACCCGGGAACAGATGGGGACCAGAACTCTTTGGTGTAACAGTAAACGCTTTTTATTCTTTCGTAGCAAAAGACAGCGCCTCAGAGAGCTGGGCGTGGCTGGCTGCTGGCGGAGCAGAGCCGCAGCTGCGGGCTGATTAAACACAGGCACTTCTTCGAATCGCAGTCGCTGAACACACGGCCTATCATGGGGCTTTATGACCCTGCATGCTGCTCTCAGCCAATCAGACGGCTCCAGCTCTTCCATAGGCCAAGCCGTAAACAGCACGGGTAGGGGCTGCTCTGCTAGACGGATGACATTTGGTTTTAGTGCAAAACAGGACAGTTTAAGCATAAGGCACGCTTGGTTCTGGAACATTCTTTGGTCCCTCACTTTAAATAAATGAGCTCGGTGTGAATGTCCTGTTGCTGTAAGGACTGGCTAAAGCCTGTTAGAGGATGCTTGGGGTCTTATTGGATTGGGGGTTGTTAGAGGGGTTTTTATTTGGGGGGGGAGGTGCTAGTGGAATGGGAGAGGAGATGTGGCGGCGACCATCCAGATCAATCCTGCATGACCTCCGAGCTCTCGGACACCACCCTCCCATTCTTGGTCTCGATCATCTTGATGACAACGCTCTTCTTGTTTTGGGTGCTGCCATAGCCGCTGCCGCTGCTGTACCCGCCGCCGCTGCTGTACCCGCCGCCGCTGCTGTACCCGCCACCGTACCCGCCACCGTACGCACTGCCGTAGGAGCTGTAGGACATTCCGGCACTTTCCATGGGGATGGAGCTGTAGCTCGCTGCAGAGAGGGAGCAGGGGTGGGGGGTGATTAGGGCATGGCAAAGGGATGAGGGAATACAGGGCTCTTTCAAATCTGTGTGTTTATTACAAACGGAATCCTCCAGAACATATATATATATATATATATATATATATATATAATATTAATCTATATTCCAGAAAAACCCTCAATCCAACTCAATCCTAGACCATGCCCTGACCCAGAGCTTAACCCTAACTCAGCCATAACCCGGAGCCTAATTCTAACCCAGTCTAACCTTTACTCAACCATGACCCAGAGTCTAATCCTAACTAAACCATAACCAAGAGTCTAACCCTTACACAACACTGAGCCTAACCCTAACTCAACTCTAACCCTACCCTAACTCTAACCCTGTCTAACCTTTATTCAACCATAACCCAAAGTCTAATCCTAACTGAACCGTAACCAAGAGTTTAACCCTAACACAACACTAACTGAGTCAAACCCTAACTCAACTCTAACCCTACCCTAACTGTAACCCAGTCTAACCTTTATTCAATCATAACCCGAAGTCTAATCCTAACTGAACCGTAACCAAGAGTTTATCCCTAACACAACACTAACTGAGTCAAACCCTAACTCAACTCTAACCCTACCCTAACTGTAACCCAGTCTAACCTTTACTCAACCATAACCCAGAGTCTAACCCTTACTCAACCCTAACCCAGAGTCTAACCCTTACTCAGCCCTAACCCAGAGTCTAACCCTTACTCAAACATAACCCAGAGCGTAATCCTTACTCAACCCTAACCCAGAGTCTAACCCTTACTCAACCCTAACCCTAACACAACTCTAACTCAACTTAACCATAATGTGGAGATCAGATATACGGGAGATGTGTGCTGCAACGTACGTGTGTAGCTCTGTTTTACACTGGAGATGTTGACAGCTTTGATGCCGCCAGCCAGCCTGCGGGATGGAGAAAAAGAGGAGTTCAGACCTCACGCGGAAACAGAACAGCCAGAGAAGCTCACGGATTCATCCCGCGGGCGGAGCCAGGAGCTCACCTGTCCTCCTCGCCTTCCAGCAGCTTCCTGTAGGTGGCGATCTCAATGTCCAGGGCCAGCTTGACGTTCATCAGGTCCTGGTACTCCCGGATCTGGCGGGCCATGTCCTGCTTGGCTCTCTGCAGGGCCTCCTCCAGGTCCCTGATGCGGGCCTTGGCGTCCTTAATCGCCATCTCCCCGCGCTCCTCTGCCTCTGCGATCTGGTTCTCCAGGTTGGCGCGCTGATTGGGGGCAGAGACCAAAGGACCGTTGGGCGGTGCTAGCAATGCAGCCCACCGCTTTAGTATGAAGAGGCCTGCGCGCGGTTACGCTACACAGGCACCCGACTGCGCGGTGCAGTGCATTATGCATTTAGGCCTGACGTTTGCTGGTTTGATTCCCAGTTGGGAGTCTGCCATTACACTTTTGAGCAATTGACTTAACTTGAATTGCTTCAGTATGCGTTCTGCCGTATAACAGACGCTATGTACAAATGTGAGTCACTCAGGATAAAGGTGAAGGATTTTCGGTGAATGCATGCAAATGCAATGTCAATGTAACTACCTGGCCCTTGAGGGAGTCGATCTCAGACTGCAGCCTCTGGATCATGCGGCTCAGGTCGTTGATCTCCGTCTTGGTCGACCTCAGGTCCTCCCCGTGCTTGGTGGCGGACACCTGCATCTCTTCATACTGTGGGTCAACCACGCGGTGCGTACGACAAGGCAGACGTCAGTGCAGTTCGGCTGGACGTTCTGACCAGATCATACGCGCATGGAAACGAGCACTCCATGTGGTGGCAGCGTAGTATAACAGTTAAGAAACCAGGCTTTTATCCTAAAGGTTTCAGGTTCAAATCCCATATAGGACCCTGCCATTGTACCCTTGAGCAAGGTACTTAACCTGAATCGCTTCAGTATATATCCATCTGTATTAATGGATGTAAAAAAATAGCGAAAGCTGTAGAAATTGTTTTGCATAAGAATGCCTGTAATGTAATGATGCCACGCACACCTGTGCTGTCATTTTAGTTGAAATATGTCATTTTGAGTTTAGTATATGAGCTCGCAATCAGCACACGACAGCATTGCACTGACGAAGGCAGTGAACTGAATCTTTAGCCTCATCCGGGGCTGACAAATGGCTGACAAAACTGAATTCACCACAGGTTTTATCCCAAAGGCTGCAATTACAGGGAAATTTCCTTCTTTTTGAAATGTATGACAGGTGACAGGCTATGCAAATTGAAAACAGGGATGTGAAAAAGTAAAGGGTGATGAGGGTGGACGGAGGGAGCGATTGCGTTACCTTGGACTTGTACCAGGACTCGGCCTCTGCGCGGCTGCGGTTGGCGATGTCCTCGTACTGGGCGCGCACTTCAGCCACAATGGAGTCCATGTCCAGGTTGCGGCTGTTGTCCATCTCCACCACCACGGAGGTGTCCTTCACCTGGCTCTGCAGCTCACGCAGCTCCTGGAATGAGGGAGGGAGGGAAGGTGAGGGAGAGGGAGAGGGAGGATGGGGCATCAGACGCCATAGGAAATCTTTTTTTTATCCTGGTTTCCACATACAGTCAATCAGTGCAATCTGTGAGTGTGTGTGTGTGTGTGTAAACGTGTTCATGTGTAGTAGTGTGTGTGTCTGTGTGTGTGTGTGTTTGTGTGTGTGTCCATGTGTAGTAGTGTGAAAGTGTGTGTATGTGTGTGTATGTATGCGAGACATACCTCATCATAGATCTGTCTCAAGAAGTTAATCTCATCAGTGAGGCTCTCAAGTTTGGCCTCCAGCTCCACTTTATTCATGTAGGCCTCATCTACATCCTGTAGGAACAGAGAGACACCCACATCACAATAAATACATTTAAATTCTTTATTTGAGACTGCAAACCACACGCACACGCCCACACACACTGAAATAACAACACTGACCTTCTTGATGAGCACAAACTCATTTTCGCATTCGGTGCGCTTGTTGATCTCATCTTCGTACCTGGAGGAGGGGAGTGGAAATCTGCATTAGCAGGTGAAGCACCAAAAGACAAGAGACATGTCTTCCATATTCTCAACTCTGACTCTGGAGGATGGTCATTTTAAAACACTGTGAGCAACCAGGTTGAGAGGCTGAATGGGTTTTTTAATGGTCACTACAGAAACAGTCAGGCTCTTCAATTTGGTTTTGCCAGTGTTGTGATGCAGTGTGCCGACCTGACGCTAGAGGGGGGAAGAGCACTATTGAAGCCGTTGAGCTGCTTCCTGGTTTTGGTTTCCACTGGAAAAGTTGAGTTATGAAACATGCCTCCATTTCGTTTGTCTCTACCCTGGAGGCCTACTCTGTCTAGACAGAGCCTGTCATTTGTCAAAGGAGTGTATTTCAGTGCAGCGTGTATTTCAGTGCTGCAAATCAATCTGAGCCTGTTTTTAACTGCCATTCAAAAACTGGATTTCATTTCAGCTTCATTGTCAGAGCTGACGCAGTTTAAAGCAGTGAAAGTACATTCTATTGTTAACTGGTGGAAGAAATGGTCAGTTGAAATGGCACGGCTCTCATCCTCTCCTGGGAATTATGGGAGGGATTGAGAGCCGGGGACTGAAGCCGGTTGACTCACTTGTTCTTGAAGTCCTCCACCAGTCCCTGCATGTTGTGCAGGTCGGCCTCCAGCCTCATCTTGTCGTTGCCCAGGCTGTCGAGCTGCCTGCGCAGGTTGGCGATGTAGGCCTCGAACATGGCATCGATGTTGGAGCGCGTGGTGGTCTGGTTCTGGAGCAGGCTCCACTTGGTCTCCAGCATCTTATTCTGCTGCTCCAGGAAGCGCACCTGTCGGTCGGAGGGGGAGGGGAGATGGACATGTCAGACAGCCGGGCCTGTGGATCGCCAGTCCTTACTGGAGCTTTGAATGGGTTCTGCTCAAACCCCTGCCTTCCCCAGTTACACAGGGGGCACTGGACAATGCCATTTTTGGGAGTGCTGGTTCAATTTCTCTCTCTGCTGGGGAGCAGGAATGCATGCAATGTTGTATGGGGGGGGCGAGGCTGTTTGTCCTGGGAAGGGGTGATGTGGGGCAGAGGGGGGGGGGTAAAGAGAAGAGGAAAGCAGAGAGAGAGCTGGCCTTTCACTTGTTTTCCTGTTTTAAAAGGGTGAGGCCGGGGAGGCGGGGCCAGCAGGCCTGAAAAGAATGAGGGCCAGCCGGGCGGGGCCCAGATTGCCGCTTGGGTAAATATTTAACTGCCACGCAAGTGTAGAGGCGAGGGACGGGAGTCGCATGTCCGCTCACTTTGGTGTGCAGGAAGTAGATTTACCGCCGTCTGCACGTCGTACTCTTTGGCCTCAGGTGTTAACACCGTGGGCGCCAACAAACTAAACCGCCATACAAGCCGCAGTACAACACCTAAAGCCAGGGCACTTTCCCAAGGTCGGGGAGGGAGTGTGTCACTAAAGCAGTAACTTGGCTCTGTAGGATTACGTGGGGAGAATAAAACGTAAAGAGAAGAAATCGTACCGATTACATTTTTTCGGGACTTGCAGAGACTGATTGCGCAACCTGCTGGTGTTAACATGACACCAGAGAACCTTTTTAAATATTAACCAACCGACGCAGCTCCTTCATGCGCGTGCAACAGGCAGCAGGAACGCAGAGCGGAGAGCTGCGTCCAGCCGAATGGAAGAAGGGGACGCGGCGCGCCAAACGCTCAGACCCCTCTGAGGCGCGGCCGCGCCGCGTCTCCCGGCGGCTTTGCATTCCGCCGTTCCGGGCGCTCCTTTCTGCGGAGAGCCGCCCGCGAACCGCAAGGACGGAGCGTCGCGCGGAGCGGAAGGAGCCGGCGGACGTTATGTAAATCCGCCCGTCCCTCCAGGTGCGGTGTCCTTTTTTGGTGCGCAGAGGTGCCGGGGTGAGTCGGCCCCTCCCCCCCTCCGAGACGGTCCTGGCCGAGAGCAGAGCGGACACACCCTGCTCCGCACAGCCCGAGCCCCTCCCCCGTCTCCTACAGGTCTCCCATCCACCCCCACCCCCGCCCCCCCAAACGCAGGGAAGTTTTTTTTTTCTGGTCTGTACACAGCACGCTTTGGAAATTCTGAGCGGTTTTGAAACAGATTTTCCTCTGCCACTCTGCTGTCCCAGCGCAGAGCTTGGAGCCAGACAGGTTAATGGCAGGCTTTCGTCGCGGTGGGTTCGCTGACCCGCTTGCGTACGGAAATGACATGCAGCCCTGCTCTGATCGGAGCCGCTGTGGCGCTAGCTACGTCCTCACGCTCAGAGAGCACTCTGTCTAAAAGAGCTGGAAACTTCTTTTCCACGCAAGTGTGAAAAATGACAGACGTAGTGTACAAAAGCTTCACATCGATGCTCAAGTATGACTTTTTTTAATAACTAGACAAATCTCATTCCCTCCAGCCATGAGAGGGAGAGAGAGAGAAACTGAAAGAGAGAGAGAGAATTTCATGCCAATAAAGCATTTAGTTACATTCAGAATATTCAGACTGAATCTGAACAGAGAGAGAGAGTTCCATGGCAGTAAAGCAAAGTTCAAAATGTCCACATTGAAACTTAATGGAGAGAGAGAGAGAGAATTCCATGCCAACAAAGCATCTGGTTCACTCAAAATATTTGTATTGAAATTTAACAGATAGAGTTTTGTGCCAATAAAGCCTATTAAATTTCATTCAAAATGTTCCAACTGAGATTGAACAGAGAGAGACCACGGACTGACCTTATCGATGAAGGAGGCGAAGCGGTTGTTCAGGGTCTTGATCTGTTCCTTCTCCTGGGTGCGGACCACTTGGATATTGGGGTCGATCTCCAGGTTGAGGGGGGCCAGAAGGCTCTTGTTGACGGTGACAGCGGTGATGGGGACCACCGGGCCACCACCCATGCCCATGCCCATGCCCATGCCCATGCCCAGACCCATGCCCCCGCCGTACGCCGACGAGCTGGTGATGTAGCTGCCGCCCGAGCCGAACCCCCCCGCGCCCCGGCTGGCGCCCCCCCCATACGAGCTCCGCACGCTGTAGCTCTGCCTCTGGGAGGACTGGCTGGGCCCGGAGTAGGACATGCTGCTGAAGCTCCGTGGCACCGAGCCCCCCGACACCACCGAGTAGCTGGTGGTCTTCCTGGATCTCATCGACATTGTGGATGGCTGGATTACTGGAGCGACCGAGGAGAGAGAGAGAGAGAGAGAAACAGGCGTGCTTGTCTGCTGTGCTGGAGAGACTCGAGCAACTTCCAAGGCACTGCCCTCTCTTTATATCCTGAAAGGGGTGGAGCCCCCTCATTGGTCAGCACTCGGAGCAGGGGGTGGGGACTGTGGGAGGGGACAAACCAGAAGCACGGCACCGCTTTGAAATGCTCTTCTGAATTGTTGGATTTTACACCCGTAAACAGAGAGAATGCTCTTTTGTATGCACTCACCTGGTGGGGTGTCATTTTTATTGTTCCGCGAGCATTAAGCTGAGGTTACCAAAAGGAATGTATGCCCCACAGGTGAATTTCTGAGTTGGCTCCTGCTGCAAGTACCCGTAGAACGGGACGGGATCACCTACTGCCACAGTCACCTGCCAATTCCTCCCTATCTGTCGCATAATGCAAATTACTGAAAATGTTTTTGGGCCATGAAGAGAGCAAGACAAGGACGTTGCTGTTCTCATATCATTTTCTTTCCCTTCTGTATTCAGGCTTTACATGAGCGCATGCTATCCTCAGGCACTGTCAATCAAACATATGACAACTCTTTCCTGGAGGAAAAAAATATCATAAATCAGCACCTTGGTACCATCGCACTGCGAGAAAATTCCCTTTACTTGTCTCCATTTCTAAAAAAAAAAAAGGCTAACTTAAAAACAGGTTCCCCTGTTTCACCTCTTCTCCATCTCTCTCTGGACTTGGCTGTTCATTATTATTTTTACTATGGCTGTGGCATTTCCTCCATCATTCAATGAAGCATCAAAACCAGTCTTTCCTATGTCTGGACTGTGAAAGTCATACTGTAGACATTTGATATGACATGGTGTCTGCAGTTATAGTTGCTTTGTGATGAACACCTCAGCTTGTACTTCAAAGATCTGGTAGATGCAAAGGACCAGTGTAGATTCTCACATCCCAGTGACTAATGAAGGAAACTGAATACTTGCTGAGCCCACTGCATGCCATTTTGTGTCTGTTGATAGGATAAAATTCCATTCGATTTTCCAAATGTGCGTGGTGGGCACAGAGGGGCGTTTCCATCAGCTGATCTCAGTATCACCCTGCTTTGCCTGGAGAACGCTCTGGGTGAAAAGCAATTAGGGAATGTTTGTGCCATCACTACTGATGAAATTGAATGGAAATCTTATGGGGCTCTAGTGTGTTTCCTAATAGGGAATTTGCTGTGGTTTTATTTTGTTTGCTGTTTCTGTTGGGTTGCTAACGTTCTGCTGGGGTTCTAGCATGTGCTGTTTCTGCTGGGGTTCTAGCGTATGCTGTTTCTGCTGGAGTTCTAGCATGCGCTGTTTCTACTGAGGTTCTTGTGTGGGCTGTTTCTGCTGGGGTTCTAGTGTGTGCTGTTTCTTCTGGGGTTCTAGTATGTTATGTTTCTGTTGTGGTTCTAGCATGTGCAGTTTCTGCTGGCGTTCTAGTATGTGCATATTTTTAAATTCTTTTTTTGTACAAGCAAACTGGAAACTTTGGCTGTGGAACATGGTGGCACAGACATCCTGGCACTGATACATTTCCCCTCGGCTGCCCCCCCTTCACCTTTATCCACTATTCTGGGAGTGAGTCACTGGGCTGGGCCCTGAGTCCCCCAGCCAAGTCTCTTACGCTGTTTTCTGATGGAAATCTTGGGCAACAGAGCGGCTTCCTTAACTTGATAAAAAACTGATAAAAAAAACAAATATTTAGCCATGCACTCAGAGGGCAGTATGGACTTTGTGTCACATATCAAGCTTGCAACACAAGTTACAGGGAAATTACTCCGTATTGATGCAACTCTCCTGAGCATTGTGGTGAACATCGAGTTAATTAGATTATTTAACATAACGTACACACTGAATGAGACAACAGGTGCGGCTGCATTTTTATCATTACATATATTTATGTATTTGCACAGCGAATACTGGTCACATTTATACTGGCCAGTAATATCCTAAATACTGCTGAGTACTGACCGCTTTCAGCGACATTAAATGCATCCTTTTTGTAGAGTATGTGAACCGTAATGCCAAAGTAAACGAAGTAAATCTGTATTCTTTGGACTGGAGTTTATTTTCCTTGGGTCTTATTCATTTTTCCAGATTGCTGTTGTACTTTTATAGAGGTATAATTTCAGGAGTTATTTTATCAATAATTTATCATTTTTAAAGTATGGGATACTGGCATTTTTAAATATTATTATTATTATTATTATTATTATAATAATAATAATAATAATAATAATAATAATAATATTAATAAGCCATTTTGACTTTTTGTTCGTTCATGGTCTTTATTCATGTGAAAAGACAGCTGACAGCCTTAATCCCAATCCAGAAAATTATAATGTCCACTTAGCGCCCTTTTTATTTACCGTACTGTCCATTTAGCATGGTGTCAAGATACCATACTGTTAATTTAGCGTAATGTCCATTTACTGTACTGTAAATTTAGCCGACTGCCAGTTTTACTATCGAAGCGATGCTCTGCACTGTACTGTCTCAAATCCATTCCTCGCCTTCCTGTCACTCTTGGTTATCAGATGGTGCAAAGCATGCCCAACCTGAATGCCCCTCCCTCCTAAAGAATGTGTGCCCCTCCCACTCTTCATTGATTATTTCACAACCCGGTTTTGACTGAACTCTTCTGCCTCTTATCAGATCAGAAGACACTGCAAGAAAAGAGATAAAGAGATAATTGAGAGCAGAAAATGTGGGAGGCACTGCAACTATGAGCAGGTCTGTGCAAAGGTGCAGCCTGCTCTTGTTAGCAAGCTGGCTAAGTGAATCATGTGATCAGCTGCTTTCCTGATGCTAGTCACTGTAGGTATATCGTAGAGCTCGGTATTCTACCACGTACATCTTTTTTTTTTAAGGGGGGGGGGGGGGGGGCGGGGGAAGTATGACTATTGCCTTAGCAGTTTGGTACTACTAGCAGAAGGACTGAAGGTTTCACCTGGGATCATTTACAACAGAGACCAATGCCTTACGTTGCTACCATGACAACAAGGGCAGGTCTTGTATCCCTTTCAACAGGGAACCAGTATCTTAAGCAGCCATGGCTGATAAGGTATTTTCAGGGAGAGCCTGGTATTATCAGGCATCAAGTTACCGCAGCATGAGGTATTGAATGGTGAGCCTGAAATATTTACTCTCATTGGGCCTCATTCACAAAACTTTTCTTACGTTTTTTCTTAAAAATATTCTTACAAAAAAAAACAATATGGAATTTGTGACACGTGCAGGCCTTTGTTTTTGTGCGTATCCCGGGTGTATGAGATGATGAATGCTGACTGTCTGTAAATTGTATACATGATCTTGTTCGTGTGATTAGCATAACTAAACAGCCATGAACAAATACAGATAACAAAAAAAAATGATGAATGCCGAATTGTTCAAATTGTTCTTGGAAACATTCTTGCACACAATTACGGATCAAATGTAATCGTATACGTTCTGTGAATGAGGCCCATTGCGTTGTCTGTATACACCCTCCTTATATATACATATATATATATATTTTTTTTTTTCCTTTTAATTCAGACAGGTGAGAAGCACAGAGGGTTACAGGCAGAGATAAGATCACAGTAGAGAGAGGGCTCTGGTGAGGAATGGAACCCCCGCATGGGGGGTATTAGTGTTGAGAGCGAGCTGCCCCACGGACAGCGCTACGCTCTCTCCTGCTTCTCAGCGGGCTTTACCTCCACCTGGCTGCCTCACACCGCAGGTTCCCTTTTTTTTTTTTGTTATTCGATCTCGCCTGTCCTGTCTGAAACGAGGCCAGTGCTTTCAGGGCAGGGCATTAATGCGGTCAGCTGTGCAGGGTGACAGGTGCTGGATGGCTGATAGCACGCCAGCTATAATTACGCAAGCGGTCACGCTGCGGCTGAAGGGAGCCCGTCACGTGCCCCTGCTCCACCTGAAGAGCAGGAATCCGGGAGACCGGTCGCCGAGCGAGCAGCGGCCCCAAGCTGCGAGCCGCTGCCGCGGCGACGGGTGTCAGGTGAGGAAGGCACGGAACAAGATACCGCTCAATTATCGACGCTCGGGACGGGCTTGAGCGCGGCGGGCGACGGGTCCTCGTGACCCCGCTTTTACAGTGTTGGCTCTCGGTTTCGCGTGCTCCGCGTCCTCAGCCACGCCCCTGCTGTTGCTATGGCAACAAGGTAACCAGAGAGCAGCGGTGCGGTTCCCTTCTCGTTTTGCGAGAGGTGACAGGCACGTCCCAGGGCATGGAAGAGAGGAAAAGAGAAATTGCAGACCAACTGAGCGCGGAACACTCAGTCCTTTATGGAATACCGCCATTGTTTGTCGAGCGCGCTCAGGCCTGCCCACACAAACAGCCCCCCGACTGGTTCAAGTGTAGCTTAGCTGCGTGCGCGCAACTTTCGAGCCAGCCGCCCCCCCACGCGGCCGAGCGCTCACCCTCCCAAAGAACGCGGACGCTTGCGTGACGTCACTCTGACTGACCAGGTGACACACGGACCCACATTTCTAAACCAGCTGGTCCACACATCTTAAATTACAGTAGAAATGCAGAGATTTGCAAAAGAGTTCTCTGTTGACCTTTCTGGATAAGTAAAGGTGAAATAAAATACATAAAAGACTGAACAAAATATACATATATGTTTTTAAAGAAAAAAAATGTAAATATCGTAAACAAATGTGTAATAGTTGCAATGTGTGATCTTCATCAGTATTAACATTGACCTTCTGCTAATCTCACTGCTGACTACCCTTTCGAGACCATAAGGCTGGTATTAAATCTTCCCTTAACTTTAACTAGTAAAAAAAATCTTTTTTTTGTGCTTCCCAAAAATACACACTTTGATTGTAAGTCAAAGTTAATGACAAATGTTAATTTATTATAGGCCCGAGCCTGTGTCTGACAGTATACTGGTGAGGTATCCATAGGTAATGATTAATAGCTTTTGAGAACCGTCTGCAAGGAAGAATTTTTATTCTTCAGCCTGAACACAGTTCCATTTTGATATCTCATGTGTATCCCTTGCAAGGATTACATACAATACGTGGGAATCTTTTGGCCTGTGTGTTTTGGTCTGATTTGCTTTACAAATGTAAAAATTCACGCTTTCTGTTTTTGGCCTTGTGTTTTTCTTGCATTTGCAAGAGCTTTGCGGACCTGTTCATGCCAGACAAAGCTTATGATTGCTCTCGTTATGGTGCAATCAGCAAGACGCTCCCGTCACGTCATTTGCTTGTCATCGGTTGTCATGTTGGAATTGTTCTGGGGGAGATCTGTTGATGTTGTCGTTGCTGTCATGGACGCGTTTTTGTTATCTATTAATCATTTGGTGCGCATTCACTTTGCACAGGTGTTGATAAAAAAATAATTAGTCTCCATTTTCACCGGCCTATTGCGTGCGCAGCCAGCGTTTCCCTGCTGTCAGGCGGCTCGGTGGTCACACGCAGGGCGTGTGGGCGGGGCCGGAGGCAAAGCAGATAAACAGAGGGAGGGGTCTGTTGACAAGAATTTGACTCATGATGGAGGCAAGTCTGACCTGAGAGATGTAGATACAGTGAGAGAAAACAAATGGAAACTGATTTTAAAAAAATACTCCCTGTTGAAAAACACCCCGTTGAACAACTGATAAGTGCAGTATCAGGGTTCCCTGCTGTTTTTTTGTTTTTTTGTTGTTTTAATTGAGTATAGTGGTGAGATGTGATTTTGTTAATGATTAGTCATTGGCAGAGAGAATTTGACAAAGTTCTGCCAACAGAAAGTCTCGTGCTTGCTCCATTTGACATCATTCCAAGTGACATTTGCAAGAAACACGGAAGCTTGAAATTTTAATTTCTCTGGTTATAGGGATTATGTTTCGTAAATCTTTCCTCGCAGTGATTTAAACACGTCATTCCACTGAGTTCAATATGCAATGCGATGAGATAAGATTTAAACTTATATTACAAGTGAGGCTCAAATGAGACCAGGCCGAGACAATGGGGCAAAAATGTTTAGCGTGTAATGGGAGACGAAGGTAGGATTTTACACTCGTGCACCTGTGTGTGTGTTTGTGTGTGTGTGTGAATGTGTGTGCATGTGTGAGTGTGTGTGTGCGCAAGAGTGTGTGTGTGCACATGTGTGTGTGTGCGCATGAGAGTAAGTGTGTGTGTGCATGTGTGTGCCCACATTACTGCACAATATGTTTGTATTACATGACATCATCTTCAGCACTTTGCCCTGCACTCTCAGTAGGCTAAACAAACTGACACATTAGCGGTGCAGATTTCTAGCCCCCCTGTGTCTTACTCATTCATGAAACACTGTTCGCTGCCTGGTGTCAGGTCCCTGCCTATGGTACTCTCACCCTTCCCACACAGCCCCGGGAGCTATGACTCATCGGGCGGCTAGTGCACCTCTGTCACTCCTCTTGCCTACTTTCACTACTGTGGGCGGAGCTTGTGGAATGGGCGGAGCCAGGCCATGAGGTAACCTCAGGGCAGGTAATCGGGACTTTACATCGTAGCCTGCTGATCTACTATGGGGAAAGCGCTACTTTCACGTAGTAGTTCAGCAGGCTACAGCGGCAGGCGGGAGCAAGTCAAATTCACGCGTGTGCTGAAGAGCGCAGATTTATTTCCCGTCACTGTAGCCTTACCGATGTTTAAAGTCCCTTTACTCAGAGCATGTGGTGCTTGACCTTAAACTCCGCCCCGTCTGTGAGCACATGGCCCAGGGCGGTGCAGACCTGGGAGTGACGGCCATAAAAGCCTGTGCAGCTGTGAGGGTGCAGTCTGCACGCGCTCCCCCAGGTCTCTCCACCCCTCACGCCTGTCCACAACTCTGCTAAAAAACAAAAAATAAGTCCGTCTTAAGAATTTTTCCCTTATATTTACACTTAAAACCGTGTTTCTATTACTTTTTTTTAATGCTAAATAACATAAAAAAATTTGCCAGTTGGGTAAGACTATCTCAAGCAAAATGTCGTTTGAAACAAGTTCACATTTTCTACTCACGAAAAAATAAAAGATCTTAAGTCTTATACAAGACAGACTTTTTTTGTAGTGTGAGTCACATAACACTCATAAAACTTTAGGCTTACCAAAATCAGAACATCATTGAGAGCACTCTGTAATCACAAAGACATCAACACCTGGTGATATTCATGGGTCACAGACTTCAACCAGTCATTGCATGCAAAGGATATGCAATAAAATATTAAACATGACTACGTCAAGTTACATGACGTTCATGCGTCCCAAACATTATGGTGACCTGAAATGGGGGGCTATGTATAAAAAGTGCTGTAATTTCTACATGGTGAAACCAAAGTGTATTAACCACATGTGAATAGTATGATTACTATTATAAAATTGTGGAGTATAGAGCCAAATCAAGAAAAAAAACATATATATATGTATATATATATTTGTCTTTGTCCCAAACATTATGGTGATCACTGTATGTGTGTGTATATATATATATATAGCTTTCCAGTAGATTATGGAACATGGCTGCTGGGATTCACTTCCATTCAGCCACAAGAGCATTAGTGAGGTTGGGCACTGATGTTGGGCGTACGGCCTGGCATTCCAATTCATCCCAAAGGTGTTTGATGTGGTAGAGTTCAAGGCTCTGTGCAGGCCAGTCAAGCTCTGTGCACCGGGGTATTTTCATGCTGAAACAGGAAAGGGCCTTCCCAAAACTGGTGCCACAAAGTTGTAAGTGGAAAGTTCTCTAGAATGTCATTGTATGCTGTAGCATTAAGATATCCTTTCGCTGGTACTAAGGGGCCAAGCCCAAACCATGAAAAACAGCCACAGACCATTATAACTCCTCCAGTTGGCATTACTCGGGCCAGTACAGTCATGTATTCCACCACTGTGCATTCTGCCAAACCCAGATTCATCCGTCAGACTGCCAGATAGTGAAGTGTGATTCATCACTGCAGAGAACGCGTTTCCACTACTCCAGAGTCTAATGGCGGCAATCTTTACACCACTCCGGCCGATGCTTGGCATTGCGCATGTTGATCTTAGGCTTGTGTACGGCTGCTCGGCCATGGAAACCCATTTTGTGAAGGCCTTGACGAACAGTTCTTGTGCTGGCGTTGTTTCCAGAGGTAGATTGGAACTCTGTAGCGAGTGTTGCAACCAAGGACAGGTGATTTTTACGTGCTACGCACTTCAAGCACTCAGTGGTTCCATTCTGTGAACTTGTGTGGCCTACTGCTCCGTGGCTGAGCTGTTGTTGCAATTATACGTTTCCACTTCATAAGAACAGCACTTACAGTTGACTAGGGCTGCTCTAGCAGGGCAGAAATTTGATGACCTGACTTTGCTTCCAACCTTTGCAATAGGTTGGAAAGGTGGTATCCTATGACAGTGCCACGTTGAAAGTCACAGTTCTTCAGTACGACCCGTTCTACTGACAATGTATTTAAATGAAGATTGCATGGCTGTGTGCTTGATTTTATGCACCTGTTAGCAATGGATGTGGCTGAAATCACTGAAACCACTAATTAGAAGAGATGTCCACATACTGTTGGTAATGTAGTGCATTTCTGCCCTTATTCAGGTGAATCTGACATCTGAGAACTCTGCTTCACCTTTCTTAATGAGACGGTTCCTCCCACACTGCGAAAACGCTTACCGCTCTCATCCGTGACCTCCAAATGGAAAAAAATACGATGCTTGGAGTGGATTTAATCGTGCTTGGAGCTTGTCAGTGTTGTTTCTGACCCTTATCTTTACTTGTAAACACTGATCAATGGAACCAAAGCTTGCTGAAATGAGAATGTGTCAGATGTTCATCTATAGATTTATTTGCCCTTATCTCTCAGCCGTGGGTGGGTGAGAAGGATTGAGAAACCTTTTTTTTTTTTGTTTATACATTGGAGAAATCCTGTCCCTTACCTGACCACGGCCAGTGCCTCTAACTTCCACCCCTTTCTTTGAGCATAGTACCGTTTCATTGTAGTTTGACAAATATTAACTTAATACTCTTGAAATCGCTGCATAATGGTGTGATTGTTTTTAAATGAAGGGTGTGGATCGCGTCTGGTGTTATGGGCTAAGAATGCTAATCCTACGGGGCGCTCTGTGGTTGGTCTCTGTGAGACATTCCTCAGATAAGACAGAATTCTGTGACTGTAAGACCTAATTAAAACAACATACACAAGTGCACGCAGACAGGCATGCAGATGCACGCGCACTCCCTCTTCACATACATGCATGCACACGTGTGCACACTCACTTTCACCAGCGCATGCACAGATACAGACATGTGCACACACACACTTTCACCAGTGCGTGCTCGGCTACACACATGCGTAAATACAATCTCCCCTAAACACACATACATCTGACATTGATATACATGAATTATCCCTTCTCTCAAACGCGCACGTGCACATGCTCAAACATCAATGCGCATTAATATACGCAAATATAGGCATATTTAGGGATCTGAGCGCATGCATCTGTTTTTCATGCTTTAACTGATTGACCATAAAAGGGGCTTCGAGCTCTCTCTCTGGACTGTCCACAGGCATCCAAAAGAAATGACATGTTTACAACTTCCCATACCCTGTGCTAGTTCCTCACGAATCCAGCTGCATAAATCTGGCAACCTGTGTCATTTTAGGTGGAGGGTGTGAATACTGTCTATGTCAGGATAGCAGCAGTGTGCAGTGGACCGTTCTGCTGACAGTAACTGGGTTGGGCAGGAGAGCAGACCTAAACCCACATGACTAACATTGTGCAAAACAAAGAAACGGACAGGAGAAATGAGAATGTTCTAGAAAAGCCTTCTGCTGGACGTTTTCTTTCAGGGTTGCTATAGTTACAGATGTCGGTGTTGTGCGGGCTCTTTGTCCGCGGCCTTTTGGTTGGAACGGGAGCCTGGGGTTGTGTGAAAAGCCGGCAGGTATGACTCCTTGGGATTGGAATGCACAGACATGGGCAGAAAGGTGGGGGGGGTGGTGAGGTGGGGGGTGTCACAAAAGTTACAGAGGTGAATAACTCTCAAAGCAGGCCCAGCCCCAAAAAAAGGATTCACAAGTTTAGAAATATGAAGGGTGTCCAATTCCTCACCTCTTCTGTCCACAAAAGTGCACACGCCCTTGTTCCGTCTCCTCCTATGACCGTACGATTACCCTAAGTGGCACAGGGCCTGAAATGTTAGCATGCCTGTGGCCGTGTTAGCAAAACTGCTCATGAGTTATTTTTTGCTTGAAGTTCCACCTGAGACACCCACGTACGCCTGTTACCTCATCCGCATTCTGCGCTGGTATTTATTTTCTGTTTGTTATCCGTTTGTGGAGCATGATTGTGAACTGTACACCCATGTACTACCCCCCGGTCTCAGAAACTGGGTTTGAGCAGAAACTTTAACTCTGAGAAATTAGCAAATTAACAAATAATACTAACAATTTAATTTAGCAATTCAAGCCCTTGGGTGATTTATACAACCTCCTTGAAACTAGGGTGTGTCATACAACCAGGAGCACAATTGAGGTATGCACAGATTACTTCTTATCTCACATTGGAATCCTGCTTCTGGATTGGGTAATACCCAAAACATGATCAAAGAAAGATAGGTGTTGAAAAACGCCAAAACATGATAGAAAACGTACGTTTCCGCTACAGCGATTCCTGTAAATAAGGACACCATCTTGGCAGCCATCTACCGCTGCATTTGGCTGTTGCCTTGGTGACGGGCAGGAAGGGAGTTTAGAAATGTAAACTTAGGAAAAAATTCTGAGTCTTTTCCAAAGATTTCTGCTCCAGACTCAGAGAGTTTATTTGATCAGTTTTTGTTTGAGTGAATTCTGTTGGTTTTTTCCTTTTCTAATTGAATTACACACTTTGGAACTGTAACTGACTGGTCTCCCTTTTACAGGCCGGTCTACCTTCTAACATGAAAAAAGAAAGCAAATTAAAGAGCACTGATTTCCACTCTTTTAAATTACGTAAGGGGGCTGACAAAGAGGGTCTTGGGTAATTTTCCAACCATTAAAGTCAATTTAGTGATTCTTGTAGCTTATATTCTCCCCTTTAAATACACTAAGAAAATGACTGCTCTTCAGCCAAGTAGAGAGCAATGTGGCTTCCCAGCCTTTAAGGGCAATGGTGCAGTCTGGTTGAATTATTGATATGGTTCCTTACAGCTTAATTTCCACTCGGTGCCCCACCCCAGTACAGCGTGTGGAGATGTGTTAACAGACGGGCCGTGTTTGAGGTGACGGCCCATTGTTTGATGAATCCATGGCTGGGAGACGGAAGCAAATCACAATGCAAATGATAAGAACGATGAAGAGCGACGTTCTGTTCGTACCCAGTAAGCCTCAGTGTAGCAGCGAGCTTATTTAAGGTTTAATACTCCTGCGTGACCATGATTTAGTCTCACCGGTGAGGACTAGTCGGGTTTGGCAAAATATTTTGTTGCCCAAGGCTGGGAATTGGCGTGAAAGCAGTTAAGTAAAAATGACTGGGTTGGCAGGTCAGAGAGAATATGCATGTATGTGCAAATTGACCCGGGGAGGGGGGGTTGGCCATGTTTTTTATTTATGTAAGTTGTGCATACTTTTTTATTTTCAGGTTGGTTATTTATACCATCTATGCATTTTAATGGCTTAAAAACACAATTGCTCGTAATGTGGAAAGAAAGCATAACTGAATTTGATAGAGAGAAATGTAGTGATAGGGAGAGAGAGGTAGAGAAAACAAAAGAAAGAAGGGAACATGAGAATGGGTGTGTGGTGTTTCCTTTGCTGTACATATGCTTGACAGAGATAGCAGCTGGATACATTTTTATAATAGGAATGCGTCTCCAATGGCTTGTTGTTAGGAAACTGTAGTTACTGCGTAGGGTGGAGACGAGATGAACACTCACAGTGGGATAAGGATTTAACAGCCATGAACAGGACCCAGGACGACTTCAAAGCCGAAACTCAATCAATTACCTGCAGGCCATGCTTACCTACAGGCCAACACCTACCCAAGCATTAGTGCAAACCGCACATTCACAAACCAGAAATGCAGTTACCAGCCATCGTATTGGCTTAAAATGGGAAGTTATGGGATCTGGAAATTTACAGTCTTGGTGGGAGGGTATTGATTGCTGGTACCTTCCATCACCAAAGAGCCGAAATGGCCACATGACGCATACAAGTGTTTATTGAAGGATTTGGAAACATAGTAAATGGTAATCACTTTATACCAATAAAACAGAAAAAAACCCACAAAAAACCACTTACACCCTCCTACCTGCCCACCCAAGAACATACACACGCACAAACACCAACATGCAGTAAAATAAAATGGAATGAAATAGAAAAGCTTTTTTCCAGGGGGAACTTCAGGTGAAGCAGCTAGCACTCAAAAATTAAAAACAATGAACATAAATTGCATTAAGAAATTAAACTGGGCTTTAGGCAGCCTTTGTGGAGTTCAAGTTATTTGGAATTCTGTCTGAATGTGGAAAAACAAGCTCCAAATAGCTGTATATAATAAAACATAAAAATGTGTGGTGTTCCCTAAATAATAACCTTCACTTGACCACACAAGTGAGTCATGGAAATTGTTAGGGGCATACACACAGTTCAGTGATGCATACATGTATGCTCATGTAAAAATGTGCTTTCTTTTTGCTTTGATTTCAGGTTTACAATCAAATCTTTCATAAGATGAGAAAAAAAACAGACTAATTTACATTCTGGCCATTTTCCCCAGGGTCAGATACCTGAGTCACTGCAGAAGCAGGTCGTCCTAAAGACTGACAGTAGTGGGTAATTATGGGTTTGTGTTCAACACAATTCATTAAGGGTTCCTTAAGGGTTAAAGAACTCCCTCACCTTATGAACAGAATCATCAGATTTGTAAACACAAATCCCTGTGCTTGGAAGTAGGGGGTTTTCCCCTCCAGTGTAATGATGGCATGCTAGTGAACACATTTTGTAATGTTCACGATGGCAAAATCGAGTGGGATTGAAACACAGTGATATGAACATGTTTGAATCTATACAATGACAGCAAACATGAGCCTTAAAGTAAATAGGAAAATAGTTATTTTTAATTTTTATACTGGGTTATATTTAATGGAAATGTGCCAGAAAAATAATCCTAGGGCTAAATATTGCACTGGCTGCTGACATGACAAGTATAAACAGAAAGTCACATTGGCACCTGAATAACAGCTCTGAGTAGCCTGTGACAGGTCAGTGGTTATAGCCAGCGGAATCGGCGTATGCGTTCAGGACAGTGTGATCGGAAGAGATTGGTTTCATTCCCCGGGTGGAAAGGATTCTGTCTTTGGTTGTGAGACAGTTGCTTAGCTGGTTGGTCTGCTGAGGCTAGGCTTCTCCGCCATGTCGGCTGAACCTAATTCCACCTGGCAAACAGGGTAGCGTGGGCTGCTACCTGAGTGTTCACCTGAGCTTCGATGGCAGGGTTCTCTTCGATGTAATCTTAGATGGCATATTGCATTCAGCATACCTGACACTTTATTAGTGGTTATGCAGACTGCAGTCCTGCATATTCAGTTTTAGGGCCAATTAAACAGTTTGTCACATTAAAGATCAAATATTTTGTTGAACATAATCAACTTAAGCCTCTCCTTGAATCTACTGAAGCAGCAAATATAGAAAGTATAAATTTTTCTCTATTAAACTCATAACATAAACTTAAACATCAACATAAACTCTCAATTTGAGTCCACATTTCTTTTCCTATGAACTTTGCATGAACCCAGTCAGTTATGGTCAGTTATTTGGCAATATTAAGTGTATCAAACTGTGCAGATAGTTTTCCTTGGAAAAACGTGACTGCCCTGGATTAGCCATCTGTTCTGGGAAACTGATTGAGTCCTCCAGAATTTCTTTATTGGCTGCAGCCAGGAGCTGTGGGGAAATGTACCATGCTACTTCTGGACCAACAATGGCTATCGATAGATAGGCCACTGTAGGATGGTGTCAGCTCAACCAATAATGTGCCTGAGCTGGGCACTATTGGGGACCATTACCCATCATGTCAACCAATAACCAACAACGGGTGAAATGGGTCAAGCAAATCAACAGCAGGCCAGGGAAGGACTTAAGCCAGGCTAAAGCTAGAACCAGCATGAACTGGTATGAGTGGCCCATACACACTGGTCTCAGAGGGGGCTTTTTTACCTTCCACCAACAATGGGTAGATGTGGGTTCCATATTGTTTTTCCAGCAGTTTGCTTTTCAATGTTTTTTCAATTAGACATGAATATATTGGAAATAATGGCTTAAACCATATTTCTCTGACAAATAAATGACCTCCTGTTGCATATGACCTTCAGCCTGTGCAGCTTAGCATGTCATGCGGACTGTCACTTACAGGGGCAGTGCCCCCATAAGATGGTGCATTACTGGCTGTTTACTGCGGTGGAGATGAGCCCTGTGACTGATCAAAGTCCTCTTCCATGACAAACACACCCGTCCAGTAAAAGGGAGGGTGGTTGAGGCTATAAGCTGCTTCTTCTTTAATACACAGACAGCACAGCAGCCTCTCCCAGGCCAAAGGTCACACCCCAAGCCACAGCAGTCGTCCACGCCCCTAGCCGCTCTCCCATAGCCTCTCATTGCTTAACCCATCCTATTTACTGTAAAATTTCTTGTAGCATTTGTGCCACATTCCATTCTACTGCTACTTTACTCCAGGGTGGCCAGTGGAGGATGGGCTCCCCCTCTATAGCCAGGTTCCTCTTGAGATTTCTTCCCATTGGGGAGTTTTTACTCCCCACTGTTTGAGGGTTTTCTCCCCACTGGGAGTTTTTTTCACCTTTATACTTGCTATTTGGGGGTTCAGGTCTGGTGTTTGCTCTGTTTCTTGCCTTGCTACTCTGTAAAGTGTCTTTGTGACAATTCTCTGTAAAAAGCAAATCAAATTTGAATTGAATTGAATAGTCCCAAAACCACACATGTGCAAATACACATATCCTAATCCAGGCAAATGCATTTGTACACTCACTAAAAAATGCATACATAAACGCACGTACACAGACACACACACACTTGTGAAGGCGTGTGTACACACACAACCACAACCTCACCTACATGTCTGCGCATACACACATATTCCCTCAAATGTACTTGCGTGCACTTATGCACGCACACACTGTGGACCCCTGGAAAGTGGCCAGTGTGGTTTCCCTGGTGATCAGGGTTTGACCGTGATGACAGTAACCCCACATGCCTGGCAAAGCCCACGCAGAGTGCTGAATGACCGTCTCTGCAGTGGATCGCACTGTTCCCGTCTCTGTGTTTCAGACCATCTCTCTCACGCCAATCAGACCAGAAAAAACGAGCTTTGCGTCCAACACTGGACAGTTCTCATCTGGTATCACCCTTCTGCCGAACTCAGCGTACACATGAGGCATTTCACTGACTGTGTGTGTGTGTCTGTGTGGGTGTGTGTGTGTGTGAGTGTGTGTGTGTGTGTGGTTAGGCGGAGGGCGGGGGGACATTGAATGAAGTAATTTGAAGGGAGTAGTTCCAAGTTATGTGCAGCCTCAGCAGACTAAATGAATAAGCCTGAATAGTGAGCTGCTGTGGGGAGATTTGAGCGATAGAGGGGAGAGAGGGGAGAGGGGCCTGCAGCGGTGACCCGAGCGCACGGACCCGCGTCCGCCAAGATCGCTGTGGCGCCAGCGAGAACAGAGCCGGAGCCCGTGTCCGTCACGGCCGGCACGGCGCCGTTTGAGGATCTGAGGACGGGCGGGGGGGAGGGGGGTCTGCGTTCCTTCAGATCCCCCTCCCCGACGCACAATCGTGACCCGGGAGGGGGACTCCGTCCGAGCGCTCCCCACATTCTCGCACGCGGGCGATGTGTACATTTCAGCCCCGCCCGCCAAGCCGAGGCGGGCACAGAGGAGGTAAAGGCCGATAAAAAGAGGCAGCGCCGTATAAACATGAATCCGAAGTTTCCATGGAGCCGTTTGTGAAAACACCCTGGCCGGAACTGCGCCCTGATTAGCCTTCGCTCTGCTTATCAGAGGATTTCTGGAGAGTCGTGAAAGCCCGGTTAAAGTTCTCGGCCCCCTGTGAATCCTCTTTCATCACGCCGGCCCTCCCCCTCCCCTGTCACCTCCCTGCGGTACCTCAGGAGTGTGTGCCCGAATGAAGGAGTCACTCCTTTCCCGGCAGGCTGCCACGAGCGTGCAGAATCCGCTCGTTTACAGCAGGTGTGATGTCGGACGCCGTCTGTCCAAATATGGAAAGAATGTCTCTGTTATTCAGGGGGAGGTCAGGCGGTGGGGGGGGGGGGGGGGGGTCACGGTTACGTTAACTGTAACCCGCTGTGGGCGTGCGATTGGTGGGGCCCGGGGCGTGACGAGGGGCAGCGGGGCCGAAGTGATTGACGGGGACTGGGTGCATTCGCACAATCCCTGTGTCACCGTGCCAAGCAAGGGCATCTACCGAAGACCTGCCGGGACCAGAGGCGGAGACGAGCGGAACCCGTGGAACCCGTGGAACCCGTGGAACCCGCGGAACCCAGGACCCTCTACGAGGATGTAGATTTAGCCTGAACCTCGCGACACAGAGGGAATCACAGAGGCAAAATCACGAAGAAACTGAATCCTAGACGTATGGTGAACCAGGTGTGACTCACCTGTCTGATGGCTCGGCCTTCCTTATCTCAGTGTAAACAAGCCAGGCCCTGGGAATGGAGTCTGCACAGGGGACCGATGCATCATTCAACCACCTTTTTAACATAAAAGCCCTCATGCAGGTTCAGGAGAAGCGCCACCCTTTGGATACCAATATGAGACATCAACATTGTGAGACATCAATGGGATAACTCCTTGCCCACTGTCTGATGGCTCTAATGCATATAGGAGATGTGCTGTAAGAAAAACAATATACACTTTCATTGTGCAAGCGAGTAACAAATTAAAAACAATAGCCAGCATGTAAAATGTAAGGTATTTTTATTTTATCGGTAACACTTTATATAATGTGCCTTAATCGACACTTATTGTAATGTCGTAGTTATCATGAATAAGTCATGAACTACTGCATAAACACAGCATGATTTACGTTAACTAAATAATTATTAACTAGGTATTATTATTATTATTATTATTATTATTATTATTATTATTATCATTAGTATTAGAATGCTTTTTCCTCTATCTGTCCATGCCAAACATTTAGGGTACAAAAACTCACATTAGCAAATCTCCACTAATCCATAAGCGTCAGTTAATAAATCTTACCCTTTTTCTTACATCCTCACCAGACTTACTCAGAGAGGTAGAGATAGCACTCAGGTTTCGTAAGGAGGTGTTGATTTTCCAGTCGGTGTGCATAGACATGTTGTCATACTGACATTTCCTGTAACTCTGATACGTTTAGACCCCCAGACCTGCACAAACTTGACGATCAGCATCTGTTTTCTCAGTAAACCCCCATCACCCACAGCGCCTGAGCAGACGTGGCTCCCACCAGCCACTGGCACTCCTTGGTGACTGTGAGTTGGCAGACCGTAGCAGACAGCACAGATTTCTGACTTTACAGCAAAGATCCCATCTGATCTGATACACTGAAAACAATGCTGCATTGAATAAACCTATCATTTTTACTTCAGTTTGTCATACCTATATTGAACATTTTTATGTTCATTCGAATTAACCTAAATGTGCCGTTTTTCCTTCTGTAAAGCATTCCGTTAATGCGTTTATCACTGCTGTGCTGTCAAGTACGGCTGTTTTAATTTGCTAGATAAATCTGGAGACATTTTTTCTGTATCTGATAGTTGAGCGTAACAGTACACTGCAAAAACTAGTCATGGTTGTCAATCGTTGTTACCAGCTCTCAGGAGTGACGCCACGCTACTTGTAAACTGCTGCTCGTGCACAGCTTGCTCCAGTCAACATCTGGTTCCGTCGCCATTGTGATGTATCGCCTTCTTATTGGATACAATGCTATGACTTAATTGTGCATTTTGAAACATAGTTTTGCGCCAGCTAGCATTTATGAATTATTATGGATAGCTAATGTTTGCTAGCTAAGTGGATACACTTATAAACCGTGAGAAGCAATTAATACAGTTTGGAAACATCTAAGTAGGTAGAGCTAGCTACCTAGCTAGCTGCATAACTTCCTTTCCATGGCTAACATTAGCTATAGGTTCCAAAATATAGCTATCTTTCCAGGTGATAAAGCAATGTTAAATTTGATTCTATTCATATTGCGTAAATGTGGATTTATCTGTGGATTTTACAGATTACTTTAAATGCACTGTCCACATTGGGTTGCGCTTAGCTACGTGGGTAGCTACAGCTAATATCCTTAGCCAGCAGCCAGCTGCCTAGGAACAGGCACGACTATGTGAATAAGTACATATGTCCACGAGTGCAAAAGTGCTATCCAATAATAAGAGGTCAACAAATCCCAATGTGACAGAACCGGATATTCACCTGAGGAGGCCGTGCAGTTCCACCAGTCTGACCTGGACGTCACAGAGCTAAAAATAGGCCAGAAACCCATACCTCCAGGCCCTGTCAGGTTCAGGTCAGGGTGCAGACCTCTGTTTCTTATTCCTTTACGGTGGCCACCAGGCCAAATAATTATTTGAAATCCTTCAACTCTTTAGACATCACATCCCTTTGAATTTTCAAAGAAAAACGTTATTCGTCCACATTGTATCATCATATCAAATTAGAATTTTGTTCTGAGCGTTGATGAAAATTGGATGAATAGGAGGCATCGTGTTACTCCGGCTTATCTCGTTATCCCATCATTATGTCATTTAATCCCTTTACATGATGGAGATAGAATGTGCTGGGTGTGGCTTCTGATTGGGTGGTTTCTGATTAAATACACCACACCTGTAGTAATTGCCTGCAGGGTTATGAATTAGCCAGGACGTTGACAGGTGCACAGTGCAGATTTTTGTATTGGCTGAAGGGCCAGGGTGACAGTCATTGCTCCCATAATCCCGCCCTGCGGTCCAACCTGGTCCTTACCTGCAGGGGTGGATGCAGTCACATAACCTGACCATGGACAGCCTGCTTTTTCCTTAAACAGGTTTTCTAAAGATAATAAGTTTTTTTTGAGTGCATTTAAATGCAAACAGGGGGGATTAGGAGGATACAGGTTGAATAGAACAAAATTTAAGTCACAAGCCGACTCCCACCGTGGAGACTGTTAAGGGTTTTTTTCGTATCTGAAAGTTCCCGCACGGCATCGCTTCGTTTCCTGGTTCTCACGAGATTAACTTGCATACCGTAACGGCAGGTTAAAGACCTCCTGTTAATCATTAATGTCCCTCTGCTGTCATTTCAGTTCTTTGGAGTTACCTTTGTGAATATCTGAGGGGGTTCTGCAAGATTATCCCTTTTCTGTGTTCATTTCAGAGTTTATATGACTCAAGTAAGGTTAAAAAAAATACTCTGTTCGAGTAAAATCCACTCTGTAGATGATTTACCATGAAGAGTCAGGAATCTGCTTTATGAAAGCCGTTTTTTTGGCGATCAACATTCTTTTTTTAGAACACACATTAAAGGACACACAGACAGACAAAGACGCACATGCCACTTCTTTGGTACAACACAGCTAACACTACTGTGTAGCACAAATCCTTTGGGAAGTTTATATAGAAGAGACTAAAAATGGGTAAAGAAAGCAGAAACTTTTTAACTATCTCAGGTTTTTTTTTACGTGAACAAATGGCTGTAGTGAGTGGGATAGGTGTACTTGATCCCATTACCATGAAAGTCTTTTTGTGCGACTGTATGCGTGTGCAAAATAGTTTTACAACCCCCCGTCCCATCTCCCCACTTATATCCTGGGATTTCAGAAGGCTGTGTCAGCTTACGAACGGGAGAATTCTGCAGAGAGCACGGGAAGTGGTGGGTGGGGGGTTGGGGTGTGTAGGGGGGGGGGGGGATTTCTTGGTATTTTTCCTTTGGTTAAAGCTGGTAGCGGCTTTGTTCTTTTCTGCTGGTTGCATTCCAGTGTTCCACGGCTCGGATTTTCTCCTTGCAGGTGTCTGTCCTAAAACAAGGTTCATCGTTCTGTTTCTTGAAGCACATCAAAACACCCAGCAGAAATTCCTTTAGGTGTGCCAATGCACAGATTAACAAAAAATCTTTATGAAACAAATCCTTGAAATGTACTTCTTGGGAAGCTTCTGTGTGGTCTTGTAATCGTTTCTGAGTCAGATATTTACTTTACTGCTCAACGAGCAAGAATGCATGCTCTGAGAAATACACTCATTTGTGATGTAATGGTAAATTTGATCTATTTGGGCATGAAATAATGGGTGATTTTTCTCCTGGCTCCTTGAGACAATTAATTCGTGCTAAGTCGTGGAATATGTGTGAGACTTCCGCAAACCTTAAAACATTCACTTATGCCAGATGAGTAATCGTACTGTTTGGGTGACACACATGCCACCACACCTTTGCACCATAGTGTCACTAGTCACTAGGCATTTGGTTGAGCCTGAGCGGATAAGATGCTTCAGCCGAAAGAAGAAGACGACAGAAGCATCTTATCTGCTCAGGCTCAACCAAATGCCTAGTGACTAGTGACACTATGGTGCACTATGGTGCAAAGATTAGTTCTCACACATAATCCAGGACAGCACAAATTAATTGTCTCAAGGAGCCAGGAGAAAAATCACCCATTATTTCATGCCCAAATAGATCAAATTTACCATTACATCAGAAATTAGTGTATTTCTCAGAGCATGCATTCTTGCTTCTGTACACTTCAGAATTCATTCTGCTGCTAATGTCAGCAGTTACATCATCAATGACAAGTGAGCCAGTATCTCTGGAAGCCATGCATGACCCAACCATAACACCCCCACCACCATGTTTCACAGATGAGGGGGTGCTTTGAATCTTGGGCAGTTCCTTTGACCTTCACACTTTGCTCTTGCCATCACTCTGATACAAGTGAATGTTGGTCTCATCTGTCCAAGACCTGTTACCGGAACTCTGCAGACTAACCTGGCCGTCCTGTTTTTGTGGCTAACTGATGTTTTGGGTGTCTGGCAATGTAGCCTCTGCAGTTCTTTTTCTGAAGTGTTTTTCAGACAGTAGTTGCTGATGCATATGTGTCTTCCCTGAAGAGTGTTTCCGATCTGTTGGATTGATTTTGGTTAGCCTAATGTTTCCCTGGACTAAAGAAGTAATTGAACGCACCTGACTAATCAGAAACTCTGTGAAGCCACTTGTCCCAAACATTATGGTACCCTGAAAATCCGTGAAAAAATTTATAAAATCTGTTAAAATACCTTTTAATGAAAGCTTAATAAAATAATCACTTTAACCACGTGTGAATTGTTTGATTACAAATCTAAAACTGTGGAGTACAGCCAAATCAAAAATTTTCTTTAAAATATTTATATTTATTTATTTTTATAAATATCTTTGTCCCAAATATTATAGAGCTCACTGTATACAGATACACACACACATACATATATGTATGTATGTGTGTGGTGTGCCTATTATATATACTATATATTCTCATATATTTTTTGCCTTTCTTTGTTGTGTTTCTTTGTCTTTTGTATGTGGGTTGTTGGTGTAAAAATCATGCCGACAACACTTGGAGTTCATGTGATACATTGTCCACTACCATAGGCACTGTAATCATTAAGTAAATTACACGTAGAGAGACAGGGCCATCATAAATGTT
This sequence comes from Anguilla rostrata, assembly GCF_018555375.3. Taxonomy (NCBI): domain Eukaryota; kingdom Metazoa; phylum Chordata; class Actinopteri; order Anguilliformes; family Anguillidae; genus Anguilla; species Anguilla rostrata. The sequence continues at coordinate 26,941,356 of NC_057943.1, read as the reverse complement.
AAAGGGGTGAGAACAGAGCCTGAGGAGTGGGTGGTATCAGGAGGGAGGAGTGGAGGGAGGGGGCGGGTCTCTGAAGGCTGTGGAGGACGGCCCCCGGCACTATATAAACATCCTGACTCCCTGCCCTGAGCGTCTGTGTTCAGAGTCTCTGCAGCTGCACTGAACCGCACTGTTCCACAGCTTCATCCCCGGTCTGTCAGCTCCGCCTCCAAGCAACATGAGCTACCAATCCTACTCCGTGCGCTCCAGCAGCGCTGGGCCGGGCCGCCACGCCTCCCTGTACGACAGGCTGTCCGGCTCCCAACGGGCCGCCAGCATCTACGGCGGGGCCGGGGGCCAGGGGACCCGCATCTCCTCCGCGTCCTACTCGGGGGTGCGCAGCGGGGCCCCCGGCGGCTCCTTCTCCTCCTCCATCCAGGTGGGGGGCAGCGCCGGCGGGGCCATCTGTGCCAACGAGAAGGCGACCATGCAGGGCCTGAACGACCGGCTGGCCTCCTACCTGGAGACGGTGCGCACCCTGGAGCAGGCCAACAACAAGCTGGAGCTGCAGATCCGCGAGTTCCTGGGCAACAGGGGCCCCGACGTCAATGACTACAGCCACTACAACACCATCCTGGAGGAGCTGCGCAAGAAGGTGAGACGCGCAGGATGGAGGGATGAGCCAGAGCAGGGATAGAGAGGGAGGGAGAGGGGGAAGGCAGTTTGTGGTTTCAGAGAGGAGGAACTGCAGGCAGAGAGAGGGATTAGCAGGGAACACTGGCTGGCATTGTGGGCCCAAACTGACCTGTTGCGATAGGCAAATGAGCGCCAGGTGCGGCTGAAGCTCCAGGGTCGGTTGGCGTAAGATGGCTGACGGCCAGAAAGGACAGGGTTTGTGCCAGAGAGTGAAAGAGGACGTTCTGAAACCCGTGAAGCCTAACTTGATGTCCTTGGTGGCTTTGTTCTGGCATGTTTGCTTGTGTGTCTACTTCTCTGGCCTAAAGTCATATGGATTTGATTTTCAAATACCCACTGTTTTTTATTTTAAAAAAGGTAATAACCACAGGTGTCCTCTAGATAATATTTAAAGGGAAATTGACTAGGTGAATGTCTGTTTAGTTTTTTAAATGTAATCTTTACAATATGTCCAATATTTACATTTTTATTAAATTTTCTAATTATCTTTAGAAGATGTAATATATTTACATTTTAAAATTTATTTTAATTGCTCTGGTTGAACACGATTATACTTTTTCTTTTAAAAGCTCTACATCTGAGTGATACCATACATGGTCTTTGTTTAAATATGGATTTATTGTTTTGCAGTTGTACTAGTTGTTAGATAACACAGTATTGAGACTCAATACTGTGCTGATAACAGGCTACACATTCACATTTAACCTTCACATTTAACACATTAATCAAGTGTCAGGGTGGGGCATATCCAACTTTCTCCATGTACAGATAGGTGAACGTGAATATGAACGCATCGCTTATCAGGCAGCATATTTTACACATTAAACCTGCATCTGATTCGTCACGTAGGGCTTCATTTAAATACACATATGTCAGCAGCATGAACACATTTCAGTTCCTTCAGCAAACACCATCCACTGAGTCACCCCTCAAACGTGGAAAATCTGAAATGTTCCATATTCCCTGCTTTAACTCTTTTAGGAGACCAGTCTGGAATGGAAAGTATGGAAATGCCGTCTGTCGGTTTTATGACGCACAAGTGGCGGGTTCACCGGCAAAAGGAAAATAATCTGAAGTAAAAATAAACCCTTATAGTTCTGGGAAGGAATACACACAGTCATTTTCTTTACCAAACTTGGAAACCAAACTGTTGCCAGGAGACCAGCAGCCATAATTAACATGAAAATGAAATTCCAAAGTATTTCCACCCTGTCGGTTAATTTTTTTCCCCCTCCCCATTTGATATAATCTCAACATGAAGCACATTCAGTGTGATCACTCTGGGACAGAGGAAGCCCAGTCTTTCCATTCAGAGCCAAATTGAGCTGCTGTGACTAATGATACTTAACAACTCCTCAAATGTTACGGACTCCAGTATCTCCCTATCGGCCCACTGAAAAACACATTTGGGTATTTTTGTTGCTGTAAAGCAGGATATGAGTTATAATTAGTAAAATAAATAATAATAAAATAAATAAATAAGGGTTCTCACAAAAAGAGAGGCAGGAAACCTAGCCTCTCCCCGCCCCTGTGCTAATTTACAGTCCCCTCTCCTGACACGTAATCCATGTTCCCAGATGGCCTGCTGTTTGTTAGCCATAATCTCCCGGACTTTGTCACCTGCCTCCCCCCCTTATCTCCTGTGAACTGTACCATCTTTTGAAGTTGCGGGTGTGCCCTACCCCTTGTAAATTTATCTTGGCACCACTTTCGCCTTTTCTTGCTAATGGACATATATATATATGCTTTGTCTGAGATAGTGTTACTGCTTTTATGGTCTAGGCTTGCAGGGTTTCGTCTGATATTTCTGTCGGTCGTTCTGTAACCCTGATTTTCACTCTTCCTGTAATTCAGTAGTGATGACTGTGTCAGAAACATTGCCTGGACATTTGTCCAGATGTTACATGTTGAATTTTTAATAGCATATATTTAAATAATAAATGATAATAAAATAATAGCACATTTTCACAATACATTTTATTTACAATGCACCTTTCCCAGACTCTTAAACTCCCCTGTATTCTGTAGAATATTCCGGCAGTACTCAATAACCCTTTTCCTATCTCCAACTGTCCCAGGTGTTTGATGCAACCGTGGACAATGCTCGCCTCGTGCTCCAGATTGATAACGCCCGATTGGCTGCCGATGACTTCAGAGTCAAGTGAGTGTGGTTCTTTTCCAGAAAAAAACCCATTGTCTTTCTTCCTGTGTGGGCCGTAGTAAGTGGCGGGCTTGCAGCTGTGTTTTGCTTGGTTTGACCGGCCGTGTGGACTGCTTCTCGCAGGTTCGAGTCGGAGCTGGCTATCCGGCAGTCGGTGGAGGCTGACATCACGGGACTGAGGAAGGTGATCGACGACACCAACATCGGCCGCATGAACCTGGAGAGCGAGATCGAGGCGCTCAGAGAGGAGCTCCTTTTCCTCAAGAAGAACCATGACAATGTAAGCCCCTCCCACCGCCTGCCATAACGGCAGTTTCAGCCTTCCAGAAAGCCCCAAGGCCTGCCGTACCTCCTAGCATTAGCGGCCTGCCCATCGCCCTGACCTTCCCCTTGCTGTCTCTGAAACAGGAAGTCATGGAGCTGCGTAACCAGGTGGCCCAATCAGGAGTTCAGGTGGATGTGGATGCTCCCAAGGGGCAGGACCTGGCCCTGATCATGGCGGAGATCAGAGCCAAGTACGAGAAGATGGCGCAGAAGAACCAGGAGGAGCTCAAAGCCTGGCATGAGTCTCAGGTACCTCCCCCGCTTTGGTATTCCTCCTCTCACTGCTGACGTTCCTGTTCTTCTCGCTAATATTCCTCCTCTCCCTGCTGGAAGTCCTGCTCTCCCTATTCCGTGCACTTTCTTGACCTTTCTTTACTGGCCGCTGGTGGTGGATTTCAGGCCACAGGGCAGGAAGCCACAGAGCTGTGCCAGTTCCTTCATCTCCTGTTGCTGCCTGCATTCAATTTCTGACAGACCGGTCAGAACCAAGAGCCAGATTGAGTGCACTGCGATCATTAACCTGTTTTGTTTGTCTCTTTCTTTCTCTCTCCCTCTCTCCCTCTTGGGACAGATATCTGAGGTGCAGGTGCAGGTATCACAGAACACAGAGGCCCTTCAGAGCGCACACACAGAGGTGAACGAACTGCGCAGGCAGCTGCAGTCACTGGAGATTGAGCTCGAGTCCCAGAAGAACTTGGTAAGGCAACGCCGAGCCAATGAGATCCAGTCTCTGCCACCACGTAACCAATGAAATTCAGTCTCTAGCGTCACATAGCCAATGATATTCTGTCTCTGGCGCCACGTAGCCAATGAGATTCAGTCTCTAGCGTCACATAGCCAATGAGATTCAGTCTCTGGCGCCACATAGCCAATGAGATTCAGTCTCTGGCGTCACATAGCCAATTTGATTCAGTCTCTGACACCACGTAGCCAATGAGATTCAGTCTCTGGCATCACATAGCCAATGAGATTCAGTCTCTGACACCACGTAGCCAATGAGATTCAGTCTCTGGCGTCACATAGCCAATGAGAATTAGTCTCTGGCGCCACATAGCCAATGAGATATCTGAAGAGCTTGGTAAGAGGGCAGCTGTGAGAATTCCCAACAATGTGAGGTCGGACCTTGAATGTAGCTTTCTCTCACCCCATTTTTCTGTATCCTTCTTATCGTATCTTTCTTCCCCCCTCCCCTACAGAAAGGATCACTGGAGGCCACACTGCGGGACACAGAGCTGCGCTTCAACATGGAGACTGAGAAGTACAACAACATCATCCTGCAGCTGGAGGCGGAGCTCACAGATCTGCGCGCCAACATCCAGCACCAGACGCAAGAGTACGAGGCTCTGCTCAACATCAAGATGAAGCTAGAGGCCGAGATCGCCACCTACAGGAGGCTGCTGGATGGCGGTGACTTCAAGTGAGTCACAGAGTGACGGGGGGTGGGGGTGTGGGGTGTGGGTGGGGTGGGGGGGGGGGGGAGGAGACAAAATTTCCACAACGTTGAGTTCAGTTACTTCAGAAATTGAGTGCACTGCAATTTGAAATACAACAAAATTTTACCATCGACCCAGTAGTGGGCTGGTGATTAAGAGCCTTCCCTGTTTCCCATCCTACCATGTGCAGGCTCCAGGACGCTCTTTCAGCAGAGCAGAGGACGGTGAAGACGAAGGTGATGACCGTTACGGAGACCCTGGTGGACGGGAAGGTGGTGTCATCCAGCACAGAAACCCGAGAGGCCAAATCCTGAACCCCCACCCTTACTTCACCCAGCCCCCTGTTTCTGTCCAGCAAGGCAAACATGGGCCAATAACTACAACTGTCAAAGTCACCTGCCCTTCAGTAATGCAAAAATGACCTTTACTATCGATAAATTAATTCCTCCCTTTGCCAAAAGTATTGTCTAAATTGTCCAAAGCACTTATACATGGTGCAATATTGCTGAAATGAGGGTTCAGAAAACAAAATGAAGGGGAATATATTTTAAACATTTTTGTTATGTAGCTGGATACTATGGCTTTTTAATCTGAAAAAGAATTAACTCGTTTTGGCCACCATTTTCCAAGTCTCCTCACATGCCAGCATGTTCCCTTTTTGCATTAAAAACAAGTTTTCTTTCATATGATGTCTGTTTGCTTGTCTGTTTTTTATTATTAGGGGAGTGTAGCTCTTCAAATTATTTTACGTGTTCTTGTATTTTATAAAATGCTAATTTTCTACATTTTGGTCCGATTAAGACTCAAGAATTACATACACATGCAACATTGTATCCACATGTAACGAGCACCTATTAAACACAACATATGACATCACACTCATTCGAATTTGCTCAACAAGTCACATCACCATGCAAAGATGCACATACATGCATTGAGGATGTTGGTAGGGGTTTGGATAGGGCGTGGATTAGAGGTGGAAAGTAAGGGGCGGAGTGTGAGGCGGTGGCCAAGTGGATTGTGTGTGGATTGCGATGTTCATGCATTAATTTGAGGTGCAAATCTTAAATATGCGAGCAACTGTAAATGAATTGACTATAAATTTCAGTCAAAGGTGCGTGCACACAATTTCGACATTATCTTAACATAGCAGGGTACCATAGTTAGGTTGCAGTGTAAGGCATTCATAACAGCTGGCAATGAGTTTTAGGAGTTCAGTACAAAGATCACAGGCAATGGACTATCGAGCAGTGGAGAAATATGATATGGCCAGATGACTCATCCTTCTCTATGTTCTCCACACATGGATGAGTGCATGTGTGGTGCACACCTCAAGAGGCCTACAGGCCTGAGTGCTTGGGTCCAACAGTGAAGGTCTCTTGATCATGCTCATCAAAACATTGACTGCCCATGCTCTGTGGATAGGGGCAAGGACAGTTACCCAATAGTTTTATGAGCATGATAACAATGTTGTCCACATCCCATGGACTTGGCAAAGGCTTCTTCACCAGATCCAATATCAATCAAGCATTTATGGGAGATTTTAGAATGGCATTAGTGCTTTCCACCCCCATCAATAAGGCGTGGGTTGATTGACGTTCTGGTGGAAGAATGGTGCTGCCTCCCAGATGCTGGTAGAGTCTGCGGTTATAAGCTGTCCTCTGTAGCACGTGGCCCAGTCCCATTTTTAGCCGCTATCTGTACATTTATTGGGTGCCATTCTGTATGTTAGCATGTTTTAGCCAGTCGCTGGCCGAGGCATCGATCTGGGGAGGAGCAAAGAGAAAGTCCAAAGAAGGGGAAGTGCAGGAAGCAATAGAGGCAGCGAGGGAAGACAATGACCATAAAAGTACAGGTGACCATGCAACCTCACCACAGTTCTTTGTACCACATCAGCACCCTCCAGCCTCGCTTGCCTCTCGAATTGACCGACACGCCGGAACACCATGTCTCACTTCGCTGGACCAAATTATTCTTGAGTGAGCACCAACTGGGAGCTGCCTACGCGAGCTGCATGGAGGGGAACCGTGACCCTTTCCGGTTCTGGGGTCGCGGTTGGGACCAGGGCCTACTGGTCACCCCTCACGGCTTCCAGCATGTTTAGTGTAGATGATGAGAGGGAGACCATGCAGGGCCTGAACGACCGGCTGGCCTCCTACCTGGAGAAGGTGCGCGGCCTGGAGCAGGCTAACAACAAGCTGGAGCTGCAGAATGGCGAAGCCCTGGAGAAGAGATGCCTGGAAGTCAATGACTACAGCCGTTACGATGCCATCTTGGAGGACCTGCGCAAACAGGTGGGAACTACAGGGCAGCGGTGGATTCTAACTGTGTAACATAAGAGTGCTGTTCTACACTAATCATTAGGCATCTCTCTTAACCCATATAGCAGAAAAGTTTAGTCTCCAAATGGCAGATTTGACCATATTTTTCATACATATTTTTTTGTCTGAATATAGAAGAAAGGGAAAAAATGGTAAAGAATGTAAAATACCACCAAACATGTTAATTTCCACTTTCAGTCCGGTCCCTCCGTTTCTCCTTTTCAGAATGGTTACAACTTGGACTTTTAAACCCTCACAAAAAGCTGTTATCTTAGTGTGTCTGTGGATTGTTTTATTGCTGCTCTAATGATCTTTAGTGTCTGACCATCTCCAGTAAAGAAAACTGAAATTGTCTATTGCTCTGTCTCTCCTGCAGGTCTTGGAAAGGATTTCAGGCAAAGAAAATCTTGCTGTTAGTATTAGCAAGCTGATTTCGGAGGCTGATGATTTCCAGATGAAGTGGATCTTTTCTGACTCTTATAGGCCCTGGATCTGAAGGCATTTTATTAAACGTGAGCTTGAGAAAGTTTGAATTTAATTATTTTGAACAGTGTGATTAAAAGTTACACCTGAACAGTAGTAAAACACATCTGTCTGTTTGTGTGTGTTTGTTCACATAACTAAGCATTTGTGTGTGTGTGTGTGTGTGTGTGTGTGTATGTGTGTGTATTTGTGCTTTTGCATAAATGTATGTGTGTGGAGGGTGGGTTGTCTCCTGTTACCTTCATAGAAAAAGTGGAGACATAAGCTCCATGTTTGTATTTTCAGAGAGGAGATGGAGAAGATGTTTTGGCAGTCTTCCGAGTCTGACATAGCGGGCTTTAGAAATTTGCTGGACAACATCAACGGGACCCGGATGAAGCTGGAAAAGGACATCAAGGCCCTGAATGAAGAGCTGACTTTGCTGAAGAAGAACCACATGGAAAGATGCACTATGAGAAAAGTGAGATTATTTGGCAGTATAAGTTATCTGGCAGTAATAACCTTTCATATTTTTACACCATAATTATAGTGCACTTGGGTAAATCTTTCATTTTAAACCTACTCTGACTATATAATTCCGTGCTGACATATATATATTTAGCTCGCTAGATGAAAAGGCCAACAATGACGTAAATGCATCTATTTTCATTACAGAGAACCGTTTTACTGTTGGAAATTGTTTTAAAAAGGAGTCCTGCTTTCATAGACTTCATAGACTATTATCTTTTTTTGCACGAACTTTTCTGTTTGAACCTTTCCACTATGCTACGTGCAGAAATATTACACCCTACGGTCCACACAGGACTACAGGAGAGCCACTGGCTCTTTTACACCCTACAGTCTACATAGTATCACAGGAGAGCTAGTGACTATTTTACACCTTGCAGTCTACATAGTACTACTGGGTAGCTAGCAGCAATTTGAAAAGAGGTGTATCTTTCACTGAGGACAATTGCTAGCCACTCTATAGGGACCAGCCTGCTCTTGTAGTTTTCCACAATTACTGTTTACTGTCATGACATGTGTTTATTCTTCACTGCGGAAAACAAGACATGCATGTAGAACCGCAGGGTCATAGCAGTAATACTCAATAATTACAGGAGTTCTGGAGCAGATTACCCAATCAGGAGTCCGGGTGGATGTTGAAGCTCTGACAAGGGAGGACCTGGGGCAGGTCATAGGCGAGATCAGGGCCAAGTTCGAGAAGATGGCGCTAAAGAACCAGGAGGAGCTGAAAGCCAGCAATGTTCTCAAGGTGCTTCACAAACTTTCCTCCTCCTGTACCCAGCATATATCTGAAAGGACAATTTTGTGAACACACTGCTGAAGCATTTCACATTTCTCTAATTCTTGTGTGTGCATGTGTGTGTGTGTGTGTCTTCCCTTACCCTCCCAGGTGTCTGAGGTGGAAGCGGAGGTAGCAGAGAACACAACGGCCCTGCAGGTGGCTCAGAATGAGAGGAAGGAGAAGCACAGACTCATGCAGTCCCTGGAGATTGACATCCATTTCCAAAAAAGCCAGGTACCACATTTCTCCACCCTTAATACCATCTACTATAGCACACAGCGGCTCCATACTCTGCCCCTGACTCTGACACCAGCCTCCCCTTCCAACACTCCAGAGTAGAAAGCTTGGCTTTGAGGACAGTTGGTTGCAGTGCTACTCATTTAATACAACAGGATCAAGTCCTCCATAAGACCAGCAGCACCCAGGTTTATTTGAACACTGTGTCAGTCTGCTGTGTGAACCTTTGGGGGCTGAACCAGTGTTTGGGTAAACACCTAATCTTATAGGTGCAAAACATGCCTTGTTGCCATCAAATCAGCTTAGTGCAGTTCTCAAAAACAGTAGGCAGTGGCATCTCAAACTACTATATATTTACATTTTTTATGATTTTATACCTTCTCATGGTTGATGTTGTACATTACGTATTCATGAGTGTTTGCCTTAGCTTGGCTGCAAGCCCATTGCACCTTGGGTACATCAATTGATTGATTGATTTATTGATTAGGGGTTTCTATCTTAGAGACTTGCATGACAGCCTTCCCCCCCCCTCCCCTACAGAAAGGATCACTGGAGGCCACACTGCGGGACACAGAGCTGCGCTACAACATGGAGATTGAGAAGTACAACAACATCATCCTGCAGCTGGAGACGGAGCTCACAGAGCTGCGCACCAACATCCAGCACCAGACGCAAGAGTACGAGGCTCTGCTCAACATCAAGATGAAGCTGGAGGCCGAGATCGCCACCTACAGGAGGCTGCTGGACGGCGGTGACTTCTAGTGAGCAAAGGGGGGGGGATGTGACGAGCGAGGCGACAGCATGGCTCAGCCCAAACTAAACTCAGGGGCCCAGCGGAAATGAAGGCTCATTACATAGTTTCAAAGGAGGTTGGTTACTTGTGACTAAGGCCAGCAAAGATTTTCCTTTCTGATTGCCGGTCCTCCCGTGAGATGCTCCACACTCATGGCAGAAGAATTGTACACAAGACTGCCACAGGATTTCCTGGTCTGGAAGCATTTCCACTGTCTGTGCTCCCCACGATGACAGAGCAAGCTGGAGAAACTTCTGTCCAATATGCTGCTGGGAAAGTACAATGGAGTGTGCTAGCCTACTGCAGGGCCCGCTGTGCTCTCACCAGCACAGCTCAGCTCATTTTACTTGCAAAGGAACAGATAAAAGAAGGAAATAAGGCCTGTGTGTCATTCTTATACACACATGGGCAATAATCCACAAAATCACGTGTGTATGTGGGTGTGTTTGCATGTGAATGCAAATTGCTTCCACTTTCATCCCTATGCGCAGACTTGAAGATGCCCTGGAGTAGCAGGCAGCACTGACCCGGCTAAAGATGGTAGCACACCCTACTGGAAGGCAGTTTGGTATCTGAGGTTACAGACATCAAAGAACAGTCGTTCCCCTCCTCAGTTTCCCATAGTAAACTCACATATTCATAGACGGCCTCCAACCTTAATCCAGACTTGATGAGAACGATGAGAACTTTTAATGTGGCCAGAAGGGGAATCCCAGGATTGACAGATGTCTAAAGAAAAACTACTGGCGGTGAAGCGATCTTCTCATCCTTTTATCTCTCTGAACCACTGTCCCACGCTGTCTCTCATCCGTGAAGTAACACTAAGGAGACTTATACTGACAAACTGCCTCTTGCCTTGTTACTGCCTGAAACAACAAAAAATACAAATGCTCAACTCTTTCTTTTCAACTTTGGCATTACTGTTTCACAGATTACTGTTATATTGATTATCTATTATAATTTGATAAAAGCAGCAGTCCCAGTAATTAAAGTAATACTCGTTAAAGAAGCAGTTCTTGTAGTAGTTAGTCGCAGCATTATAAAGATGATAGTTATTCGGCCATTTAATGGAACATTCGAGTTAACAAACACATGAAACAAGCATAATGAGTCAGAAACATATTCACATGAATTCACTTCCATTTTCTTTTCAAAACTAAGCTGGTAAATATCCACACAAAAAAGGTATTTTCACAAGTATCCAAGTAATAATGGAGCTATTGGTATTTCGCTGAGCTTCTAGCTGATGATGCAAAATAAAGACACCTAAGTCTTCTTAAGTGACCCCCCCCCAACCACATTGTCTACCAATGCTAAAACAGAGGTGCTTTTTCACTGTGGAGCAGCTCCTGAGTTGCACAGCCTCCCGTCCAGCTTCAGGGCCTCTGCCTCATGCTACGTGGCCCTTTCTGTCTTCACTCAAAATGGCTTCGGCCCTTTCTGTCTTCACTCAAAATGGCTGCTTGCCTTTCTCTCGCTCTTCTCAGGAACTCAGTGTTTGCTCTGCGTCTGACCTGCTGTTATGGACTCCCCCCCCCCCCCCCCCCCCCGGGCTTCCCGGGCAGTGTTCTCATGGGCCTCAGAACTCGTGTTGTTGTTCCCTTCAGGTTCGCTGGCATTTTCGAGACTTCCAGATAAAAAAAAAAATAGATGGCCTATAAGAGAAATGAATGCTGTTTTGTTCATTCCTTCAGTTGGCTGTTTGTTTGTATATGAAGAAAAATAATGCTTTTCACACATTTTTTACAACAAAGAAATCTGTAATTTAAAAAAAAAACGGTTAAGTGGTTGGTGACTCAATTACAACATCACACATAGGGGAACATTTCCAGATACCATTTATGCCTGTAAGGTGTTTGGTGTTACCCCTTAGTGTAATAAATGACACTTTTTTGTACAGTTGTATATATCGCTGTAAATATCTTTATTGTTGTTATTGTTTCTGTCCTTGTTAGTAATTTCCTTTAGTTATTGAAGTACTTTCGTTAAATGTCTTTGCTGACTAACGATAGCTTTGGCTGGCTTGAAAAGCCACCATGGAACCAGCTAGCTGGTGTAAATAACATTTGCGGCAGTGTTAGCTTGCTGTTAGTGAAATAATTATTGCGGTTGGAAAGCGGCATCTGAATTCAGTGGATCCGGTGCCGTTTAAGCGAGAAATGTGCGCGGTTTAAAAAACGTCCAGGTTTTGAACGCCAGTCTAAAACACGGACTGTGAGAGGGACAGCTATGTGAAACTCCCATTCATTTTCTCCATGGAGAAATACTCCTTCAATGCAGAAATCCATATATGGGTAAAGGTATTGCTCTGCGTTACATCAGACTTCCAAGGCCCATAGGGATTCTTAGGGATTCTTTTAGGGATAGGGATTCTTTTCTTCAGTCTTCCTCAGTCCCTCAGTATGGAGTTTTTTCTCTCTCTGGGACGTTATTCCTACAGAACAGTACGACTAGCTGAGGCGCCTCTGTAGGTTTCGCTGGGTGATTGGAGCGGTTGAGTGTGGTCAGGGACCTCAGAGTGCATTTGAGTTTCCATGCGTTTGAACATGTGAGTAAAGTTAATGTGAGGACTGGAGGCCATTTTCCTGTGGGAATGGCACTGAACCCCATTGGTTTGAGCAATAGGGTCAGGGCATTGTGTGCCAGCTTCTCTGAGTTAACCACTTTATTTCATCAGTTAAGCACATATGAACAATGAAAACCACAAGTTCCCCAAAATCATGGTTTGTGGCCCATGAGCTAGTTAACCTGTCACTTTGAATGTGTGTATACAAGCCATACCAGCATTATATATAGGCTGTTTAATGGATGTATAAATGGTATGCATTTATCCAGCTAAACACTTCATAGAGTGAAGTATTCCCAAATACTTGCTACCTTTTACTATTTAAGTTATGCAAGTGCACATGCAAACACACACACACACACATACACTAGACATGTATGCACACATGTACATGCACCCACAAACAGGCATGCATGTATACATGTACATGAACAAATGCACACTCTCATGCATGTATATACATACTCACACATGCGTACTGTGAAGTGAAACAGTTTGTATTGTCACTCAATAACCTTAGTAGTATGATTATTTAGTGGCAATACAAACCGTATGGCTTCACATTAGATGATATAGGTACTTTTTGCCATACACCCAAAGGTGAAATTCCCTACTGGCTATGGTGAAGTTGCTCTTTGCTTTACATTTCCTTGTGTTAACCTGTCACTCTGAATATGTGCATATAAGCCATAGTAGCATTTATATATGGTCTGTTTAATCACTGTTAAGGTGTATGCATTTGCCCAACTAAACACAGACAGACAGTTATGCATTCCAAAATGCTTACCTTTTTCCACAGTTGAAATTCCACTTCAAAATGACTGATTGATATTTTGTATTGTCCTTCCAGTTACCATTTAAGGAAAACTACTGACATGGACATTAATATTTCATATAATCTGTCCTTAGGTGCATTTCATATTATGAAATGTAAGGCAAATAATGTTTTTGTCACATAATAGCCTTACAATTACTGACATTTTGATTAGTTTAAAGAATTCTGCCTTTTCTTTAGTGAAAAGTTCTTTTTTGCATATATTGGTTACGACAACAGTGGCAAGCTTTTTTAATGAACAATTAAGATAGTCATCAGTCAGTCCCAATTTTATTGATTTGATTTGAAAGCTGGGGACCGGCAATCTTTTTCTAAAGACCCCTTTTCCTCTAAGATTGTCTGCTTCATAAGACTGCACTTCTGAAGTCAGATCTCCCTGAATTCCACACCAGCAGCTCGCAGAGTTCTGGGTCCTCCCACCGTTCCTGGGGTCCAGAATTCCCTCCACCTGCTGAGAATTAGCCGCATGAAGGGCGGAGAGGAGCCCAAAGTGCGCAGCGGCCTTTCATTCCGAATACCTGGCATTCCTCAGGGCCGGCCGCCGCAGACAGAGAATTAAAGCCAGGTCCTCATGCCGCCGCGGCTTTGATTACTCTCCAGCGCTTGGTCTTACCGAGAGCGCGTACCTCTGCTCTCACTTTGCCGTGTTTTACCAGTCGAGTTTTTCCTTGATGTTTTTCTAGTTTTTCGATTTAATACGTTTTTAAATCATTCACAGGAGGACATTTCGGCTCGGAAAACCTGCAGAGACTACTGGAAAATTTCCTGAGCGTACCCCATGAGGAGCTGAAAAACACAGCTTTGCTTTCGCATTTTAACATTCTTAAATGTGAACCACAGTTCTGTGAACTGAACGTTCTCTTTCAGAGTTGTTAAGTCCCTGAACTCAGAAGCCCCCAAACACTGATTACATACGGTAGTAACTGGTGATGGCAGATTCAAACTGCGCAGGCTTCCAGAATGATCCATAGTCATAAAACGACATCCCTGTTTCACCACTTCATGCACAGTACAGAACCCGTACAGTACGGGTCCTGGGGGACGGCTCTCCTCTGCCACATAAATCTGTAAGACCGTTGTGCAAGGCCATGAATCAGTTCTCCCAGATTCCAGGCCATGAAACTGCAGGGAAAGGTGAGGTATTTGCTAAGACAAATACTCAGGCCAGTCGCTGAATGCCGTGCATGGTAATTTGGCTGTCTACAGTGAGCAGGCCGCAGAGCTAAAGAGACCCACAGGAATGAACCGTTTTGGCAGTTTTAGAACATGAGTCAGCCTCGATGGTGGAGAACTGAGCTACCACAACAGAGAACAGCGCTGTGCTCAGATTCAAGTTGCGCCTGAAAAAAAAAGAGTTAAAAATAGAAATGGGAATAAAAACTTTATCCCAGAAAAATTTCCTAATTTCCAGAGGGCGAGCAGGCGCGGGTTTTCCTCCCTTTCCCGGTCCCGTTCTCACCTGCATGGCGATCCTTCAGCTGCGCAAACAGCGTTGGCCGCAGCCCGGGAGTTGCCATGGCGACGGACCGCAAACACAGCTATGTTGTGTGCGTTCGTTGACCCTTGAACAGAAAGAGGTTGCGTAACCCCTTTCATCGGGGTCGTGCACCTCGCACCTACGTATCTGCCATTCCAGGAGGGAGGCGTATATCACCTTTCAGAAACGGGGAGGGCTGTTCTGCTGTGAAACGATGGAGCGGGACGCCCCAGGAGCCGACATCGGGGGGAAGAACTCCCACGTGACCTCTGGAACTCATTTACTTGCGGTTTCTTTTTTCTGAATCAACGAAGAACTGCCGGCTCAATGAGTAACTACCGTGGCCTGCAGGCTTCAGGGTAGGCGATTTTACCGTTAAGTAGGAAAAAACACGTAGACTGGACGTGGGCGAAGCTGGGCCAGACACCAGCGCCTTCGGGGGCGGGTTTGATGGCGGGACGGGCGTGGCAATGGTTTTTCCGCGGGTCAGAGGTTCGGTGGTGCGTGGGCCTCCGGCTCTTTCACTGAAACATTAAAGAAGCAGGGAAATGCAGGCCCGGGGGAACCTGCACGACTGGCGACTGCCAGGTTACGCAAGCACGCGCACACCCGAACGCATACGCAGGAACACATGCATACATGCATGCATGCGTACAGGCATGCACACGCATGTACATGTGCATGCAGACAGACATACGTCCGTATGCGTACATATACATGCACACACACGTACTCGCATACACACAAACACGCATACAGAAATGCGGACATGTATGCACACAGACGCATGCGCGCACATTCACACATGCATGTATACGTGTGAAAAGGCATAGGCAATGTATACTCATATGTGGATGCACAGAGAAAGAGTGTAGTGATATAGGTTGCATAGCTACTCAATAGTAATATTACTAGAGCATATAACATAACAATTTGAGCCACACACCAAAAGATCAAATAGGTTTTCTGGATATGGTGACGTTCTTCTTAACATTACATTTCCTTATGTTTGGATGTTTTCAAAGTAGGCTGCTATTGCTTAGGTTGTACCAAGTTTATTACTATGCTGTCTAAAATATTGCCTGCTTTGTTTTTCGAATGCTAATATTCCTTCCTTTGATGGTTTACTTGCATTGGGTTGTGGGAAAGTTTTTCATTGGTACATCGCCTAACATTTTTCTTTGCCTCATTAGCTGTTTCTTATGTTATTGATTTGATGCGTGAAGACATACCAAATATTTCTACTCTCTGTTAGCATTAGATTTCTCTGCTGTAAGAGGTTATGGCTATGTGATGGTGTATCTCTTTGTACCATTATCTCTATTTACCAATCTGTAGATTCATGTCTTCTTGTGGTTGCCTCCCTGCCTGTGCCTGATTGCTCTGTTTACATTTCTTGGCGCCTTGTAATCTGGATGCTTAAGCTTGCCATATGGTTTCAAACTTTTTTTATGGCTGCCTCCGACCAAAAAATTGTGAATAAGGGAGTTTTTTTTCTTTGTGTAATTGGGACTTGTACTAGTTTGAGTAAGCTGGTTGTTAATGTGTCAATTTGTGTTACCACAACAGAACCGTGATATTGCAAATTGTTTGGTACTGCGACCTTTGTGAATCTGACCCCCAGTTTAAGTTCTCATTTGAAGGCTTCCAAACACTTCATTTCATCCAATACAAATTTCTACTGAAGTTCTATGGGGTGATTTTCTAAACTTAAAATCACAAAGTTGCAAAGCTCAAAGATTCAAAGATGAAAGGCTGAAGAGGACTTACCCTTACAAACAACCATAGCTACATTTACGCCTAAAACAATCACAACTTTGCCCCCGATTTTCCCTATGACTGAAAAGCCAACTCCCCTGCACAGCAAATTTCTGGGAGTCAATGATCTGGGGTTAGACAAAAAAGTGTGAAAGTGTTAGATTTCTGGAGTTTATTTTAAGACCTGTCAGGCCTACTCCAGCTTGTGTTCAGGGTTCATCCGTTGCAGTGTATTGTTTTGGGAGGAGGACAGCGTTATTAACTCCAGACCAATGAGAAATCTAGGGAAAGACTGGCACAGAGGCACGGTGGTGCAGTGGATAGCACTGACGCCTCACCGCTCGAAGTTCCTTGGTTCAAATCCTGGTCAAGGCCTTTGCGTGTTCTGCCTGTGTCTGTGTGGGTTTCCTCCCACAGTCCAAAGATAAGCAGGTTAGGCTAACTGGTGTCTCTAAATGGCCCGTAGGTATGTGTGTGTGTGTGTGTGTGTGAGTAGGAGAGTCTGTAGGACAGTAGTATTTTAACCAAAGGTCGAGTTCACGAGTCACTCCTTCCAGAAAGGTATTTAACTCTTGCTGGTAATTATCACGCTATAAATAAGCATTATGCTATGATGTCTAATCGCCTGGTAAGTTGTTAATGTAAGTATGAAAGTCTGTATGGAAGTAGTATTTTTAACTCCCAGAAGAGTTCAGAGTTAGAAGATCAACTCCCAGAAAAGAGTTATTTTAACTCTTGGCTAGGGTCAATTCGATGGTAGCGCATATACACTCAAATTGAGTTGATTCTAACTCCCAGGAAGTTAATTCCAAAGATCAAAATGTGTTGTGTATATGTTTCTTCTGACCAACCGATGTTTTCTAGTATCTGTCCACCACCAATATGGTACATATTAACCTTTGTGTACTGTACATATTAACCCTAATGTAAATAAGTTGCCGAGTAACATTCAATGCTGGTTGGCCATGTGTTACTCCGATGTCTAACTCTCTTCTAACACTGAAGAGTTCCTGGAAATAAAAAAAATTCGACTTCCTTCCAGACTGCACGGCAAGGGCAGGTTTCATAACTGTGGCCAGCACATCATTACTCCTCTATCATGCTAAACCTTACAATACCGCACATAACGCAACCTATTAATATTGTGAATTATTTGTGTTCCAGCATGTCTCTCCCTCTTTCACCTCTCACTCCGGTGCTAGGGGTTTTTGTGGTGCGCTGTATTATCCGCCCATCCAGGCCTTGAAGGGGGAGGAGAGAGAAGTACAGGAGATAACAGATAATGGCCAAGACAAGCAAGCCTTGTTCTACCTGACAAGATGCAGTGTCAGCAAAGTGCCATGCATAACTGCAGCATTAACCAATGCCAGCTTAAGCAGCCAGAGTAATGGAATTTCAGCATTATCAGTTTCCAGACTTCGTATAAAAACTCCCTGTAACTTATGTCATCTTTGAGGCAATTAGCATCCTGAGCAGAAGCTCTTGAAACTTTCTGGTTGTGCTAACTTGCCTTTGGTGACCTCACCTGCTTTTCTCCTGGTTCCCCCTAGTCCTTCACCCCTAAAGCAGTCACAGCTTAATTTATCCCTGAATCACAAATTAATTTATCGCTAAAACAGCCACAACTGCAGTTATCCTCAAATGAATTATGGCTGAAGTTACCCTGAAAAAAATCACAAATGAACGTTTCCTTAGTACCATCATGATTACAGTTATCCCTTATACCCCTAATACCACCACAACTGAATCTATTCCTAAAACAATCGCAAGTGAACTTGTTCCTGAAACTCTTAACTGATTCTCTCAGTGTATTCAGCCAGCATTGTGCTCAACAGAGAGCTGCCCTGATGTATTTAATTGTGTTTTGTGTACATGCTGACTGCCGAGATCACAAGACAAAATAAACACTTCCTTGACAGGGTTGCTTAATCTCCGGTAAGGGGCGTATATTGTTGGTCTGTTTTACAGATATAAGATAAAAGCAGGAAAGGCTAAATCTCTGGCCTTTAGACAATGGTTTGTAAAGGAAATCCAGCTTCAAATTTGGGAATGAAACCACAGCGGAGGAAACTTAGATAAATTATTTTCACAGCTTGAATTCCAATAATCATAGATATAAACTATGAATATGGCAATGATAACAGCTAATACATCTGTAATACATTCTATGGGCTAAATAAATTACAGTTAATACAATTTGCATTGGTGCCACGCTAACTTTAAAGCGTGGCACTTGTACTACTACTATATCATTTGTCCTACTAATCACTGAATGCAAAACAGGTTTTGAGGACCTTGAAAAGCTGCCCAGCTCAAGTTTCTGTCAGCCTCCTTGGATGGATTTCAAAACCCTGAGCTGATTCAAAGTGAAGGCCGGCTCTTCCGAAATGCCCTTCTGCCGCTGGCCTAATTGCGAGGCAGGAAAACCTTGTGCTTATCTGAGGAGAGGCATGCAGAAACACTGGGGTCCCAGGGAGGGAAGTTTAGGTCAATGGACAGGCTGAACGCACACTCTCTGAATACACCACTGCCACCGCCCAACACCCCCCCACCCCCCTCCTCCTCGGCCACCATTTTACCTGCCTGTGTAAATGAGCCATCCTGGTGTTCCATTCCAGCCAAAGCCTCGTCAACTTCCTCTCATCACAAAAACATTCCTGCCGGTTTACTTTTATCGCACAGTGCTCCATTGTTTTCTAGTTTATTTAGGTTTCCTTGTGCTTTTCACCAACCAGGAAAATACGCAATGGGGAAACACGCACACACACACACTCACACTCACAAAGTGAGCTCCAAACATACCAAAGTTTCAATACTGTTGACAGCAGAACAGGAAAAAATATTTTTTAATTTATTTTTTAAATATACTCCCATCTTATGACTATTTTAAACTGATCTATATATCTTACATGAACCTATTTCACTGGAAGATAATGCATTATTTTTGCATGAGAAGCTGAGCATATGATGGGTTGTATTGTGCATTGGTTGTTGGTTTGCATATCATGTTATTTTGACAGACCAAGCATAAATGGCCCACTCTCCATAGTTCCGGATAGAAGTGCATAAAAGGTAGGGGTGACAAAGCGTGATGGTGGTGAATGTATCAGATTAAATAATTAAACACAGTTCCAACCGTTAGTTTGGTAACATTGTTGATGGTGTACCTGACAGAGAATAGGATAGGATATACCGTGATAATGAGGGGTGATATTAAATTACATTAACACAGAAAGGGCTTGGTAGTGCCAAAATACTAACTGGCAGGACTAGCTTTGCCCTGTGCCCGCAGGCAAGGTTTTCGGGGGAAATCCAACTTTAACTGTTTCTGTGTGTGTATGTGTGTGTGTGTGTGTGTGTGTGTGTGTGTGTGTGTGCGTGCATGTGCATGCTTGTGTGTGTGCACGTGTGTGTGGACATGTGTGCATGTCTGCTTGTACATGTCTGTGTGTTTGTATGTGCGTATTTGGGTGTGTGCATGTGCATGCGTGTTTGCGTGTGTGTGCATGCGTGCGTGCGTGCGTGCGTGTGTGTGTGTGTGCATTCGTGCATGCATGTGCATGTGTGCCTGCGTGCGCATGTGTGTTTGTTGAGTGTGCATGTGTGTCTGTGAATGTGCTTATGTGTGTTTATGTGTGCTTGTGTGCATGTCCTCATCTAGCCTCACAAAGTGCACGTCCTCATCTAGCTTACCAGAGCGTTTCAGGCTATATTCAGCCAGGCGTGCACCCATTCAGGTGACAAGCGTTCTGTTAACTTTTGATAAACATGCACAGGTCGCATGCAGGAGAGTCGATTGCAACCCATCTGTCTGTCATGTACCGTAATGAGATGCGCCTACTGCGTGCTGAATGTGCGGGTGGGTCACTCAATGCCTTTTTATTACCAGCCATTTTGCGCACACATTATGACAGTTTGGAGCTCAGGAGCCATTGATAATGGTGGCAGCGTCAGGCCTGACCCACCTGGGGCTTGTCTTTGGCTTTCGCTGGCGTTTGTTCGCAGTGCTGAGAGACGCCATCATTCTCCTGCCTGTCATGTGACCTTTAAAGCCCTTAAATGGAGTGTGAATATTTCACGCTTGTAGGTGTGGCTGACATTGTAGGTATATTTTCCACAAGCACTCAACAGAGAATGAAGTGAAACAGAATCATCCGATGGTGGCTGGGAGGCATTTAAACTGTCACGCTTGTTGCTCGTGGAAAACAATGAGAAACCAGTTTAGGCTGGTCAGCAGTTTGGTGGTGAGGGCACAGCTGCCCATATAGCATTTCACCTCAGGGTTCAACAGCAGTCTAGTACAGAACGTGCCCCAACTGTAATGCAGGTATTTACCGTCTCTTTAATGCAGCCAATTTTTGATGAGGGTTAAGGGTGTTTAGGTTGCCAGTTTATATTTTTTGATCATCCCTACCCTGCCCCTTTTCAAAAAAAGGAGAGCAGATATTCTGGTCTCCTTTCTTTTTTGTTTTGCAAGTTTTAAACTGGTAGAAAGTGGAGAAGGAAACGGTCGGTGCAGAGATCACAGCTCAGAATGTGCCTAGGTGGGGTATGAAATCCGTGCCGTGCGGGTAGACTCATATTTGGCACAAGAGTTTTTTCCCGCCATTTTGATAATTATTTTACCACATCTGTCCTCTCTGACATGACTCATTCTGGACAGAAACATCTGCTAGAACTCTTAAGACTCCTTGGCCTGAAAACACACAGAGCAATGACGTCTGACCCTACATAATACACCGGACCAATATCATCAAGACCTGGGCCAAATAATTATTTAGACATCAGAAGTAGGTTGAGGTCATATGAACTTTTTGAATCACATGATTTTGACATTGCAGGCTATCCCACAGATGCAATCTAACACTCTTTGCCAGTTTAAGGCAATGCAAGTAATAAAACATAAACATTGACAGAAGTTTAAAAATAATTAAGTGCATAGTGGAATATCATAATACTCTATTTGTGCAATTCTCTTGAAACATAACGATTAAATAACATAACGCTTTCCCAGTTTCATATTTGGGCATATGTGGTGCGTTCCCAAAGCATTGAACACCAGCCAAATGGTTGCTTACTGACTTAAGGCTGCCCAGCTACTTTTATCCCAGCGTTGTCATAATAGGCCATCTGCCTTTATTTGTCTGCCCTTGCGTCCTGTTATTTATGTCATCTTCAGTGGACACAAGACATGAAAACATGGCAGGAAAAGGTGAAGAATAATAACAGCATGGTAGGACTATGGCTAGCTAATGCTAATTTGACACTTGAACGATAAAATCTTATTTTATGATTCTGTTTTAGCAGTGGGTTCGATTTTGTACTGTAATTACTTCACACTGATGCTTTTTTCTGCTTTATATGACTGAGTAGAATGTTTTGTTTAGCTGGTTAAATAGGTATCCTGTCAGCTAATGTAAACCGAGAAAGTACACAAGGTAAGCTAACAGAAACATAATTTATTAGCATGATGTAGCTTGCGGCGGGATTTCACTTTCTAGTCAGTATTAATGTGATGCACTTTGATATTCTTTTTCCAGAAAAGGAATGAGTCTGTTCTTCATTCATCTTTTGATTAATTTAAACTGAATATAGCGACATGCAGCCTGTGTTTGGTAGATGCAAAATCTTTGCTTTTGTTGTTCAGGGTAGTAGATCAAACCATTTACAAAACTGCAGAAGCAATGCGATCCAAATTAACATATTTTTGTTCTTAAGCTGTGGTTAAAGGCTATACTTATAACAAACACAAAGTTGATCTTGACCTGCCGACTACATGTGTAATGAAATGAAACAAAATTCATTAATTACTCCTTAACTTTTATGAGATTACCAGGATGGGAGAAAGTCGGGAAGTTGCAAAAGTTTATTTTGCTATGCTTGGATATCTTGTGCTATGGAGTACATTGAACTGAATTTAATATGGTTGAAAATTTGTGACACATACATAGCCTTTAGTATAGAATGGCAGTTGCTTTAAAGCCTTTTGTGAGTCAGCCATGAGTATCAGTCGCTCGGAGAAATATAATTGTCTATCTATCCTATTTCTGGTGGTCATATTGAGATAGCGAGAGCAAAGAAGTCTTTATTGAGATAAGGTACCACATACGCCCTTTAATCAGACTAATTGCATGTGTGGTGTGGACTTGTAGTTTCTGTAATAATTACAGAATAAAAATGAGAGCGGCATGGAGAGCACTGGAGGGTGGCGGGCCAATAATAAACATATGCTGAAACGAAAACAAAGAAAACCCAGAAAGGGAACTATGCCTTCAACCTGACAACATGTTCAGAGTCACTTCACCACACTTTCCTGAAAAGATGCCAGTTTGCTGGTTTCTGACAGCGGACCCCAAAGCAGAAAGCCTTGTACTGACAATGCAATGACTGTGTTTACCTGTAATCAAAACTATTCTTATGTATATAACTCAGAATGTAGCCTATGTTTCTATGTAGCCTATTATTTCAAGAAAACAGTGTTTGTTTTATTATTTCAGGAATTACTAGCTCATTATTCCACAAATATAAAAAGAACGGAAAACATTTTCCTAAGGCCTTAATGGCCTTCCATCATTTCTGCCAGTATACAGAGGAAAATAATTATTTATTTTGATTGCATAACATTCTTCTTGTTCTTTGGTGAAAAATCTCAAGAATCAGCTCAAGGAAGTGCTTCAGCACATAAAGAGTTAGTTGAATATGTACTTTATCACAGACATCTTTTACAAAGACACGTGGAGTATGTCATGTGCAAATAATGCCGGACTATCTGACAGATTATGAACTCGAGAGCAGAGGTCTAGCAGTAGTTTCAATGGAAAAAACTGCCATGCTGCCAGATGAAATCAATCAAATGTTTATCTTCCCTTGCATGGTCGGGATAGGGAAGGCACAGCCAAATAAAGTGATATTAAAGAGATGGTAAATCCCTGCTTTATTAAAAAGGGGAGTTTGTTTTTCTCGGGTGTGCTGCACAGAAGAATGAAACAGAAACAAGTGTCTACAAGCTCTTCTGTTTTAGCTCAGTGTTTTGTTTTATTAGAAATTGAACCTTAAGCTTTGTACACATTCAGACCTAAACTGGTTTGTAATAATCCAGATTGTGAGGTGGAATTCCCTGTCTGGCTCCCAGTGTACCCCTGAATTTTCCCCAGCGGGGAACAGGGTGTGAGGTTGTGAACAAGGACACACGGGTCATTGTTGGGTGGCAGAGGGGTACTTTCTGATACGTGTACCAATACTCATTCCACATCCAAAGACCATGAACCTGGTCAAACCAGATAAATCCTGTTTATTTTTGCCAGTCGGAAACAGCCTTTCCTTAGTTCCAGCAGTCAAAGAGAACCAAGAACAATGAACCGAGTTCTTGACAAAGGCAAAACCTAAAACAGTTCCTTTTCATGTAAGGGAATATTATTTCAGCTGTTTTATTACTCTTCCAAATATACTAAATTTTGGTGAGGAACAGGGAAGGGCCCTGTCAAAGCTTTCCCGACTCCTCGTTCCTAAGAGCCCCCCTCCCCTTTGACCGACTCGGCCTATGGCCTCCGCTTCCTGAAATATGCCCATAAAAGGGGACGCGTCGCTCCTGGGACGTAGGTCTCCCACGCCCACATGTTCACTCGGGAGGAGAAATAACAAACTATCGGCGGCTCAGGGGGAGGAATGTTGCACAACGCCGGTTGATATCAGCGTCAGACCCTGAGAAAGCGGTGAGGCTGGAGAGAGAGGACGGCTCAACAGCGCCCCCACCGTTCGCCTGTCCTGGGGTGACCCTCCGCACGCCAACCCCACCCTGTCCCCTCCCAACCCACCTGCCCTCCCTCAGCATGTGAGAAAAGACAAAAGGAAAACACACTGGAATAATCTCCAGGGTGGATTTAGCGCGGGCCTAGCGCGTGCTGGCGCTGTATGGAAAAGGCAGCGGGTTTTTCCCCACCGCGCGGCGTTCTCTCTACCGTGAAATATGCGTCTGCTTTCGATTACGGCCGAGGCAGCGTGGCAGATTATTCGGGAGGTGGGCGGCTTCTGCGAGCCCACAGTGCTCTCTTTGTGCGTGATTGGCTGGCGGAGCGAGGTGTCGGAACTGTTCCGCCGAGGACTCTGCATCTGGAGGGCACGCCGGGCCCAGACGGGGGGGGGGCGTCTGCGCGATTAACGCAGACGACTCGCAGGTGAGGCTGAGTCACCGCGGAGACGGCCCAGATCATAGGAGTGCACGGATATGCACCGCATCGCACCGCTCGACGCAAACGCGCACGCATGCACCCGCTGAAACAAGCACGCATCACAGGATGCACAAATACGCACGCAAACGCACGTAACAGTAACCCCCCTCACCTCTCCACTCCGCACACACAATACAGGCAATATCACAACGTAACACCCTCAGACTCACACAGACACATTCACACAGAAAAAAAAACACACAGGATTACATGTAGAATATTATACTCTTGACGAACGCAGGCAAAGTGCCCATAATTTCCCATGACGCTCGGCAAGGCAGACACAGTGACTCCGTTGACGCACTTACGCAGTGCTCGTCAGATGGGACCACCCTGCACTGTTCTGCAGTTGCTCAGACTGGGGCAAAGGTACATCCCAATCCGCCGTTTCAAAAACGCTCTATTTTGGCGCAGGGGAGCAACCCGCTTCTCTCCAGAAACAGTGCCAAGAGGTCTGAGTGCAGGGACACACCCATCCATCCGAAATATAAATCTGACCGCAACTTCGAGTCAGGCAGGGACGCACATAATCGCCCTGCAACGTGTCCCAAGGAGAGAGGGATTCCATCTACGGGTCTCCCCCGCCACACAATGCAACAGCGCCTCCTCTGGATGTTTCAGAGGACGCACTAGTCAGAGTTCTCCGAAATTCAGGGAGGGCTTTTCAAGAGATGAAACAGATGAGACATGTATGTGGTCGCACGTTCCAAACCAAAAGAAGAAATGTTAAACAAAAAATCCCTCAGCAAGAAAAGAAAATTGTGGTGACGGGAGGTAGTGGAAAGAATGGAAAGAGAAGCGCAGAGGAAAAAAGAGTGCGGTGCATTTAAAACAGATTGAAACTGATCTGAAACTCAGTGTTCCTTGCTCAGTGCTCCAAAATGGCAGGGCGAGCATACACCTAAGTGCCTACGTCCAATCAGAAAACTTATAGAGGTTACATAAGCTGGCATTCCCAGATCCCTGGTTAAGGTAAATCAGCGTCACCCAAGACCAAACTGTACGGGTCATTACGTATGGGGGGTGGAATGATGTCATAAGCCTGGTATTTGCAGGCCATCAGTACCCATAAATTAGCCATTTCTGTGCAGGAGCCTCACCTTCTCGACCTATCTCACAGCACGCTTCGCTGCCACTAAATCCTTCAATCTGTTGATCTTTCTCCCTCGCCCTCTCACTCTCTCTCTCTTTCTGAGTCTCACACTCATTCCTGTCATCCCTTCCTTGACTGAAAAGGAAAGAAGAAAGGAGTGCAGTAAGACCTAAGAAAAGAAGAGTTAGCTCTGAGTGGCTACGTTGGCTGGTCTAAGTTCTGTTTACATTAAACACAACCTGTCCCAGCCAGGTCTGAGCACACTGTTCGTCTCTAAAGCCCCCAATCCACACACGCTCCTCCTCCACGCCCATTTTCCTGTTCCTTCGTCCGCCTGCAGACTTTGCAACAGTGACTACACCCCCTCAGCACAATGGGGGCAAACCCCTTGAGGCTTGCCAAGGCGTGAGCCCTGTGTACACATATGATACACCCTGTTTACAGGGGCTTAGAGCAGGTGCGTCAGCCAAATCACAAGCCCTCAAGGTTAATGATGTAAATGGTGATGGTTTATTTTCAAGGACCCTCTCGGTAGTTTCAGTGATGGATTACCTCACACAAAGCAAACATTCGTAAGCGAAAGCATTGGGGGTTTTCTCTCACAAAACCTCAACCAAGGGCTGCTGTACTCCCCCCCGACACACGCACAGACACACACACACACACACAGACACACATTACAATCACATCACTTTCTCCAGGAAAAACGTGGTGCTCTCAACCAAAGTGTCAACAGCTCAAGACCTGAGGGTCTCCTCCTAGAGTCTCCATATCAGGACTCTAAGATCTCTTCCCATTCCAGACAAATTACTGGCAGGGCCTGATACGCGTGAGAAGAGAGGAAGAAAGTGGAGGCTTTCGGCAAAGCTTTTGCCATCCCACCCGAGCAAGGGCTCCACACATGCGTCAGCCCATTGCAGTTCACTTCCGTGAGAAGTGGTAAGCCCCTCTAAGCAATTAAAATAATGTGTGTCATGTTTTCAGGCAATTGTAACGTATGGCTCCAGCTGAACTAATCCCACCTCTCCGAGATTCAAGTTAGCACCTGATTGCCACTATAGACATTATCTCAGCCCCTCCATACCTTCTGTGATGTCATGGCAAAGCAGGCTCTGTCTGTGGTGAGAAAGGTGCTACAAAACGATAAATGCTGTGGTGCCACTGCCATTTAATTTACGTTGTGCCTTGAGGTTTACCTCTGGGATTAATGCTATCACTGCCATACCTTGGCTTCAGGGTGCCATGTTTGCTTGAGAATGAGGTCCTCTAAATTGGAACATTCCAGAACATTGTCTGCATCACAAGTGCAGCAGTCATCCTCAGATCCTGGAGAGGCAGCGGTCTGGAGTGATTTTCCACTGGATGACTTGATCGACCTAACCGCAGCCTTGATTGGATTATATTTAAATCCCTCTGCCCAGTTACGAAATTATTGAAAACTGAGCCTGAAAGACTGCCAACATCTGGCCTTCCAGGGTCAAGATTGGGTCCCCTTCCTCCAAAACAATACCCCATGATTGCAGTTACTTCGTTTTCCACTGCAGATGGTACCCCCATCAATGTAGCTGGTCATCATAGCGACGTCGCATGAAACTGCTGTGACATCATCTTCAACGCTACACACATAGGAACAACCGAGGATATCGAAGAGATGGTGGTCTTGATTCTCGGTATGTGGCTGTTTGTCATAGCAAGGAGGCTAAGTTTGTTTCAGAAGAGGTTGAAGGCAGCAAGACAAAAGACTGCTGAATAAAACAGGAGAGTTTGGGAAATCCTACATCAGAGTTCAGATGACTCTGGTTGCTGAAAGGTGACACAAGAGGGTAAGTTAACCAGTCAGTGGTCTGCAGTGTTTTCACGTCACCTTTTGGTATTGCCTCAGCTCGCTTGGAACCTCGATGGGTTGATACCAAAAAAAGTACCAGGTACCAGGTACTATCCACAACTTTTGTCCGATGGAAAAAAGTCGAGTCGAGTTGAGCCGGTACCATGCGGTGGAAAAGTGACTTTAGTCACATGGTCTGCTGGGTTCCCTAGCCTCTCCTGGTTTTGTGTAACCTCAGCCCTTGAGAGCTCAAATAAAGTAGTTAACCACACAGTTAAGTCACATCACCTGGTTTCTTCAGTCTGAATTTGCTGCTGATTTTAAACCGAAACCAAAAACCCAGTAGCGTTTCTCCTAAAATGCATTCACACCTCTCAGTCTGTAAAGACATTTTCACAGTGTGCTTATGATGCCGTTAAGTACTGATTCACCCGTGGCAAATGTCTTCTCAAATAAAACTTTTTTCGTCTTAAGCTAAATTTTCACAGGAAGCATTTCACAAGCTGTTTTCTGACGACAAACGGACAGCAGCCATCATGGAACAGCCGGCATCTGCAAAGCTTCATCTGCCCTGGTCACGCGCCAGATGGGAATGCTTTAAAAAGGGGGAGTGCACCGCAAAACAGAGCGTATGTTGTGACAGACGGTTCTCGTTTCCTCCCACTTGAATGTTTAAAGGTGGAAAGCTATTAAAGGTCCAGTCCTCATTATCACAGAAAAACAAAATAAAAAAGCCATTTTCCGTTTGCTTTCTCCGTGACGGCGTTTGCCCAGTAAAACTCGGGCAGTGTCCACAGGAGCACGTGGTCTGGCTGTGCGTCCTTTGCAATGTTTGCCATCCTGTCCACGCTGCGTCAACATGGCAGTGCTACTGCAAACACTGCAGTTTATGGGAAATCCAGTATTTCAGCACAGCCACTACAGTAGAAACACCAAGGGAATACACCAAAAAAAACTGGCTGACCTCCATCTGAGTTATTCTCCTCCTTTTTTTCTTGTTTGCCATTCATCTTCTGTGCCTCCACTCGAAAGGAAGCCGTGAATATTTTGGCCCCATTTGGAGATCCTCAACCCTTATAATCTTATGCAGGGTTTGCTAAATACAGGCCTGGATTCTATCAACCTGTGTCCTTAACTTCAGTGCACAATTAAATACCAGGGTTCCTTTTTCTGTACTCACAAAATCAGTTTGGTGAGCTCAGCAAGTATAAACAATAACTTGCAAAACTGTTTAAAGAAAGTGAATCATCCTTTCACAAATTCTGTGGTAAACGTTAAGACAAATTCTGACTGAATACAAGCCACAATCATTACAATGCTAAGTTGTTTCTTGTTTAGACCTGATTTTTCACTTTGTATTAAAATTAGTTTGGCTTTTTTTTTTTAATTAGCAAAAACATTTTTTCGGCTGGGGATCTTCAAAATACATATTGTGATTCACTTGATTGGCCTGTTTACACTGTCTATACTGATTTTGAAATTTGGTAATGAACAGGAGGAGCATTGGATATTCAAGAAGCTATTCAAGTGTCCCCTCAATGATGCACAAAGGGCTTTTTTTGGGTTGACCCAAGCTATTGCTGCTTACCTCCTGGGAAAAAAATGACAATTTTATAACAAAGGAAGATTCTTTTGAAGATATTCATATATGAGTATAGGTAATGATTCAGGAAGTGAGACCAAGGAAAACACTGAACAACTATAACAGGCGTCTCCCTGTCATTGGTTCCTATAGCCCTCGTGGGAGAAAAACTCATTGTGTACTGACTGAAAGAAATTTCCTGACAAACTCATCAGCAATGATAAATCTCTGGAGAGTAAACCTATTTTCTGCTTTCAGATTTGGAGGTGATGATCAAGTAACATTTGTACAAGGGTACTCGAGGTTGAGCTGGGACAGAACAATAACCAGGAAGATAAAGAACTGTGCATTAACCTTACTGTTGTACCTCAGAACAAGCAGAAGATTGACTCTTCACCAACAGTGGACAATTAGTGCTCCTCTCGAAGGAGCATAGCCCCCGTTGCTACAAACAAATCTTATTCCACCGTTGCAACATGATGCCTGCTTTGTCTCTCATTGTGAACATTTCATACATTTTGTTAAGAAGTTTTCTCGATGGATTTCCCCATTGTGTACCAGCTGAATAGAAGATTTAATTTATGTCCGGAAGGAAAATTAATCTCCCTGCCAGCATTAGACATACAGTAGCATACAAAACCATAAAATACAATACAAGATTTGCATCTCATAGATGATGGACAAGTACAGTCCAGAGCTCACCATGAAAAGAAATTCACCGTATGTAAGAAAAAAGAAAAAAAGGAAGCAAAAACACTTCACATTTATTTCTAATACTGGAAAGGGACATCAGCAGTTTGCACTTAAAATGCAACAGGGTGACCTGTTTAGACATCACTCTCATTAAAGCACCTGGCACCATAAATAATAAGAGTGGAACACAAGGCTCACACTTGACTGGATGAGCGTGCTCAGATTGGACTCCTGGGAAACAGCAGGTGATTGCTGGCTTGTCACCGAGCACATGCTGAAGCAGTCAGCACTGAATTTACCAGCATGCTGACTGGCTCCCCAAGACGAACAGCGCAGTGACTCCACCAGCAATTCTCATCCTCCAGAAACTAACAATAACACCTGCCGCGGTAGAGGGAGGCAACATCGTGAAAAAAAGGGCCAGGTGGGAGCATATTTTTGTAAACATTTGCTGTACTCATGAAAAAAAGGCGTTTGATCCTCCTTGTCATTATGATGATGTGGGACATTTACTGTAAACTCTTCATAATGACTGACTGAGCCAAGCTCTCTTCAACACTGAAACTGATGACCTTAGGCCTTTCCTATCTTGTTTACCCAGCAAACCGCTATGCAGATTTCCATTGGCCAGAGGTGGCCGGCCTGTGATGATTACCTTGTTGGGCCTGCTCTTGTAGTATGGTAGAGTCCTCACAAAGAAACCGCACCAATACCTGGATGAATGCAAAGTACTCAAAGTTCCATTACGATTCAGTTCAGAAAGCACTAATGTGCATATATTTATGTGTACATATTCCCAGTTTACAATAGTAAAAAAATTCCTGTTCCATATACACTCGTGTTTAATTTAGGTTTACCTGTGGGCTGTTTATTAAGTACTGAGTTCAATTTTAACTTATTGGGTTACAAATTTACCTCACCTGACCTTACATACCTCCTGATCTACCAGAAGTTTAGCAACAAAATTCTGGGGATAGTCTTTACCGCTCTTTTGGAACTTGCTGATAACCTGTATTGGATATATAGCTGAAGCCTATACTGTGCTAGATATATGGGGGTTTAGGTATCAGTTGGTTACACATTGTGTAAACTGACAGGTCACGTTGGAGTCTCCTGATTATGTTACAGACTTAATGATTCACCACAACAATGATTTCATTAATTTTAGAAAAAAATTTATAAATTGAAATTTTACATAGTGGATTTTATCAGCTATCACTCATTGAGTTTGGTGGTTATGATATTTCAGATCTTGTCCAGACAATACTGCCACATGTACTGTCTGTCTCTCTTACCCTGGCCTTCACTGCCGCATTTAAAAATAAACCCTTACCATTAGATATAATCGTACCATTAGCTTGACTGTACTTATTTCTAAAATATGAAGAAATTTTATGAAGCCAAATTAAAGACAGATAGTGTTTCAATTGTTGCCCATTTTTAAATGAAAGACGAATCAATACACAATGCACATCATTCACTCATGCATTCCTTCCAGCATACCAGGCAAATGGTTGAAGCATAAATACAGACTTGCCTTTTAAAGTGTGGAATTCTTTTTCCTATTCCTTTTTAAGAAAAATATGTCTTCTCTAAACAGAGATCTGCAGGTCTGACAAGGCTGCTTGTTTTTTAATGGAAATTAACTTGAAATTAACTGTTGATTGGCAGCCCATTAAATGGTTTTGATCTCTTATCGTGTAGAATGTATAAATGTCGTGCAAAATGCACAGCGGACATGGCCTCTAAATGATCAATAACAAATCCTCTGGTAAAATGGAGAAAAATAACTGTTCTTTTCAGGATAAAAACAAACTTGTTTTAATTATCAATAAAATATGCATAGAATCATAATATTTGTTTTGATTCTTTATGTATAAGATAAATACTGAAAAAGATACTTTTAAAGGTTGCATGGAGTCTTTAGAAAAGAAAGACACTATAAGTTTCTGTTTCTTGTCTAATACTATGTAAAGACTGCTCTCTAGTGGAATCATTGCAGACTGCAGCAATCAAGGTTTAGTTGTGGTATAACTAACTGGTATACTTGTACTGAATGGAGGTTTCATCTTGTCAAAATAAATAATGAATGAATTGATAAATAATTGTAGAATTATATCCATATAACAATAAATAAGTGTAGATCAATATAGAAGTTGCAAAACATGTCAAAAAAAAAAAAGTGAATCCAAGGCACTCTTAATTGTGTTACCATGTTTCAATAAAGGCTTTGAACTTCACCATTAAGAGTGCCTTGGATTCCTAAACGTGTTTGCCACTTGTACTTTTTCATAATATTTTCAAAAGAGCACCTTTTTGTCCATTATCATTGTCCATGTAATGCTCCTTCTCTAATTTTTTGCACAAGACATGTGATTTACAGGGGCATGTGATCACTACTGTATCTCTAAAAGCAAACAAACAAAAAATAACCCAAGAAGGTTGCGAGGATACTAAAGAGACGGAGTTTATGATAAAATAATAATGAACCACGAGCTGAGCCAAGAGGGACTCCTATGAAGAGAATGCGAGTAAAATACAAGATACGGGGATGCCATTTGAGAAGAAGACACCAGTGAGAGGTATCGTGCATACATTTAGAGGGTTATAAACACAAAGGACAACAAGGTTACCAATCAACAGGAGTGCAGATTTAAGGACTATGCTCATCACAATACAGAAAATGCATTATCTTGGCACAGTCAGTCTGTAGAACAATACTGGATAAGTTCAAATGTTCAAACTTCAGAAACACCACTGCAGTCAGCTCCTGTAGAATGTAAGTATGACGTGGGAAATAACAGACTGTCTATTGTTTTTTATTAATGGGCTCTAGACAATCTCCCTGGCTCAACTGTTGTTACCATTGATCATTCTGTAAATTTGATCATTTTTTACAATACTGTACACCTACAGGGGTCAGCTGAGGACTCCTCATTTGAAATTTACATTCACAATTCAATGAGACATGGTGGGCAAGAGATGCAAGAGACTGTAAAGCCAATCCCGGGACAAATTCTGTGGCCGGGAGAAACAAATCAAGATTTAAAAGTTTCCCACATACAACAGCTGTTACTCATGCAAAAGCAGCATCTCCTACAGCAAAAACTCTCAGTTACTGTGTTGGGAGTTTTAGTTCATCCGGAAGGGAGCATTCCTCCATTAGACTGGTGGTCTCAATGCCCTCAATTGCAGTCTGGGATGAAGAAGGATATTATGCCACCTTTCTATAAGCTGATTATGAGAGTTCTCAAGGCTCATGTAGACTCTTGTTCCTTTGGGTTTCACCTACCATTGTGCACAGCTGTAAAGCATAATTTTCTCTCTTCGATGCCTGTTGGGTCCACCTCTAATTTCACTGTGAGGTCAAGTCTCCTACCCAAGTGCTGCTCAGCTCTGATTTACTTCAACCACATGACAACATAAGGCTACTGTATTATTGCTGCTGGCTAAATTATGATAGTTATATGATGGATTTGCACAGTTAAGTGATCAAAGAAATTCCAAATGACCCCAAAAATATATTTAATCTTATGTTTAGCTTAATGTCCCCTTTGTTTGTAGTTCCTCCTGAAACCCTCTCTCTCTCTCTCTCTCTCTCTCTCTCTCTCTCTCTCTCTCTCTCTCTCTAATTTGAGCTTGAAGGCCATTTAACATTTATGTTTTCTTAAATTTTGTAAGAACAAAGTCGTACTCGTTTGGCAGTTTGATATCCTTACGTTTTTTTAAACATATAAAATACACAATAAGGAGCACTGTAATAGGTTTTGATGCACAGAGCAGACTATTTATGTGTATACATTAGGCACATACAGTCATTTCAATGATGAAACGTCGTGCAGAAAATTACAATGTGTAAGATAGCAAATTGAGCTATAACCTGGCTGTAGTGACAAGAATTTGAATGGTAACTTTTGAAGTTACATTAACTGGTTCAATTCGTCTGAGAAATAAAAGCACCTACTTTTGTTTAATGGGTAAAACAATACTAAGGCAAACCAGGTTGAGAGGGGAACTAACCCATAACTAACCCGGCAACTTGGGACGCGTGCATTGATGCGCGCTCCCGACAGTAAGCATGTGACGCCTCCATCCGGGACACTGATGCGGACTCACTCTCCATCATGGCGGCGTCAGGTGAGGATTATGTGGGGAGGCGAGCTGGGCCGGTGTGGATAATACGGAGGGAATGGGCGGTCGGTGTCGAGACACGTTTCGACAGAGAGAGATAACATGAGTGTTAACTACTAAATATGGGAATGTCAGCGCGACTTGAAATGTTTTTATTATAGATTGATGGGAAAGCTTTCAGCGAGCGAGGAGTAGACGCAGCGCCGGGAAGTGCTGGAAGCGAGTGGTAGCTAGGGGGGAATCGACAGCGCTTTTTTTGTACTTTAGTGAGCCTTCTGCCTACATGCGCCATATCCCACAAGCTGTGCGCAATGTTGGGATGCTGTGAAAAACTATGATTGTTGTTTTGAAAAATGTTTGTCTGCGCTATTAATTGTCGTTGAACGTACTGTAGCCAGCTCAGGGTATTGCTGCGCCAATACTTCCAGGGCTTGCCACATTGTGTCCGCCTCCTGGCGCTGAATTAGCTAGCTAGCTAGCTAAGCAAACGCACTGTTCTGTAGCGCATGCGCGCTGATGGAGAAGGAGGGGCTCAGCTGGGGTGGGGGGGTTGCAAGTCCCCACGTGTACTACTGGTGGGGAGGGGGTGATAAGGGAGGTAAACTAGCTGGCTAACTAGCAGATTGAGATGGTGGTTGGTTTGTTAAGGGGCAATTTATTTTAGCTCGGTAGTAATTTAAGAGCCATTGTTTCGCGACGTAACCAGTCTTCGGTAATCGTGCATTGCCACTTAACTATGACTAATCTTTATCCAGTCGTAATCGAAACTGAAATCGTCCCAGGGCAAGTGATCTCACTAGGCCTACTAGGCTAGCTAAGTAGGGGAGGAGGAGGGGGGACACTATTTTGCAAGGCAGCGCCTAATGCTATCTCAGCTAGCGCCATAGTCCGTCAGTGTAGGCCCAAAATTGCAACAATGCTGTGCTTCACATCCAGTTAGATTTTTTTTTAAACACGTTGCTTGATCCTACACCAGTACTTAACGGAGATATGTATTTTATTTGTACACTGTCAATTGAACACTGTAAATGTGCTGATGATGATTTCACAAGTTGATCGCGTCGAAGCCCACAACTTCAGACAATCGTTACGTGCTGAAACGAGACAGTTTGTCAATGTTTGACCTGTAACGTTACATACGACCGATTTAACTTATAAGTCTAATTTTCTTTTAGACCCTAGTACTAAGTGACAAACACTCGGAACAAGCTGCCCATTTGTCGGTTTACTGAATAAATCTGAGAGAAATCTAAATTAACTAATATAACGTTAGCTCGCGCTCTGGAGCGGCTAACCGATTTTGATAGCGCTAGCTGCTTTAGTACTGTACGTTAGATATATGAGGGTGTAGCCCACATGTGGCCATGTCTTGTCTAGCTAGTGTTAGCCAGTTGATCAGTTCATTTTCCCGCTAATGTTAGCCACCACCAGACGCTTCGCTAGCGAACGTCAGATGGCTAGCTCACATTTCTCGTTCGACAACTACTGATTTCCGAAACTTGTCGCAAATATTTTGGTAATGTTTGTTAGCAAAATGCTACGAACTATCGTGGTGTGACGTTGAGGTTGGCTGTCTAACCAGTTCCATGCACCAGCTCTATTCGGTTGTCATTTTCATTAAAACCTGTTAATCGTCCTACAGATTACTAACGTTAGATTTAAGTGACTCATTCATTTTGCTAATTTAGCGATGTTGGCTTATATAGCTTTACGGGCTGTGGTCTGGACATGACTTATTTGCGCAACTCTATTTTGTTGCCGCATTTTTGTTGCTTCCCTAACTTGCAGAAATGAACGCTTTGTCACATTTGTTGTTAGTGATTCCATTAACACTAGGCTTTATTTTTTAATTAAACTCTCGCATTTAGCTCCCCAGTTCTTCATAAAACCTGCTTTTTACGTTACTGTATTTGTTACGGTCTCTGATCAGTGTTCACCGTAGCGCCTGGCCTGGGAATTCTCCGCGTTGTGTAAAAGAATGTCCTGACCGTATGGTTTCTCACAATGGGTCTGGGGCTTTCCTTTGTTAAACACCGTCAGTGCCAGATCAAAACAGCCTTCTTTCGAAACAACACGTGGCTGTGATGTCAGAGGTTTTGAGCATACTTGTAAATGCACCTTGTTTTTGTTATCGATCTGCAGAGTCTGAAAACTGCGTTCGAAATTCGATGTTCGATATTTTTACACCGAATCCTGAAACTTTCAGCTGTACAGGACACCCTTGTGCAAAGCTCACCTACAGGTTCTAATAAACTGCCAGATTGCGTTATTATGCGTCCAATAACACTATGCTTCTCGTTAAAAGTTTGAGCGACTACTGTGGATACATTACTTTTGGCACTTGCTGGAAAGTGAACCAGTTAGCCTGTGTGTCTAGAGAAGGAAATGTGTTTAATGTTGTGTGGCTTACTTGTCTGTGGTAGATTTACATTTACTTGGGCAATTACAGGATAAACTTGATTTGCATTTTGCTACAGAGCAGGAAATACAGTTTTGAATTTAACCAAACATTCTCAAACTCGTTTCAAGATTCTAGTAATGTTTCCTTGAAGACCTCTAACCGCCCTGCAACAGACTGGGAACCCTTGCCAGAGGTCCCGCGTCTGTACTCTTATAAAAACGGGTGGTGTGGGGTTGTTTGCCTATCGCCATGAATTAGTGCAAACTGTTCGGAGGAGGCATGAGCAGCTGTGCTGGCGTGTGCTGGTCTGTGCAGGCGTGTGCTGGTCTGTGCCGGCGTGTGCTCGTCTGCGCTGGCGTGTGCTGGTCTGCGCTGGCGTGTGCTGGTCTGCGCTGGCGTGTGCTGGTCTGCGCTGGCGTGTGCTGGTCTGCGCCGGCGTGTGCTGGTCTGCGCAGGCGTGTGCTGGTCTGTGCAGGCGTGTGCTCGTCTGCGCAGGCGTGTGCTGGTCTGCGCAGGCGTGTGCTTGTCTGCAGGCGTGTGCTCGTCTGCGCAGGCGTGTGCTGGTCTGCGCAGGCGTGTGCTCGTCTGCGCAGACGTGTGCTGGTCTGCGCCGGCGTGTGCTGGTCTGTGCCGGCGTGTGCTGGTCTGCGCAGGCGTGTGCTTATCTGCGCAGGCGTGTGCTGTCTGCGCAGGCGTGTGCTGGTCTGTGCAGGCGTGTGTTTATCTGCGCAGGCGTGTGTTTAACACCTGCTTTCCAGATCCCCCCGGAAGCGTTGGCAGGGACAGGCTGCAGACTCCTCTCTTGGGATCAATGGGTGCTCTGAATGGCGTTTCAGGTGCCACTTGAGAAATTTGGGGTTGGGGGGGGTCTATGTTCATATAAATAGCACTTTATTTCAGTTCAGCACATGCAAGAATTTCGGCCCAAGCCCGTCAATTCACTGTTTCAAAAGCACTCTTTAATTTGGAAGTTGTCAGTTGGAGTAATTGCAACAGCACTCCACAGTGCCCAGTGCCTAGGGAACATATCAGCCGTTCCATTGCTCCAAATATTACTCTTGTTAATTGGTCATTGCAATCATTGCTGCGTCTACCAAAACAAAATAGAGACAATGGTACTATGCTGAGAGAAGAAAACGGGTCACTGGAAATAAAGGTTCAGCCAAGGAAAACTCGAACGTCTAGATTCACTCCCAAAGGACTGAGAGCTTTGAAGTCATGTACCCGGAAAGGGTCTTGTCTGAGAAGTTTTAACA
The DNA here is from genome assembly GCF_018555375.3 of Anguilla rostrata. Lineage (NCBI taxonomy): Eukaryota > Metazoa > Chordata > Actinopteri > Anguilliformes > Anguillidae > Anguilla > Anguilla rostrata. Next base: position 26,903,796 of record NC_057943.1, on the reverse strand, counting down.
CAAAATTACCTAAAAAGTACCTCTGGTCTCCTAGGGTCTATGGATGCTTTTGAGACCATGTACTATAGATTGATTCAGGCGTGGGAACGTTCTGTACAATGTCTTGCAGTCTTGAGAAATGGCCACTGCACTTAGGGTTGTGTGTAAATGGTGGCTCTGCTGACAGATGAGTTTTGGGTGGGGGGGGGGGGTCTGTACAGAGCTGTCGATGTGAATTTGTAATTCACTTGTTAGACCTGCTTGTAAATCAGGTAGGTCTACATGTGATAGCTGACGTGGATTGATTCTGCTCAAATCCAATTAATATCGCAGAAGCCCAATGTGAGGGGACATTTAATCTGTGTGAGATTTAATTCCTGTTGCTTTATTCTCTGTGGTTACTGTTAACGTTTCACTATTAGTTTGCACTCTGAGTTCAGATTCTGCTGGGGTGGGGGTTAGTGGTCTTGTGTGTAGTCCTGACCTGGGACTGTCTCCTCTCTCAAAAATAAAAACGTAGGGGGGAAAAAAGACCAAACTGACTGGTAGACCCCATCTTTTCGGTCTTTAGACTTTGCTTATGATTTTAGATGCAAATCATGCGTTCCGCATCTCACGCGGTGCGCTCTCATTGGCCGTCTCTCAGAGCCGCTCTGACCGACGACCGTTTGCTTTGACCGCCCCGCAGCTAAGAAGAAGAATAAGAAGGGGAAGACCCTGACCCTCACCGACTTCCTGGCAGAGGACAGCGGGGGCAACGCCCCTCCAAGCTACCCCTCCGCCAAGCCTACCAGCTGGGCCGATGAGACAGACGACCTGGAAGGAGATGGTGAGCGACAGGAAGTGCCTTCTAAAAAATGTTTATTTTACGATTCAGAAATAAATTATTTTAGTGGTGTGACAGGAGGGGTCGGGTGTGGTTGGGCGGGGGTGTTTCAGAAACGTATCCTTAAGTTACAGTTACAGGTCGGCATGCTTTGAAAAAGTGTATGAGTGTGGATCCCTTTTAAGGCCGGCAGTGGAGTGTAATGGTTAGGGAATAGGGCTTTTAACTCTGAGCTTATGGGTTTGATTCCCAGGTGACACTTCTGTTATGCCCTCAAGCAAGATGGTTAACCCAAGTTACTTCAGTGTGAATGGGTTGTATGTAAAAGACTAAACCGTGTAATTCTAGAATGTACTGTAATGTAGCATAATGCCTTTGACGTCTTTGAAATATCTTTGAAGGTAGGGATGGGCGATATCGCGGCGATAATTATTGAATGCAGTAAAGGTCATAGCCACCGAATGGTGCATTACCTCTTCCTTTCATCTTTTTCTTTTTAATTACACCTGATGGGGTTTGTAAACTACCAAACTAAAGAGGTTGTGTGAAATGCTTCAGGGGGGGGGAAAAAAAGTAACCACTGTTATCTATTGGATGTTGATAAGACGGCCGATCAGCACCAAGGTCCTACAGCTTCCATGTGATCATGTGATGTGTTTCTGTCAATCACATGGAGCTGTGAGGCCTTGCTGCCGATTGGCTGTCTCATGGTCACCAAATAGATAACAGCAGTGATGTATTTTTTTTTTTCCGGAAGCATTTCGCACGGCCTCTGAAGTGTGGCTGTTTACTAATGAATCAGGTATAATTAAACAGAAACAGATGAAAATAATGGCAGTACTGTGGCTACAACCTATATTGCACTCAATCATTATTGTTGCCGTATATCGCCCATCCCTACTTGAAGGGACGTGTGGCTTGAGACTCATTTATTTGATGCCTGACACCCCCCTTCCCCCCCAGTCTCCACTTCCTGGCACACAGAGGACGATATGTATCGGGCCCCGCCCATCGACCGCTCAATCCTGCCGACCGCGCCGCGAGCCGCCAGGGAGCCCAACGTGGACCGGTCTCGCCTGCCCCGCAGCCCCCCCTACACCGCCTTCCTGGGGAACCTCCCCTATGATGTCACAGAGGACTCCATCAAGGACTTCTTCCGTGGACTGAGTGTGAGTGTCACCCCGTTACCCTGAGCGACCGCGCAGCGGCAGGCCAGGCGTCGAGTTTCCCGATGTGCCACGCACCCCGTCTGTGCGAACGCCGAGTCTTCTGGGGTCGCTCGGGTCGGACCGGGTCAGCGTGCTTTCTTTCACACTGTCTATTGGGACGTACCAGAGCCGGGCTGCCTGTAGAGTTGCATCATGCTTTGTTGGCTGGGGGACAGTTTATGCAAAACGAAATGGCCGGCAGCGGCCTTTCTAAATTGGCGATTGGTAATTAACTTGACCTCCCCTCCCATCATGAGTCTTTTAAAATGTATTTTTAATGAACTTTTTTCATACGTGAATGCTGATCAGTGAATGACTAGGTCATTGGCTCCTGCGCAGTAATTAAGTATTTCCCCTGAATTTGCTGCAGCACTGCTGTGCCAGTCTAGGAGCGCACGGGTGCGCCGATGCCAAATGAACCCGCCTAAAATAAAACGGCTCCCTGCCCTTACGGTTTCACTACAAGGAAGTAGGTGCCAGCGTCACGTCCATTTAAACATCTGAAGTGTTTGAATCGGACAAGTGCATTTGTGTCCCTCTTAACCGCAGTGCTGTTCCACGCGCAGCGGCCTAGCTCTGCAGCCACAGAGGGGTTCGCTCTGAGCCGCCAGAGACACCGCCTGCTCTGGGGGGTTCTGTAGGTTTTGTTATTTCCCCTTGGGGGCAGGGGTGTGGGGTTCTCTAACTATTTTCTCACCTCTAGCTTATATTTAGCAGTGTTGAGTTGTACAGCTGTGTGTGTATGTGTGTGTGTGAGTGAGAGAGAGACAGTGAGTGATTGAGCGAGCGAGTGTGTTTGCATATATGCTCACGTGTATGTGTGTGCTTGCGTGAGAGAGAGAGTGAGTGATTGAGTGAGCGAGTGTGTTTGCATATATGCTCACGTGTATGTGTGTGCGTGCGTGAGAGAGAGAGACAGTGAGTGATTGAGTGAGCAAGTGTGTTTGCATATATGCTCGTGTGTGTGTGCGCGAGAGAGAGCATCTGTGTGTGAGTATGGCTGTATGTACGCACGTCTGTGTACGTGCGTGTCTGATATTACAGGGTCACATTGATACAGTGCTTCATTTTGGCCTGAACACGCCCACTGGTTTCTTGTCAGAGTGACTCATGTTTCCTCTCTGGCACACTCTGGGTTGAGTTTGGGTGAGCGGGTTGCTTGGCGGGTATGAGCATTTTTTTTTTCTTCATACTGAGTGGCACAACCCATGCTTTTCCCCACAGTGAGGCCTGACTCGGTGGAGTTAATGTGCTGTAGGCGGAGCCTGGGCTAGCGTCCACTGGGGGACGGCGAGTCCTTTCACCTGCCAACTGCCTCACCGGCGAGTGCATTCCTCACCTGCGATACTGCCCCTCACCCGCGATACTGCCCCTCACCCGCGATACTGCCCCTCACCCGCGATACTGCCCCTCACCCGCGAGCGCACCCTCTTCACCCTCAGTATTTCTGTTGTTTGATGAAGGTTTTTGTGCCGAGCGGGGACATTCGAGATGAAGAGATGTCAGGTGTGGATGTGTGAAAGTGTCTCTAGTGTGTGAACCTAATCCCCCCTCTTACCCCCCTCCCCCCCTCAGATCAGCGCTGTGCGTCTGCCGCGGGAGCCCAGTAACCCCGAGCGACTGAAGGGCTTCGGATACGCCGAGTTCGACGATGTGGACTCCCTGCTGCGGGCCCTCAGCCTCAACGAGGAGGTGAGACCATAAAAACACCAGGCCCGGGCCAGAGACTAAAGACCAGGGCCAGAGACTAAAGACCAGGGCCAGAGACTGAAGACCAGGGCCAGAGACTAAAGACCAGGGTCAGACTGGGCCTCCACTTGCAGTCCCTCTCGCATGTGCTCTGTAAGAATACAGGAAGCCGCTCCCCCAGTGTTCACCAGTACATGGAAAACATAGGCAAAACTCTGCTAACAGAGGCAAAGCCACGTTCTCTGACAAGGTCTCCTTTCACAGAATTTCAGTTCTCTTCTGAAGGTTCAGTATTCAATGAAGGCAGCTGTGGCTTGATTTAACTAGTGTACCTTTTGAATGCTTCATTGCAAAGGGTTTCAGTAATTTAAAATGGTGGAAACCTAAGCCATCTCTACCATAGGCTTTTTCTGGACACTCGTTAAACAGATTGTCCTTATTTGGTCAGGACAGTGGTTCTCCTCCCAGTTCCTGCAGTACCCGACTGACGCTGGTTTTTCCTCTAAACTTAATTGTGATTCTTGAAGTATCAGGAGCCCTCAATCATTTTAAACTGGAGGCTTTTAATCTCAGAAGAGCAACGATTTGCAGTTTTGGTGAGCCATGATGTCAGAAACGGATGTTCATGTTACGAAGAATTAATATTCCATGCTAATTTAAGGACTTTCGATCAATCGAAATGGTTCTCAGATAGCTAATGTTTCCCTTTTCTGTAGTGTGCCGTGGCAAATGATTAATTTTAGAAGACTCTTGTTCTATCGATTAACTGCTGAAGTCACTGAAATCCTAAATGCTGAATCTTTGGAAACCTGCTCGTGGAAACTAAACCATTTGTGAAAGATGAGGAGTTGTAATGAGCCGGGATTGTATTGTGTTGCAGAGCAAACAGCAAATTTGTTGAACATGTGCTTTCAGTAACTGGATGTTATATGAATGCCCAGCTGAGCACAGAACGTTCTACTGTTGTTGCCATGTAGTGGCAATGTTATAGCATGACAGAACATTCCAGTGACATCGTGAGAATATTTTGCGTTCGCTGGGTATGTGGGCAGTTCCCCTGTGAGCAGTAGCAAACCCTCCATATTGGCATTTTGCCGGCGCATTTGTGTTTTTTTCGGGTCACGTCCCCTACGGAGCACGCTAGAAAATAAATTGCAAAGTGGTAGTTTGACATTTTTCTGTGTGGTCTTTCCGTGGAGTGGTAGAGAGCTGCGGTGTGTTGGGACCTGGGCGAATTCTGCAGGTCTGCCAATGTCCTGCTTGGTGATACAATACAAGCAGGCTTTGGAAACAGATCAATCTTGGTCAAATTATGATTTTAACTCTTTAGATACTAGTAAAAGTACTGAAGATTACTGACAATTAAAAGAGAAGGCTCTATTTTCACAAGTACTATTCTGTTGTGTAATTGGATCAGTTGGGCGCTCGGTTGAGGACGGAGTGTTTTCCGATTTCGCCGACCCCCGCAGACTGAAAACATTTCAGTTGCATTTCTCAACCAAATCTGTTTGGAAGTTTGGAAGACTCAAATTCATAGATCAGCAGTGCAGAATTATTTGAACATGAGATCAGGCGCCGTTAATGTAATGGAAATGACACGCCTTAGGGAAGCGTAGACAGGCGGGACCAGCAACCAGAAGGTTGTGTGCTCAAGCCCGTTCTGTTGACGGCCTGTACAAGGCTTTCTGTTTCACTAGCATGCTGGGAGCTTTCTGCATGGAGCCTGTGACTGAGGGTGCAGTGCCTGCTGGGGCTGCGTCCAAACACAGGTGCTCTATTTGGAATCGCAGTCGTGCTTTGGAGAATTTGAGAAGGGTAGCATTTTCTGCTAGCTGCTGTCAACCGTAGACCGTTTATTGTTGTGCTGTGACTTCTATTCAGTCAGTGTAAAAAATTACGTGCATTTTCTGCAAGATACCGCTTACATTCTACTATTTATTAGGTTATAAATTTGAATTGGGAGCTGAAGACTGCTGTAAAAAAGGCTGCGGTAATGCAAGTAGTGATTTGACTCGGCTAATTTGAAATTCATAGTTCTGAGCAGCTCTCATTCCCGATGATTTCGTATCTTTGAGGTTATATGTTTTTTTTCCCCCCGACTGTTAGCAATGGACTAGAATGTGAAGTAGTTCAGGCTGGTAGATATTTAACGGTGCTGCCTGCTCCAGCAGTACCTCCTGGTCTGGAGTGACTAATGCCTGCTCTAGCATTAGTCAGAGACTGTGTCATATAATCCATTATAAATAATAGCTGATTAAAATGTTCTGTTTAAATGATGTTCTGGACTGACTCATCACCGGCCCATATTATTTGCCTGAGTACGTATAGCTCTGCTGTATCCATAACTGTGACCACTAGATGGCACAGTCGTGCCACTTCAGGAAGGCATTTTGTGAAAGTGTGACGTCTCAGTTTTGTGCAGTGGCGTTCCCTCCGTCCTGCTCACTGGCTGTTCTGTCTCCCTGCAGAACCTGGGAAACCGACGGATCCGTGTGGACATTGCAGACCAGTCTAACGAGAAAGGTACGCTAACGCCAGGGTTTACCCACTATAGGCCAGGCTAATGGAAAAAGGTATGCGAACGCCAGGGTTTACCCACTATAGGCCAGGCTAATGAGAAAGGTATGCTAATGCCAGGGTTTACCCCACTATAGGCCAGTCTAATGAGAATGGTACACTGAGATCACTTGCAGCATTGTCATATTAACCCTGGCTGAAGACAGACTGGTCTATATGTGCATTGACCCCAACCCTTGCTTGCTTGGCTTTTGATTTCAGTTGCTGGATCCATCACAGTGAGTCTTGTATTGTATTATTAAGCCAACTGCAGCTTAGAAAGACCCCACAGGTTTAACCGCGCAGACACACATGTGTATACGAACTGATTGACAGACAGGCAGACAGACACACACAGTACATGTGCGTCTCTCACACTCATCCCCTCCCACAGAGAGAGACGACCGGTCCATGTCCGGGCGGGACCGCAACCGCGGCGACGGCGGCCCCGACAAGACAGACTCGGACTGGCGGGCGCGGCCGACCGGGGAGAGCGACGACGGCCCGCGGAAGGACGACGCCTTCGGGGAGCGTGAGTGACGTGCGCCCGCTCGGCGACGCCGTTGCTAAGGCGGTCTGAGAGCGCGCACAGCCGCTGACGCGCCGTTCTTCTCGCTGCAGGGTCACGGGATCGCTACGAGCCAGACCGCTTCCGCGACGGCCCCCGCCGGGACACCGACCGCTATGACGGCGGCGGCGGCGGCGGCGGCGGCAGGGACCGCTACCGCGAGCGGTACGACGACCGGGACCGCAGAGACTACGACCGAGGAGGTGAGTGAGCACCAGGCCACCAGAACCTTCACCGCATGGACAGTGACATGTAACCAATGATTCTGTATGTAGCCCACACTGTTACACAGCAGCTGATATTGTGGAGAAACTTAAGTACAGTGCAGTGTTTACTACGAAAACACAACGTTTGTGATTATGTAAGTAGTAATGCTTACCCACTTAAAATTTCAATACACCATTTGCTAATCTACAGGAATTGAGTTTTGTGTTGATTGTAAGTAATGGTGTGTTGGCGTACTGCTCCTGCACACTAACACACTACGAGATGTCCTGTGAAAGCCTGTACTGTGCAAGATGTGCTTCCTCCTGCACTGCTGCCATTGTGAAGTAAATGGGAGTTTTGAGAAACCCCTCCCCCCTCCCCTTCCCAGGCTTTGATTCCCGCGGCGGCGGGCGGCGCCCGTTCGGCAGCGGGTTCCGGCGCGACTACGATGACCGGCGCGACGAGTATCGGGGCAGCGGGGACCGATTCGGCGATCGCTACGGCGAACGCGAGGACCGGTACGAGAAGCGGGAGGAGAGGCGCGAGGAAAGAGGTGCGTTCTCCCCGGGGAGTGGACTTCACTCACGACAGCGTGGCGGTGTGGAAATGTCATCCATTTTAGCTCAAACTACGGCAGGGTTCCCTGGCCTGGTCGCAGAGCTGTAATATCTGCTAATCTCCTTAAACTCCATAACCAGAGAAACCAGGTGGCATGACCTCAGTCTGAAAAGATGGATCGTTCACTCTCTGGGGTTTTTCATATTTCAGTTTAGGTCAATATTTTGACTGTCCCGGGCAGCTTTTGTGCCTGACAAAGGGGGTATTTTAGTTACCTGCAGGAGCTTTTGATGCCCTTTATAATGGCTAGTATAGAGGAATTAGGGGTTTTGTGGTCTAAAGCAAGAGAGTACGCTTGAAGTAAAAGCAGCTTGTATGTAATTATTTCCACAGGCTGCACGTATGGACCACGCTACCAATTCTGTAGATTTTATTCACAATTTTAAACAGAATTACCATGTTTGTATTGTGCTGGGATTTCTTCCTTCGTTGCAGTGGCCTTAGGTTGCATGTTTCAGGGGGAAGTGGTTATAACTGGAAAAAGAGAGTTGTGTGGTGATACACATGTATGACTTCTGGAGGCATAACCTCACTCTACAAGCTGCTGTGGAGTTAGTTGAAGTGTTTTCTTGCTTTAAACAGTGAACCCCTGAATTCCCCTGTACCAGGCATCATAAAGCCGTAAAGCCAGCTGGTCTTCAGAAACTTTTCTGTAACTTCTGTAGGTGACTAAGAGATCCTCCATCGCACGCAACCTGTGTGGCCAATGGAAACACACTAAAACTGAAACAACATCAGAATACCCCAGAAAACGAACCATCCCGCAAATAGAGCGTTTTGAGTAACAAAACCAGCTGGCTCTGCGGATGGCCTGGACCAGGGCTGAGCACCCCTGAATTAGGCAACATTTTATGTACCACTTCTGTTTCTTCCTGAATTTGGGCCAGCTACACCGTAACCGTTGTCTCAAACGGCTAAAAGCTCAGAACCACCGTGCTTGGTTGGCACGAGGGCCGCGATTGGTAGTACTGTAGTTGAGCTGGGCTGGGATTGGTTAATGCTGAAGCTTGTCATGGTTGGGGTTAGTGCTTGTCGGTGTGTGATCTCATACTCAAACCCTCCCCCCTCTGTTCCCAGGCCCTCTTCAGAGGCCCAAACTGAACCTGAAGCCCCGGAGTGTGCCCAAGGAGGACGAGCAGGGAGGCCCGCCCTCCTCCCAGACCGGTCGGGCCGCTTCCATCTTTGGCGGGGCCAAGCCTGTGGACACGGCCGCCAAGGAGCGCGAGGTGGAGGAGCGCCTGAAGAAGGAGCAGGAGAAGCTCCAGAGGCAGCTGGATGACGACAAGGGCCGGGGGCCAGAGCGCAAGCCCAGGGAGAGGTGAGGGCACTGGGAAGGGCACTAGTGTACAGGCCCAGGGAGAGGTGAGGGCACTGGGAAGGGCACTAGTGTACAGGCCCAGGGAGAGGTGAGGGCACTGGGAAGGGCACTAGTGTACAGGCCCAGGGAGAGGTGAGGGCACTGGGGAAGGGCACTAGTGTACAGGCCCAGGGAGTGGTGAGGGCACTGGGGAAGGGCACTAGTGTACAGGCCCAGGGAGAGGTGATGGCACTGGGGAAGGGCACTAGTGTACAGGCCCAGGGAGAGGTGAGGGCACTGGGGAAGGGCACTAGTGTACAGGCCCCGGGAGAGGTGAGGGCACTGGGGAAGGGCACTAGTGTACAGGCCCAGGGAGAGGGGAGGGCACTGGGGAAGGGCACTAGAATTTTCTGGGGCGAAATAGCTCAGGAGGTTAGAGCGGTTGTCTGGCAGTCGGAGGGTTGCCAGTTCGATCCCCTGCCCTGGGCGTGTCGAAGTGTCCCTGAGCAGGACACCTAGCCCCTAATTGCTCTGGTGAACGCGAGGCATCAGTTGTAAGCGCTTTGGATAAAAGTGCTATATAAATGCAGTCCGTTTAGAATGAGAGAGAGGTGTTGAATGAGGGACAGCTGAGAGCGCTGTTTTCCTGCATTACCGCACTGCATTGGTGTTCAAGGTCTCAGGATATAGCAGCCTGCCTCAAGGATGTTTAATAGTCATGTTTTTGAGGAAACGGTCACATGGTATTGCCACTCCTCTGCTTCTTGCTTTCTTTTTAAAAAATTACAGCATGGTTGACAAAGCTACTAACAGTCACAATCTTGTATGCACAGTATCACTGGTTCTACCCAAAAAAAATATTTTTTTAGAAATGTTTGTAAAAGATCCGTTGGAAAGATTTGTAGAGGACTGAAGATTCCAGAGCTTAAATGATGATCTGATTTGCCATTGTGTGTTCTTCTTTCTCCACCTCTCTCTATCGCTCTTCTCGATCTCCTCCTCCTCCTCTTTTCCTCCTTCCCTCTGCACCTCCTTCAGGCACCCCAGCTGGCGTAATGAAGACCAGCCTGCGGAGCGCTCTCGGACAGGAAGCGAGTCATCGCAACCGGGAAGCACTTCCGGCAGGGGTGAGCACCCACCATTCATCCAGTTGATCATACCAAATAACACCCTGGTCTCATACAGCAGTGATGGCTGCCATGCCAAATAACACCCTGGTCTCCTACAGGGGCATTGGCTACCATGCCAAATAACGCCCTGGTCTCATACAGTGGTGGTTTGATCTTTATTCATTTACTCATTTATTCATTTACTTGATGTAGCATTTTCATTATGAGCATACGGTGGAGATATTACTGAGGTATGATACCTGCAGACATTGTACTTTGTCTGTGTCAAAAACCTGAGGGAACTGTCCTTTGTGAGTACACCCTGTTGGCTTATTTACTGAGGGTTCCAGGTTGAAACTAAACCAGCATGCAGAACATTTACTTCAAAACAGCTGCAGCTGTAGTGTAGAGCCCTGGTCCCCAACCCTGTTCCTGGAGACCCACAGAGTCTGCTGTTTATCAGTATTTACTGAGCCAGTTAAAGTATTTGAGTTCACAGTAAATTCATCATGTCTGGTTTTTTTCGGTCCAAATTGGTAGCCGATTAAGGCGAAAACCAGAACCCCCCCCCCCCCCAGAGACTCTCCAGGCCCAGGATTTGGGATCAGCGTTCCCTCTGAATGGGCTCTGGAGAGTGTAACAACCCCCCCCCCCGCCCCCCCAGGGTCTCGGCGCAGAGAGAGTGAGCGCTCCGTGGAGAACGAGGTGTTCAGCGGTCGCGAGGACGACCCACCGTCTCCCGGGACACGGGCCCCGCCCCCCAGGCAGGAGGCCCTGCCCCTGAAGGTGGTGCCGGCGCCACCCCCCAAGGAGAACGCCTGGGCCAAGCGCAGCGCCATCAGCGGGAGCTCCACCGACGGGGAGAGCCGATCCCCCGTCTCCCCCAGCGGCGCCAACCCCCCGAAGCTCAGCAGGTCCGAGGCCCCCCCGCTCCGCACAGAACCGCGCACCTCAGCCACTGCAGACGAAACTGCGCACCTCAGCCTCTACAGACGAAACTGCGCACCTCAGCCTCTACAGACGAAACCACGCACCACAGCCACTACAGACGAAACCACACACCTCAACCACTACAGACGAAACCACACACCCCCTCAGCCACTACAGATAAAACCACGCACCTCAGCCTCTACAGACGAAACCACGCACCTCAGCCACTACAGACGAAACCACACACCTCAACCACTACAGACGAAACCACACACCCCCTGAGCCACTACAGACAAAACCACGCACCTCAGCCACTACAGACAAAACCACGCACCTCAGCCACTACAGACAAAACCACGCACCTCAGCCACTACAGACAAAACCACGCACCTCAGCCACTACAGACGAAAACGCGCACCTCAGCCACTACAGACGAAACCGCGCACCGCAGCCACTACAGACGAAACCACGCACCGCAGCCACTACAGACGAAACCACACACCTCAGCCACTACAGACGAAACCACGCACCCCCTCAGCCACTCTACAAAGCCACTCATTTTTAAAGCCACCCTGTTCAGAACCGCACACCCGCTCAGGCACTGTATACAATGCTAGAGCTGCACGATAGATTGAATTGTGGTTTTTTAAGTGTATTAAGAATAACAGCCACCATGGGTGTGTTAGGTGATCATTCAACTTTTTTTTTTCTCTCTAATCTACCTGATGCGCTAGAAAATATACAAACGTCGGACGTGAACTGCCATACCATTCAAACCAAAGCCAGATGCATTTAGCCTGTCAGTGGCAGATTTTGCTTGTCGTGTTTGTCTGCTGCTTGACTGTTCTGCGTTTGGTGTGTGACGTGTGTGTCTCTCCACAGCTCAAGCTCAGTGGAGGAAAAGGGCTCTCAGAAGGGCATAGGTAAGGACGGACAAACGGCCCACCAGCCGCCCGCCAGCCAGTACTAACAGGAAACAGGAAGTGGGGGGCAGTGTGAGGATTCAGCAGCTCTGTAATGGGTGGAGCCACCCTTACGCTGTCAGTTGGGGACAGGAGAGCAAGGTTTCATGAAAAATGGGTGGAGCTAATCACACTTTTTTGTGATTGGTTACAAATTAATGACTGACAGTGATGCTGTGCTCCTCTCAGTATGGAACTTCCCTCCTGTTACTCTTGAAGAGCCCTGTGGGTGTGTCCTCGTTCCCTGGGGCTGTAGAAGTAGGCAGTAGGTTCATTTGGGTCACGCCGACCTCAAACTCTCGAAAACCGCTCCCTCATGCTTTGGACCTCCTTCAGCGGAGCCCAAAAATATGGCCTCCGCTGTAAAGAAGCTGTTTAAGTGGGTGCCTCCCCCCTCTGTGATGAGCTGGATTCTGGCTGCTTCAGCGCTCTGTGTGGAGCCTGAATGGGCTTGTTCCTCACAGGTCTTAAGGGGAGAGCGGGGGGCTTGCCTGGGGGGAATAAGGCTGGATACAGCCTGTAGCCTGCTGGTCCTCGTATCCCATAGGCTGCAGGGTTATGTGTTTTAGGGGGAGGAGAAGGGGGCGGGCCCGCCGGTCTTTGTGCTCCGCCTCTCCCTTTGTTTGCAGACCGGCATTGCTCCATTCCGCTTCCCCACGCCCCAGCTGGGGCCGCCACCCACGTCTTTACATCACACTCTGCTCTGTCACGTGACCCGCACATACTCTCACTGGTCCAATCGTTGCCAGGTGTCGGGAAATGACACGTGACATGCCCCCGCCACACAGGAAATGACAATCACGTCAGTTGAAATTCACGCTCAGAAGAAGGGTTTGGCTTCCTTAATGACTTCCATATCCCCGAGCCCAGCTTGGAGCTTTCCAGCTCAATAAGCCCCCAGCTTTTGTTGTGCAGCTTTCTATTACAGAAGTGAAAGAAGGGCCCATTGTTGGCTCTGCGTTATAAAAAAGCGACAGTGAAACGCAGGGTACAGTAACTGTCGGGCCAGAGTGTTCTTGGCTGTAATGGCAGCTGGCTCAGATCCTCAGGGGCGTGTCTGAGGCACTCTGTGGCGTTACTGATTGGCCCGTTTATAAAATGAGTGATTGGTGTGAGGGAATAAGGTCATCGTTGTCACAGCACATGGAAATGCACGTGCGACACACCCAGTTCTCCACAACACCCATTTTGACCTGCATCTGGGCCCCTTGATAATGGGCGGAGTCCCCCCAAACACTAGAGTTTCTTTTATTTAAAGCGGTGCAATGGGAAAGTTTATTCACAATAATAATAATAATATTTATTTGCATAGCACATTTTCTTTATATCCACATTTTTACTTTAATTAGTGCTTTACATTAAATGGCCATTTGTTCTCCTTTCCAGTGAAGCCATTATTTTAGTAAAAATCATCTAAAACAAATTTCAGTTTCACTTGGGATCGGCAGCTCAGAAGCTGTTTTTGAGGTCAGGGGCGGCTCTGGTTACACGCTGTCGCCCGTGTCACATGACGGCCGGGTTTGTCTCGGCCTCGTGTGGGGTCAGAGGTCAGAGCCTCCTCAATGTCGGGTCTCCTTGCAGATGAGAACAAGGCGGACGGCGTGCGCCGGGACCGGGGCCCCCCGCGGGGCAGGGGCGGGGCGGCGGGTCCCGGCACGGGCAGGGGGCGAGGAGACGCGGCCAGCAGAGACCGGCGAAAGGAGGCAGACAGGTCAGCCATCGGCGCGCCCCCCTGGCGCCCCCAGCAGAGCAGCGCAGGGTCTCTCAGCTCCGCCCCTAATCCCGGGCCACGCGAGAGAGGGCTGCGGAGGGGGTGGGGGGAACCAAGGCCCCGCCCCACTCCCGCCCACCTTCCTGGTCCATTTGCATATTGAGCATCTGAGTCAGAAGTAGCGAGCCGTAGGGACGTCATGTAAAACCGCTGGTATGCAAAAGCAGTCCTGGGGTCCCTCTGTATGCTGGTTATGCCACAGCCAACTTGTTAAAAGCTGAAGTTTATTCTTCCTTTTTCCCCCCCACTGAAACGCATTAACATATTTCTGGTTTGGTTCTGTACTCGGGATGGGTATGAGTAATGGATTGGTCGGGTATGCGCCTACTCGAACTTTTTCTCATAAAGGAGAATCATTGTACAGCTGTGTGTTGGAACTTGACACCGTTTATTAATTTATCATGCAGTATATAAAAAAGGAACTTGTTAAAAATAGAGGACATTTCTTCACCTGATATGAGCTGAATAAAGCAAATGTACATTTTGAAATGCATGGTTTGGTTGCGGTTATGGTTTTTGTTGATAAGCCGTTCTATAACTGGGGTATTGTGTGCGGAGGAAAATTTGCTACCAATTGTAATGAAAACATGCGTTTCAAAATGGAAAGTGGAGATGTTACTTAAATATTCCAGCAATTATCCAATACCCTGTACCACTTACCAAAACCACGTCTTTCTAGTGCCTCAGTCGTGTTACATAATATTAAAATAGATTTTATGCAATCACCAATATCGTTTGTGTCTCACGCTAACCAGCTGAACGGTGAATCTGATTGGGTAAACTATATATGCTTGGTCACATAAGCCAGTAAATAGGAAGGTCTCTGACATGTGGCCTTAAGAGGGTAAATCATGCCTCAGCAGACATGACATGAATAAAGTTAAGAGAAATTGACAGTTTCTTACATTTAAGGGGTTGCAGTTTTGGTTGTAACTATAAAGCCAGCATACATACAAGGGCCCCAGGGCCTAGCCTGCACACCATTGTTTTACATACACAAATCACAACAGAACTTTGCTTTTCTGTTTATTGGCAGGAGGGCTACATTTGGAGCTGGAAGTCTGGCAGTCAGTCAGGGAGTTTGAAGTTATTTGTTTTTGGAAGGATTGTTTTTTACACTCAGAGAGGCGGAGTTTAGGGATCCTGCAGCAGCACTTCATTTGCATAACTCCCCCCACTGTGTCTGGTCTGAGGAATATCTATGAGATTTCCGGGTGGGCAAACCAGAAGGGGTTGTAACTTTCTTCTGGTAGCTTCATTCTTTATGAAAAATGGCTGCGTTCCGAACACAAAACAGATGAAAAATGAAAAGGGTTGCAGTGTTCCTCGCTGTTCAGTCTCCCAGAGGAAAGGAACCCTATTTGTCCTTTCATTTGTGCAGTCCAGTGCCAAATAAAGTTGTGGATAAGAACTATTAGGAGAGATGGGGAGTGATTTGTAGGGGGGAAAAGGCAGCCCTGTTGTTCAGTAGTAGCCCTGCAACAAGCACCTTCAGTAGTCTTAAGCGATGTATATATAAAATCTTATTATATAAAAAACAGGCAAATAATTGTTTTGGAAATAAAATTTTTTTATTCATAAGGAAACTTAAAAGCAGTTTAATCTAAGGATTCAACTGCTTTTAAGTTGATACTCACTGAAGCATTAAAGATAAAAACTTTCATTTTAGCCTAAGAAGTATAAATGATTGACTGTATTTTATCTTCTGTTTTCTGAGGTTATAACACTCCTGTTTAAACTCTGTTTTTCCATTTTAGTTGGTGTGCTTGATTGAAGACTCAGCGTGTCACAAGTTAGCTAGCTTTAAATTAGCCAGGCTGAAATGAATACAAAATACAAAGCCATCATTCATCTATACATACAAATAAGTATATTACTAGATATCATAGAAGTGATGCTAATGTTACATTTGACTGCAAATAATTACATATTATGAAACAAAAGCTTATAACTGTAACAGGATTCACTTGCTAGCGAACATGCTAATGATTATGCTACTGCTGTGATAGCTAGCTAAAAAACTATTGATAATATTCAAATAAAACACATTTTCTAAATTTCAGGTTTGTTTGACATACGATTGAAATGTTTGAGTGCTTGTGTAACATTTCTCACCTGAAAATAAGACTAAAACCAGTGAGCTGGGCCGGAGCATCCATAGCTTTCTTGCTTCTAACCATAGACAAGAAAAATATGGACAAAGTCACTGTGACATCACCCGTTGACTCTCTATGGGCTTAGTCAAAAAGCATTTCTAAGCCCGGGTAGTGTTGTTTGTGAGAGCCGCCATGTTGTACAAATTGCAGCCAGAGGCCGGTTGTCCACTAAGCGCGTGTGATACGGTAAGCCGGTAGTGACACAAACTGTCCCTGATTTGTCCACAAGATATTACCGTCTTGTCCAATAGCACAATAACTTAACAAATCGGCATATGAGGAGACATTAGATGAAGAAAAAACATCTATTGTGACTTTTTTATTGTGGAAAAAAATAATTGAATTATTGACGTATTTTTTTTTAACCATATTCTTACCATTGACTTGCATTAAAACAGATGGCTGAAACGCCTATACTGGAGCCAACCGCTTTGGCGCTAGTGTTCTAACGTCTCTCAGCCTGACAAGGAAGCGAGCTTCAAAAATGCAGCCCGGTTTTGGTCGCTTGCTTCCAATGGCTGACAGAAGAGCTTCAGCTACTGAGCCTGCTGCTACCCCATAGCTTGTGGATGCCTTCAATACAAGGCTGAGGGACCTAATTACAGACCTAAGCACAGAGTGTAGCACAGTGGGTAAAGAACTGAGCTTGTAACCAAAAGGTCGCAGGTTCGATTCCTGGGTAGGACACTACCGTTGTACCCTTGAGCAAGGTACTTAACTGAAATTGCTTCAGTATATATCCAGCTGTATAAATGGATACAGTGTAAAAATGCTATGTAAAAAGTTGTGTAAGTCGCTCTGGATAAGAGCATCTGCTAAATGTAATGTAATGACTACGGATCTGTGGTTGTGGGTGTTCAAGCCTGCTGTACTCCTACCTGCTTTTGTGTGTGCTTTGATAAGGAATGGCTGTAACGTTACTTGTGCACGCATCAAGTATCTTTCGGCCATTTAGCTAGCTTCGTAAAATGTTTGTTAACCATCCATTTTCTGTGGATTTTTGCATCTCCGAACGGAAACCTTAATGTTTTGTTGCATAAACAGAATTCGAAGCACTGTCAGATGTCAAATATTGTGTCATTAGCTAGTTAGTCACGCTCGCTGCCAAGGCTATACATACGTGCTAGCCTTTTCTCTGCCTGCCTACCTTTATAAATGAAAATAAATTGCTAAAAAAAAAATAACGTGTGGCACTTGTTGAGCTTCGACCGCCTCACGTCACCTTGAAACTTCTCAACATTGCGGGCAGTGTTTGACATTTTGACTCTTGAGAGTGATGTGAATTTAAAAAATAAAAAAAAACCCTGATCCCTGGTTTTTAGTGTGCTGAGATACACGCATCCGTAGCAGCGGAAAGAAAGTTATCGCCCCTTCCGGTCTAGATCGCCATTTTGTGAAAGAGGCTGATTGTGACGGTAGCAGCTTCGAGTCTCCAGCCGTCCCATATTAGTCAAGACATCCTGCATTTCAGCCAAAAGGCCCTTCTTTTGTGCTTTAAAGACTTCTGAGAGTCAGACTTGTGTTGTTCAAGAGGGGTGCAGATGTTGTTAATTTGCTAAATAAACAGTTGTAAATGGTATCATGTGAGAAACACATGACAACGGCCTTATTGTTCGTGGCTGGGTTCTGTCCCGTATTTGGGTAAGGGAATGTTGGCAGTCCATTCGCAGGCTTTTTACCTGGCAGTGAGCTCGAGCTTGACTTGTGAAGCCCTCTAAGAGTTTGATGCATTCGACCATGCAGATGCGAGAGGCTGTCTGTGACATCTTTGTTTTGATTTCAGCTTTATTTATTTGCTGTATTTGCTCTGACATAGTTGACGGTAGTCATACATTTCGTTGTGTATGAAACTGTCGCAATTGTTGTTTGAGCTTTGTTAAGAAGGGGAGAATGCTCGAGTTCAGAGGTACCTCTAAACCGGACAACGTGTTGCTAAGTAACCTCTATCCCCCTGTCTGAAAGTGCGTGTAAGCGGTAATGGAGATGTTACGGAGGTCTCATTTCGTCCTTGTGTGTTGCTTGTAGAAAGGACGGAAGAAGAGAACGAGACTCCAGACCAGCAACAGAGCCAAAGAAATATGAAGAGTCTCCCAGCCCTGTGAGTCCTGAGAATGCTCCATACCACTCTCCTAAGCTTCATAATACTCTTAACCGCACTATGCTGCTCTATAATGTTCTTAACCACACCGTGCCGCTCTTGACTGTTCATCAATACTCCATATCACTCCTCAACACTCCATAACATTCTTTTCAAGTTCTCGATATTCCGTGCCGCTCCTCCACACTACATACCGCTCTATAACGCACCTAACTTATCCTCAGTACACCTTACCACTTTGTAACACTCCCTACAACTCTCTAACACTCATAACTGCTCATCAACACTCAATACCACTCTGTAACACTCTTAACCGCTTATCAACACTCAATACCACTCTGTAACACTCTTAACCGCTTATCAACACTCAATACCACTCTGTAACACTCATAAATGCTTATCAACACTCAATACCACTCTGTAACACTCATAACTGCTCATCAACACTCAATACCACTCTGTAACACTCATAAATGCTCAGCAACACTCAATACCACTCTGTAACACTCTTAACCGCTTATCAACACTCAATACCACTCTGTAACACTCATAAATGCTCAGCAACACTCAATACCACTCTGTAACACTCATAACTGCTCGTCAACACTCAATACCACTCCATAACATCTCATGCATATTATGCAGCACCAGTCTTTTAAATGTTTTTTCTTTACTAGAAGGTCACGCTGCCACAGTGAGTCAGACTGGTAGCAGTACATGGGAAAACCCTTTTTCTGGGGGTGGGGGGCGGTGGCCAGGGGTCATGTGTCAGCAGCTGCCTTTTAAACGACATGGCTCATAATTGTCTTCACAATGCTGACCGAAGGCAGTCTGATGGTAACGATGCAGCAAATGCACCTGTTGTGCCGCAGCGTCCTAACGTGTCTCCACCTCCCCCCCCCCCCGCACCCACAGACATTCAGCTCCGCCAGTAAATACGCAGCCTTGCTAATGGACGGCGACCAAGGAGACGAAGCGGAGGAGAACGTCGAGTAAAAAGCCGAAAAGCAAGAAAGCGAACGAATGAAAAGGAAGCTCATCAGAATTAAATCAGCTCTCCACAGCGGAGCAGAAGCAGAACCCCGCTCCCCATCCCCAACCGCAAACCCTACCCCACCCCCACCCACCCCCACCCCCCCTCCCCCTGCCCCTGCTACCCCACCCGTCCCACCCCCCAGCAAGCAGTCCTCAGTCCCTCTTCAGGACTCTGTATCTAAACATAGTAAAATACAGGACTTGTTTTAAAATAAAAAAAGGAAAGTGCAAAAATGGTAAAAGTTGGAATAAATAATTATAATAAATAAAAAAAGTTGGGGAAATGGATGAAGTTATTGTTACAGCCCTGGTTGCCGTCGGCGGAACCGTCACTCTCTACCTCCCGGTCTGGTCCGATGCTGGTTTTTGGGGGGCTCCTGCTGCCAGAGGTAAAGCGTTAATCCCAGCCGGCCAGCTGGACCTGCTTGTTGTTCAGTAGCTGTTGCTTCTTTAGCAAATCATTCTTTAGTGCAAAAAGACCATACACACCGTTGACATGGATGTAGAAATGAACCATACTGACCCGCCACAGCCAGATCCACAGACATACAAACCAACCACTGACAGATCCACAGACATTCTGACCCACCACAGCCAGATCCACAGACATACAATCCTCTGACAGATACGCAGACATATAAACCAACCACTGACAGATCCACGGACATACAAACCCACCACAGGCAGATCCACAGACATTCAAACCCACCACAGGCAGATCGACAGACACACTGACCCATGACAGCCTGATCCACAGACATTCTTACTCACCACAAGCAAACTTTAATCTTATAAAATTGTTCAGAGAAAATCATATAATATGGTGTGGCAGTGTTGGGAAAGTTTTTTTTTGTTGGAATTCCTGTTGTTTTTTCCCTCCATGTATCCTGAGTGTTTTTTGGCCTTGCTGACTAATGGGACAACGTGAATGTTGTTTGTTTTTTTGCCCTCACTAGGCTTGCCACGTGCGCCAAGCGGAAGCCTCCATTTTTACTGCATGGGCCTGTTTAATTTTCGCTTTTCACGAGCGACCCTACAGAACTGACAGAGGATGTAGCATCTGGGCCAGTGCCAAATCCAAACCTAAATCACTACTGTTCCACACAAGCTTTCATCACCCTGCTAATGTACTGTAGAGGCTTACAGAATCTCACCCTGAATTCCACAAAATAACCCAAGTGGTGTGTCTTGGGGAAACCAAGTTCTTAGTATCAGTATAGAGTTTGGAGTGGTCTTTAAGTAGCAATTTCACTCTTCTGAATTTTTTTTTTTTTTTTTTGATGTCATAAACTTGTAGGGGAATGTTCTGTACCATGTGCAAAAGTGGTGTGCTTGACCATTCGATATTAGTCTGACTGTTTGGTTCATTTTGATGGTGTTGTGAGTTCCATCTCAACCCTAGGGAGTCCACAGCTCTTTGCTTTGTTTTTGTTTTTTTTTATTATTATTTTTAAGGGCAGATTTCCTCAAGTTCAACACTTATTTTAACTGGACTTAACCTCTGGTATTGTAAGGTGTGTTTCTTGAGTAGCCACAGCATATTTTATTGATTTGTTTCAGGTTGACTAGTTCTAGATGATATAATAATTGCAACAGCTGTGTTGTGTGTTTGAATTGTCCAACAGGAGCTCCAATAAGCTGATATCTGAGGTTTTGTTTGGCAGCGGAGAGGAGGGAAAAACAACTTCAGCCGCATTAAAACAGGCTGAACAGCTTGCCATATTTGTTAAAGAGAAATGGTCAGGCTAAAAACCCTGATATCAAGCCGTGCATCTTTGTAAATTGGACAGAAACCAAGAACAAGAAATCTTTTCCATGACTTTAAAAAGAATTTGTACAAAGGGTCATCCGGCGACACCCTCCCCCCTCCTCTCCCCCTTCACCCTCAGCTGTGCTGGGGCCCAGGGGCTGACCTTTAACCTGGGCTGAGATGGCCATTAAGAAGAACCCCCCACTGTTTTTAACTGAGGAATGTTGCTGGGAAACCGGCTCCGTTTCCGTGGGACCCAGGAGACTGCCGGCAGTAGAAACCCACAGTCTCCACAGGGAGTGGGGATCGACCCACAGTCTCCACAGGGAGTGGGGATCGCCGGACCGCCCGCACCACACACCGCACTGACATTTTCCCAGCCGCAGCGCAGCCGGCTCCCATGGTGTCCGTTCTCAGAAGGGTGCAACCAATGAGAGTGTAGTGTCATTTTGTAACCTAAAGGTTGCAGGTTTGATTCCCAGGTAGGACCCTACCGTTGTATCCTTGAGCAAGGTACCTAACCTGAATTGCTTCAGTGCTTAGGTCTATTTCCAGCTGTAAAAATAGATGCTGTTTTTAAAAAAGGCCATGTAAGTTGTTCTGAATGAGACATCTGCTAAATTCACGTAGAGAGCTTTAAACAAAGCTTCTCTGATGCATTCTGGGTATAAATTAACCTTGCTAATAAATGGGAGCGGGTGTTTATGTCTGTATGCTGTAGGAAAAACTGCATTTAAGGACATACTGTGTCTGTGAGTTATGGCCCGCCTCTCTTCCTGTTTTCAATTCCCCCGTGAGATGCATCTTGTATCGCATCTACTCCCTTAAATAAAACCAAATGCCGTTTCCCCAAATCGAGATGGGAAGAGCTTCAAGACTCTTAACCCCCAAAACACAACTCGGCACCCCCAGGGGACTCTGGAACCATGTGTTATCCAAAGTGACAACTGACAACGCAGCTTGGAAAATTTCAAGATGGATAGCTGCAAAAACGCTCCTGTCCTGACCTTTTAACCTTGTTTGATGAACATGTGACCAGGGAGTTCTGCAGACACAGCTCAGCTCGTCTCCATTTCCCAGATCTATTTGGTGTCTTTCAATAGTAATTTAGCTAAATGCATTATTTGCGTACGTGTATACACACACAGTACATGGATAAACAGCCCTGCCAGTGATCTTGGACGTTCCGTGTTGTTTCCATTAATGTTACTTTCTACCACTATTAATAGTGTGTGTTCCATTTCCGCCGCCTGAGTCTAAGAATAATGAACCTTTGTTTCGAGTTCCAAGCGGAACAGCCATCCTTAAGAGACATGACTGAAATGACCTTCATCTTGCCTAGGATTGATTAGTGTTTGTTCCTGTCCTTCCTGACTGATTTGGAACTTTTTAAATAACGGCAGCTGCCAATTTCACCCCCACTTTCTGGGGGAAAAAAAAAAAAACCTTCAGCCCAGACAGCTTTGGAGCAATGTCTTATTTACTCCAAATTGGTTGCCGTGACTTAAGCCAACAGGACAGGCCTGTGTATGCCTGGAAGCTGGTACTCAATGAGGGTGCTGTTTCAGGAAAAAATCCTAGTGTAGGAGATGCATTCCTCGATTCTGCTCTTTTTATTTAGAGGCTGGTAGTCTCATGTTTGGAGTTGGACAGTTCGTCATCTCTGCCACTTCCTTCCTGCATTGTGTGTTGTATAAATTGTTGATTGTTGGGTTGGGAATACTGTCCACACCCTGTCCTTTGCCACTGCAGTTTTAAATAAAGAACAGTTTACATCACCCTCTGTTTAGCTGAGGCACGGTAACCACAATTAGACTGGGTGTTTAACTTCCCCAATTTGCTTTGTGTAAATGGTACCTTTACCAAAATGAAATTAAGTAGAGTTAAACACATAAACCGATGTGGCAATTATGCTTCATATGGATGTTTTTGAAAAGAACCTGCATTCTCCCACTGTTTTTCACATCCTCTTTTTGAGGTTGATGCCTGGTGTCGGCCAGTTCTAAACAAGGTAAATGCAACTGGCCACTTCACGGTGGCACAGTTTGCGAGTGATGTAATTGCATAAGCGTCAATAATTCATGTGTGATACCAGAAGTTTTAATGCGCTTTTCGTATAAATGTTTTGGAAGGTGCTGGCCTCCACCTCTCCTTGTGTAGGCGGAATTCCGTTTAATCCTGCAAATAGCACAAAACGCCCTCCATCGTACTGTAATGTTTACGTTACTCGCAGTGCGAGCGACTGCAGAAAAATCGAGTCTTGGGAGTTCAGCCTTTCCAGTAGAAAATTCAGAAAAATGTAATTCTGTCAGAATAGTATTTTATCTGTGTTTATGTTGGCTGGCAGCGATGACAGGGCCCCCATCTATATTTTAGCGTCCTGCTGCTGCCTCTGCGTTCTCCATATGTGACGCTTTCCGCAGCATGAATCTGCCCAGGGTTTTATACCGTTTACCCTTAGCATCGTTAAACCTGAACTTCCTGTCTTCTTTCTTGCGTGAACGCACTGTCAGAACTGCATCGTTCTGTCGAGCAGGATGTGAACTGTGAGAAAACTATAGTGCGTGTTTGTTGGGTTTCTCTGGGTGCTCCCCAAATCAATCTTTGACATGTGGCCAACACAAAAAAAAACTTAAAATGGTTTGAAGTTGATTCCTGTCCCAAGCTGTGTGTTCCACAGAGTACGTTGTTCCTGATCTAATAGTTAAAGTATGCTGGCTTACCAGAAAAGGCAAAGAGCCAAATATTGGTCTATATAGCTGCATCAAAGCTACGTCCTTCACATATGTATATGGGCTTATTATTTTGATTTCTGCAGCGTTATGGAGGAGAGGGTGGGGGGTCTGGTTTTGACAGTGTTATTCTTGAGGGGGAGCTGTTTTTCCAACTCCCAGAGTTAATTTCCTGGCCTTCTGCTCTCAAGATTTTCTCATATTTTGACAAGTACATTTGCAACATTAAGCTGTGGTGGCATCAATGCAATGAACTGGCAGGTAATTTAATCTTATTTTCATACTTCTGGTTTCAGGAGTTTGGTTCTGCAACTGTTTCTGTGAATTGCTTACCTTGTCCCTCTCTCTTTTTTCCTCCTTTCTGCTTATATGATTAGTCTCTTCTCCTTGCCCTTCTCATCCTTCCTTTTGTCTTTGTAGTCCCTCTTTCATTTCTCTTTATTGCCCTCTGTCCTCCTTCCTTCTTGTAACCCCTTGCCTGTTTTTGGTCCCCCCCCACACACACACACACACACACACACGTGCGGGCAGGTCAGCCCCAGTGCAACACCAGTCTGAACTGTCACCCGTCTGCTGAGCTTTTGCCCGGTTTCAAAACCTGCTCCTAAATAAATTCACAAACTCTTCCTGTTCAGACTCTAGGTTGATAAATAAATCCACAAATGTGTATTTCTATATAAACGGTTACTTTTTGGTAATGGTGTTTTTTTTATTTGTTTTTTTTTTTTTTAAATAATTGGGTAATGGTGTCATTTGTTAATATAGGACAGGTGGTGACACCCAAACTTACCCTCCCACAATCCCATCTGTCCGTCCTATCACAAAAAAGGTGTCTCCAAGAACTGGCCAATCAGTTGCCAGCGCTTTAGGCACATCTCTTTACCAGTTGGTCAATAGTGTTGGCATCCAGGGCATGCTGGAACTTTCTGGATTTGCACATCCAGGCTGGCAGCTAAACCCTGTCTGTGTGAGTGATGTGCATGGAACGCAATGAGTTGATTAAACGACAGTTAATTTTCGGGCACATGAACTTAGGGCAAATTTAAAAATTGTGATGCGAGATAACAGAAAAACTGACAGAGAAACACAGCTTTAGCAGAGGGAGTACAGCACTCTGAGAAACAGCCTTAACACAGAGAAGCCTTTGGTGAAATGCATCCTTAACACAGAGAGACCAGCACTCTGTGGTAGCTTTAACACCAAGAGAGACCAGCATTCTGAGAAACGGCTGATTTGAGAAAACAGCACTCTTGGAAACGCAGCTTTAACACAGAGAGACCAGCATTCTGCTTTAACAGGTAGATTGGCTTTGCGGTAAGTGCAGATGGCTTGTGGAGACGTGTACTGGTGGGGTTATAGTGTGTGGTGAATACCGTGTGCGATCCAGAGTGCAATAATATTACAATAATAAAACAAGCTGCTGGCTGGAGCCTAGATGGAGGGGGAGGGGTTAGGAGACTGGGGGCCTGCAGGGGAGGCAGTAGGGTTGGAGACACGACAAGAATTTGCCTTAAAAGGGGTGCAATTTCTCCCCCTGTAGTCTAGAAGTACTCTATGGTCTTTTTTTCTTGTCTTGTTAGTTATGAAAATGGCCAAAATTTGGAGAAAACTCATTGCCTCCCCTCCAACCGCCCCCCCCCCTTTTTTTGGGGGGGACACAGATGTGCCTCTTGTGGGCAGATCGCTAATCCTGGGATCCACTGGGAGCCAGAACAGGCCGGGATGCCTGTCAGGGGCGGAGTCAGACTGGGGTTAGTGGGCGGGGTGTGAATAGGCAGGGCTTCCATCTGTCCGTCTTCTTATTTGGCTCAGAAGGAAGAAGTCATCATTTTCACGTCACTATATCTCAGATCAACCCATACTTTCCCAATCCCCCCCCCCTCCCCACACGCACACAGACGCACACACGTACACGTGCACATATACACATGTACACACACGTGCTCAGTGCACACATACACACATACAGCACTCTTGGGTTTTAGTGCATTTCTTTAATATGCTTGACTTCGGCAGTTTGCTCAAGGCTCAAACTTGGAGTGAAAATAAATAATCAAAAATTTTTTTTTTTTTTTTGCTTTTGTGTCTTGCCACAAAAATATGGAATCACTCACTAAGTAAACACCTCAGATCTTGGAACAGGACCAGTCATTATTGGGGTTAGATGGAGTAAAAGCGTGTGTTTGTGTGGGTATGCATGAGTGTGTGTCTGTGTGAGAGAAATTGCATGTGTGTGTGTGTGTGTGTGTGTGTGTGTGAGAGAGAGAGTATGTCTGGCAAGGGGGATGTGCAAAATGGTTTCCTGAATAAACACACACTCCTATCCTGAAAAGGCTACCTCCTGGCAGGGCTTGTGTGTGTGTGAGAGCGTGCATGTGAACGTGGGTGTGGGTGTGTGTGTTCCTGTGTGTGTGTTTGCACTGGCCCTCTAAATTCGAGTCTGGGTCTGAACTGAAGCCAGGGAAAGGGGAGGGGCCTGCTTCAGCCGACAAAAACAGCTCCCTGCCTGTAAACGGGAGACCAGCCTGAGAGAGAGGGAGGGAGAGAGGGACGGAGGAGAGGGAGAGAGGGACGGAACGGGGAAAGAGAGCGACACAGCCCGGGTCCACATGGGTTGCGCCCTGAGCGCGGACTGCTGCGCAGAGGAACCGGATCCCGAGCCCGTCCGAGGGTCGCCGAAAAGAGGGGGTCCCGAAAGGTTTGACGACACAATGAGGCTGACCAAGGTAAGTCCTGCCGAGGGGGTGGGGTGGAGGAAAGGGAAGGGGGGTGGGGGGTGGGGGGGTGGGGGGGGGGGGCTGTGCTCGGGTGTTCCTCATTTGTCACATTCAGTCAGATTTAGCGTGTTCCGTCTCCTGTTCCAGATGTTGTGGTAGCACGTTCGGGACATTCCGTATCTTCAGCCTGTTGTTTTGGAGATGCATTTGGGATGTTCCCTCTCCTGCTGTTGGTGTTGGGGGGGACTTGCTTAATATGTCCTGTCTCCTGGTTCTGGTATTGCGGGGACTTGTTTGGGCCTTCCGTCTCCTGGTTCTGGCATTGTGGGGATGTGTTTGGGACGTCCCGTCTCCTGGATCTGGTCCTGGTGCTAGGGGGGGTGGGTTTGCCCTCACGTGGGTCGCTGTGTGGGAATGTTGTGTTGTTTTCCCCTCTGGGATGGCGTCACCCTGCAGCCTGGGAAACGCTGTTAGGTTTGACTCCGCCCACAAGGGGCCCACACGATGAGATATGCATTATCAGCGCACATGAAAACAATGCATGACTAAGTTAATTAGATAATGTCCTGTAGCCGCAGTCCCTCTGTTTCTCAAATGTCTTTATTTACTTATCTGCTGTAATGAGATTCGTCTGTGATTTTTCTGGACCTGTGGGTGGAGGCTGCTGGTAGGGCCAGTCAGCTGCTGTGTAGGAACTGGAGCTTGCATGAACCTGATATCTGATCACCGAACAATAAGGAGGGTAAAGCCCAGTTAGTGAGTGTTGATTATATGAAGACGCGGTCAATTCCCTTGAGTTCCCAGACACGGCACAGTTCTAAGAGTGCATCAGTCGGATAGAACAGGAGCTTAAATTTCGTTCTGTGTCTGCAGGCGTGCGATACGCTGTGGATTTTGAGTCATATCGGAGTCCTGTTAGCTCGCGACAACACGTGGGGCTCGAACTTTAACTGGATGCTTCTCCGCTACGATTGATGGCCATTCCTGGACGCTCTCCGCTTCGCGAGAGGATGGGTACATGGACCTGGGCAAATGGGGTGCGAATCACCCAGGCGGATTTGTGGCGGGATTTCAATAGCCGTTTCAGTTTGGAGCCACAGTCCCTCGTTTCTCTGTCTGCTGAAGTACCTGCTGAAGTCTCCTGGCAGTGTATGGCCAGCTCAGGAGACAGACAGAGGAGTAAAGGGTCTGGTGCTCCTGGCACCCTGCCGGACTCCATCTGTTCTGTCTGAAACGCACAACTTCGGTGTGGAAGGGACACCGCCCCGTCTTCCCCCAAACATGCCTGTGGCCAAGAGCCTTTCTTGTTTTTCTGTTTTTTGGGGGTTTTTGTTGCTTCAGTGTTGCACCATCCCCACCTCAACCATCCCCACGTTCACCCACTCATGTGCTTCCCAGAAGCATTCCGCAGATTTCCCAGGAATGACCCACAAGAAGCTTTCCTGCAGCCCAATCCCGCAGGCACTGTTCCCAATTAAGCAGGGAGAAGAGGGGCAGAAACACACACACAACAAGAGGAATATGAACCATAAGGGCACTTGTTACCGCATCCAGCTCTAAGTTGTCTGGTCTGTCACTGTGCTTTACCACAATGTGTGTGTGTGTGTGTGTGTGTGTGTGTGTGTATGAGGTGCACACTTTGTAAGCCTGCTTAAGGTTTGCACATCTAGCATTGTCAAGTATAAAGAAATTCACAATTCTTACATTTATATTTCACACTTACATTTGTTACATTTAGCATTTACATTTATATTTAACATGTACATTTACAATAAAAATGTATATTTACACACAATATGCAATGTTTCAATCTTGCTTTAATGCACAATATTATCCTTGGAAAATCGATGATAATGTTTTAGGCAAATCTCTCTCCAAATTTATTTTTAAATAGTGACATTTGAAAATTGTAGTGCATTTATTTTATTTTTTTTGACCAGGGTTACAGAATGTGCAACATTTTAGGAATGGCACCCCACGTGTGTGTGTGTGCATTTGTGTACATATGTGTACCAGAGCATATCTACGCTTCAGACCCACACACTCTAATTACTAGTTTTTCTCTGCTCTCCTGGGAGCGCACTCTAAGCACTGCAGTAGTTAGGGCTATTTGTAAGGGTATTTACGAAGTTCAGGACATGTTTTTGGAATTAGCTGTAACTTGGCAATGGGGCATAAGGAAAGGAGCCTGAGTATGATTCAGCATTTTATTAAACGCACAAGTAAAAAACTTTTTTTTTTAAATCAAGTAATTTCGAGAGAAAATTTGTGCCCAAGCAGTTTTCTCTTTCACTACCTACAGCTGTGCCTTATCAAACCTCAGCTCCATTATTCCTCGAGCAGTGTCACTCCTCCTCGTTCCTCTTCCACCTTTTATTTCCTCTTCGCAATTTATTTCCAAAACTTTATTTCTCTTATTTTCTATAAGCCCTCTCGTCCATCATGTAACAGTCACCTTTTCGGTGAGCGACCAGACTCTCTCTCCATCACCTCAACCGACTTAGATGGCTGCCATCACCTTAGAGAACAATAAATGACGTCGTGTAAAGTGGGACACAAACTAAAACTAACAGTGACTGTTCAGCTATCGTTACTGCTGCACAGCTTGCGAGTCCATTAGCCTTCCTCGCGCTTTTCTGTCACAGGATGTATCTCTCTACAGGTTAAATATGTTTTTCCATCCTGCTGAGCTTCGCACAATTGCATATCCTTCCTTCAGAGGTCGGCAAACTGCTTCGATCGTTTTTTTTTTCTCTTGTGCTTTATTATTGGATGATATTGTAAATAAATGTATGCCTTCTGCGTCACTGACAACAAATTATTTCGCCCAACAGTCCAATAACTCGACTGAGCTCCGCCTCCCGCATACCCTTCATCTTTCTAGCTGTTCTGCTCTGTTCCTAGTATTTTCTTAACCTCTCCTCTGCACCCCCTCCCCCTTCTCCGTGATCCAACTAAAAACCCACAGACAAATAAACCTCCCAGCTCCCTCAGTTTTAATATGAGCCGGAAATTCCAGTGCGTTCGGTATTTTTTTTTTACGGCTGGACTAAATTATGCGTTGTCTTAAAAAGAATAGACTACAGTCATCCGGGAAGGCAGACTTGACGGTGACAATTCTCTCTCTATACCTGCCCGTGGTTTAGGTGACTATGTGTAGTCATTAATCAGGAAGATCACGCTGTATGATTTGCATTTATATTTCTTGTGTGTGGCTTTTTCGTGTCTAAAGCTGTCCTGGACACGCGCATAGCTGAACCACAGTCGCCACTTTTTAAAAACCGTACCCTTGGCATTTATAGTTAAAGGCATTAAACTTTTGAGATTTTGTAAATATTGCCCGCTTCCTCGGGTGTGTTGATGTCAGTTAAGCCTCAATGCTGCCTCTAAATATAGCTCAAATTATCAAGTGTTACTTATTAACTCTGGACGTGTTGTCATTACAGAGCAGTTACAGGACTTAACATTCCAAACGTCAGCAGTTAGTTCGTGTCTATAACTTTTTAAACGATGGTAGCATGTGTATTTTCTTTGAATGATATTAGGATGTATATTTAGTCTTTATGTTAGTATGCTTTGCGATTTTATAATCAATGACCTGGTGCTAAGATTTCATATTATAAACCTTTAAATAAGGTAAGTATATGGATGTATCTTAGCTCTATTTCAGTCAAACAGGACATCTCCCTTGCAGGTACTGATCACCTGAGCCTGATAACATTTACGTGGGACAAGATGCGACTGGGTTGAAGACAATGGAAGCCAAATGGCTCCAGAAATTGCCAGTTGGTATCCATCAGGACCAAAATTTAATTTGACTGATCATAATCTTATTTGCAGCCTGCATTTGTAGTCCTCGATGCGGACATTCTGAACTGTAGACAGTGACAAAAAATGATTCGATGTGCAGTATGTTTCTTCCCTCTCATACAGGGAATAAGTGACCGCACTTAGCAAGAGGGATTCTTTTAAGAGATCTTTTAGAATATTTTGTTTTTTCAGATCATATGGTGGGCCACTGAATCCCATGTAGACCTTGGGGGAAGTTAAAACAATAATAACGGGACAGATTGAATTACAAAATGATTTCTGGTACAAAACGTCAAAATATATAAACCTAATTACAAGCTCCACTGCACTGTTCTGTTGCTATGTCTGGGTAGCATTAGTTTTGTGCTTTCAATTTTTTATATAGATAACTTTAATAATTCACTGTTCGCCAGGATGATGTTGATTTGGATGAGAAAAAAAAAATGAGTTTGCATAAACCCTTTTGCAGTTTTGTGGTTCCTTTGAGCTATGATATTAGGCTCTAGATTGAGTCTACTGAATCCGCATGTTTTCGTACAGTATATGAGCTTTCAGAAACAAATGCATTTTTTTCCCCCAGACTTTTATGAATTTTTCTAAATCACTTTGTGAGATGGTAACATATTAAGTAGGACCTAGATGAGCTCTTGAATCAATGCATCGCTGAGATTCAGAGATAAATTACACTTAAGTAGAGCAGAATCTGGACCAATGAGGCTAAACACTTAAGGCTAAGTAAAGGCACCATCGCATAGGACCCAAAAATTTGGAGTTACTTCATAATAATACAGACATAACAGTCTTGCAATAGGTTTCACACAATTTGTTGTGAATTCTATCAGTCATTATATCAGTCTTACATGTGACAAATATTATATGCAGAACAAATCCCAATTTGTGATTCAGATTACAGATAAATTCAAATTAATTAACTGTGGTTAAATTGTATATTCTCAGTTTAAATTTCTATACACTTTGGTTTCACCATGTGGAAATTACAGTGCAAATATATGTAGTTCCCCCATTTTGGAGCTCCATAATGTTTGGGCATATTAATGTTATGTTATTAAAAATAGTCATCAATGACTGTTTGAAGTGAATGTATGGAACCTCTGTTTTGTAGTTGTCCAATGACCATGATATGTACTTTTGTATGTTGCTTTGGATAGAAGTGTCTGCTAAATAAATGTAATGCAATGTAATGTGACAAGTAGATATCACCAGGTGCAAGTATCTTCTCTGGTGATGCTCTGCTAGGCCTGTTCTACAGCCATCTTCAACTCCTGCTTGTTTTTCTTGCTAGTTGCCTTAAGTTGTCTCTTCAGCATTACGAGATGCATGTTCATTTGGATTCAGATCGGGTGAATGACTCAGCCAGTTAAGAATTTTTTCATTTTTGGCTTTGAAAAACTCCATGGTTGCGTAAGCAGAATGTTCAGGATCATTGTCTTGATGCAGGAGGAAGCACCATTCAATGAGTTCAGAGGTATTTGCTATTTGCTTGAACTTGAGCAGATAATTTGTTTCTGTACACAGCAGAATGCATTCTGCTGCTGCTGTCAGTGGATTGGTGATTGGTTGGGCAGTTCTGTTTGGCCTCCGCACTTTGCTCTTGCAATCACTCTGATACAAGTGAATCTTGGTCTTATCTGTCCACAAGACAGAACTCTGCAGGCTCTTTTAGATACCTCTTTGTAAACCGTAACTTGGATGTCCATTAAACGAGCCTGACTAATCAAAAACACCTGTGAAGCCATTTGTCCCAAACATTATGGTTCCCTGAAATGGGCGGTGGGGGCTATGTGTTAAAAAGTTCCGTAATTTCTACACAGTGAAACCAACATGTATAAAAATACTGTTTCATAAAAGCTGAGAATCTGAACTTTAATTAAAGGTGAATTGTTTTAGGTATATGGTGAATATATACCTAAAATTGTGGAGTACAGAGCCAAAGCCGGAGAAAAATATGCTTGTCCCAAACATTATGGAGCTCACTGGATATATACAGAGTCTGTTAAGTAATAAATGAATATTACCATAACGCAGTTACAATCCTATGAGTTTCACTAAAATGTAATGTATGAGTTGTGAATTGTATTGAAATTATGATGGAAATGGCAGGCTATGATGCTGGGTGAGACCATTTCCGGCATCAATGAATTTCTCTTCGTTCTTCGTTACATGCGGTATACTATTACTGGCAGTCTATGCACCGACTTGTCTCTTTTCTCATTTACTATCAGTAGATGTCGCTATTGCACTGCATCCCCATGCTGCGTTGCATTCTGTATGAGTGATATTCGTAGATCGATGAGAAAAGAGACATTTGTGTCGAATGCCAAGACGAAGACGTCGATGAGGGATAGCCTCGTGATCTTAGAAACTCGAAATGCATTTGTTACAAATTCCGAGAGCGTTTTGAGTGCAAACTCGCAGAATTATCCATCTGGCTACATAATTTTCTAGAACACACAATGTCTTGTGATGCTTTTTTGAGTAGGCTATCATTGCTGGTATACAGCAACAATAAATGAGACTATACAACCAAACAATATTTATTTCTGAAATATGAAACAAATTAAACAATTTTGTTGAAATACCCATGCATACACTGACTATTGTGATATTTCTGGTACAGTTTTGTCTATGTATGAAGTGCATATGTAATTGTAAATAATGGTTCCAGATTTCAAGCTGAACTGAACCTGTCGGCAGAGGCTTTCAGTAATTATGATGAATTTGGGAATAGAACAATAGTTCATTTACAGACGGAATTACTGTCCTGTTAGTGAGTGTCAGAATTGCTCCCATCCCTCTGACGAGAGAGCTGATGTAAGTGTACAGGCTGTTTAGATCCTGGAACAAAGATTATTAAATATTGTTTATTATTGTTTATATTGAATAAGCAGAAATGTAATAGTTGCCACATCCATCATTTTATTATTTCTTTAAAAGAGATAAATACAAAAAATAAATTGTTTACTACCACTACTCCCAAAAATATGATATATATCTGATATATATCTATATGTTTTTGCCCCAGAGATAGTCCTTTAATCTATTTTACTCCAAAGCCGTACTTAACAAGAAGACAGACCAAAATAACGGCTGTCATGCCAGAGAACCTCTGCTCTACAAGCAAGGAGGAAGTCACAGTAAGACTGTGCATGCTTCAGGGGCTGTGGTTAATTTGTGCATCCACATATTCACAGCGGTTTTCCCACTGATTTGGAAACGGTCCCAGCTTCAGATTAGTACAGCAGTGTTGTCTTCAGAGCAGTACAGCAGTATTGTCTTCAGAGCAGCACAGCAGTATTGGGCTTCAGAGCAGTACAGCAGTGTTGGCTTCAGAGCAGTACAGCAGTATTGGGCTCAGAGCAGTGCATTTTCTGGCTTCAGCTAGACACAGGAAATATGATGTCATAAGGAAACCCCTCACAGAGTAGATCTTTTGAAAAACATTTACATCAAAATGGTTCCATTCTTACAGAGTCATTCTGGTGATAATATGTTGAACCGGTCCTGAGATAACATATGTCAGGTCTGCATTGTCCTGGCATGGTATCTTTAGTCTTGAAATCACAGCCTCTCGATACCTGTGCTATAATGGCATATTCTTGTGGTGGAAACACTGCTGGAAGTGTCCAGGATTCTGCTCTTACCAACAGTGTAGTATAATGGCTAGGGAATGGAGAGGTTGTGAGTTTGATTCCTGGTTGATATACACTTTAATTCAATTTTATTTGTATAGCGCTTTTCACAAAGAACTGTCACAAAGACGCTTTACAGAGTTAGACGCTTTACAGAGTAAATTTACTTTAGCAGTGGACATAACCTGATGCACTTCTGTAAAAATGCATAGCTGTATACTGTAAAGTAATTAGTGACTAGTGACAGTCAGCAATGTCGTATAGTTTCCCCTCTTGAACTATGCATTCCCTAGGCTTTAATGTCCAGGCATATACTAAAATGTACTATATCCTTTTTGCCACCTACTGGTAAAAAAGGTACTGTCCCTGCTTCCAAGGGAGCCTTCTGATTCGATGAATGAGCCAGTGAGAAGGTGAGTCAGGGACACTTATTTCAAGTGCTGCCTGGCATGGCTAATTGATTTCATACTTGATCCCACTCTTCCCAGCTTCAGAAATGTACACCAGCAACGGAAAACCCTGGAGGTTCTGTCCAAAGTTGTCAAATATTGCACAGCTTTGAAGATGCCCTCTGGTGTTACACATTTGGTCTCAAATATTCACATGGTAGGTTATCGTAACATTTAAGTAATTGTACACCTTTTATGAATACAATGTAGACTGTCTGTCAACTGGACTTTAAAGACAGTAGTATCAGAGAGAGGGATTACTAAAATATGTTCTCTTTGGTAATAATGGGTCGTTGATCCACCACAACCATCTAGTTTACGGAAACTAATTGGATATATTTGCCTCAAACTATAAGATAATTTGACAATAAGGTGTCACCTCTACTGACTGTCGTCAAGGTTGGACAACTCCAACTGGCTGAAACTGGGGTTTGGTCAATGCTAGACGCGCCTTTCGCCCTGCTTTTTAGCACTTACTGATCTCTACTTCTGTCAGGGGGAAAACATGCCCCCTACCCTGCGCTGGAGCGTACCCGTCTTAAAATGAAAATGACCCATCCCATTTTCGCTTTACCCAATTATAAGTGAATGTCGTTTCGACGACCGCGCCCACCCTTGGAATTCTGGGCTTTACCTCACTCTCTTATTCTAGATTCGACCAATCAGTGTGTCGAGTTCCAGTGAAACACCCCCCCTGTCGCCTTCCCTGGATAGAGTCCTCCCACAGATCTTAGAGACGCTAATCAAAACAAGTAACTCGGTCTAGTACATGGTCGCGACTGGCTTTTCGGGGAAACTTTGGGAATGTAAGCGAAAATAAAGCATTCAACGAAGCGGTGGAATAACGGGGCAAATATACATAGAAGATGAGTAAGGTACGTATGAAAGGAAACTAATTCCGTATCACTAGAAACTTTTAATTGGCTAATATCTTCAAAATCATCCCCCAGCAGGTTTTTGTAATTTGCTCATTAAATGAACGAATTCAACGGAAGTGTTTTACGCATCGATATTAATACATGCTATATTGTGTAATTCACGGGTCTTTTCTATTATGAAGAATATGTGTAATTTGGTTTTAGGGACGACCATGCATCCTGGAGCAGTGGTCTATATTGCGTACTGCGCCACGCCGCCTTTAACATTGTCCCGCTAAACTGCAACTAATAGATGTAATCTACAGCTAACATTAGTTTTATTATTATAGCACCGTCCACAGTGTTTCCCGTTCTATATGAATGTAGATCACTGCCCGAGCATGCTATTTTATTAAAAATGTGGTTTTATAAAGCCGTGGTAGGTTTTGTGGCTGCCTTTTGTAATATAATCGTGTAGTATAGGCTACTAAATTACTGAAGTATTAGCTGAATCGTTTTTAATAGTCAGTCCTGATGAGATTCATCCGGATAATATTACATTATTACTGTTGCAAACCGTTGTGAAGTATCCGTGCTTCTCTTGTTCTGTGGAATTTGAGCGTATTTATCGTCGGATATGGCGCAACGTGTTCTCATAAAGTCTTATTTAAGATACGACTTATGATTGTAGATTGAATTAACTGATTGTTAAGTGGTTGAAACATGCCCTAAAGCGGGGGTAAAAACATTCACGTTGCATGATGATGTACGTTTGAATGGTGAATACAAGCATAAAGTTTCTCCTAAAAGCGTTTCTGCAGCAGCGACAGCACTTATACGAGCTGGCAACAGATGACACTCGATAGCTACAGTGGGATCTTTAAGCAAACAACATTTACTGCACCGTGCATTTTTGAACTTATGTCGCCCAGTGACATTAATCATACGACCCTGTGAGGACTCCATCCCCCACCCCTAATTTCGGACGTGTGCTCTTGACTTTATTCTGCGTCACCATTTACTTTATCGCATGTTTCATAAGGTCATTATTTCACGAACTTTAATAAGTTAGTTTTTTACCTTCCTTAGTACACATTTAACCACATTTCCCCCGTTCACGTGTTGCACAATTACGCAATATTTCACCGCTATCACACTTACTGATGGTGTTACGATTCGGGCACATTTTAAAACAAGTACACGTGTCAACTGTGTGGCATGGACAAGTTCACCTGCAGTCTGACCACAGAGCCGCCTATTTACTGCTGGCTTAATCGGTGGAAATATAAAAGTCCCCAAATGTTACAACTTGGAACAAGTTAATGTCCCCATTAGTCCCCCCTTTGTCGGGCCGAGCGATTTTAACAGAGTTGGAGAATCAAGGGCATCACATGGAAACCGGTGCAAGACCCGTCATATGACTTGTGCTGGTTACATAATTGATTATCGATCTGAGTAAAGCTGTTTGTCCGAGGCTTTCCTTTGCTGCTGTCAGCTGAGCTTTGGGTTCTAAGGTAAAATTCAGTTGCAGGAGTCAGAGTTTTTAATAAGCAGCTGTGCAATGGTTCTTTTCATTATTTGTTTATAAGAGCTTAATTGTACATGAGGAACTGTACCAGTAAACCTGGACATACTATTGACTATCCTTTCATATTTGTCAGTAGTGTATTCCTCAGAGAACCAAGTGTTTCAGCAGTTGAGCAGGCATGACTCATTAGTTATTTTGACTGCATCTCTGTTACTATCTTGCCCCTTGTACCCTACTCTTACTAGCTCCAAGAACAACATTTCTTAAATAAGTGGATTTCTTTTTTTTAAGCTGAAGAATCAGTGAATAACCTGAATTTTAAACTATGAGAATGATTTGAAACAAATAACTAAAGCAGTACTACTTGTGCTTCTCCACACCTGTGCGCATACTGCACCCTCCCATTTAAGCTTGACCAATCAGAGCTTGACCTCTGTTGCACAGCACTGGTATTGCTACCGTCGGAAAAGAATATTCCAGAGAAAGAGACACCGTGTGGTGGGCTGTGAGGGAGCAGACCAGAAGGAACAAGACGTAAGGCAAAACGGAAAAGAGAGAGCGTGAGGGAGAGCGAGGGAAGGGAGAGGCAGGAGATTCTGTCATTTTCTCTGGGGTGGAGTGAGGGAAGTTGCATGGGGTGAGAGTTTTGTGGGAAGGGGGTGGGGGGGTTTGGGGGGTGTGTCAGGGGAAACTGCTGGCCGGGGGTTATTGTCCTCGGCCAGAGATAAGCACGTCAGAGGTTCTTGTTAAAGGCAAGGAGTTTTCCCAGGGTCGGTCTTCGAAAGCACAGCAGCCATTTTGTGGTTGTGTGGATGGTGAAGTGGTGGTGAAGTAGAACTTAGGTCCTAACGAGCAAGGCACACCTGACAACCTGTCTGCACTTCTCCTAAACTGGAGAGTATAGGCTTGCTTGAGTGACTGACTTAACTGACTGACTGACTGACTGAGTGAGCATGCGAGTGAGTGAGTGATCACGTCTGAGAGACAAACGGTGTTGGTTCCTCCTGTCCATTCCTCTCGTTCCTCAGGCCGCAGCCCACAGGCAGTGGAATGAGCGCTGGGCTCTCTTCGGCGCGTGCGTGCGGCGCTGGGACAGGCAGTCCTGCCCGCTCACATGCCCCCCGTCAGACCGCTGGCTCTGTCTGGCTGGCGTTTCGCTGACGGGGCAGAACGCCCATCCTCACCCAGCTGGAACAACGGCGGGTCTGTCCCGGGCGCGGCTGCCCGGGGGCGCCCGCTGGAGGGGGTCACGATAGGCCGAATCGCTGAGAGCCCTTGGGAATAGGCGCCAAATGTCAGCATCGCGGTCGCGCAGAATCGCTTCTAAAATGGAAGCCCTTGCTGTCCTGCTTTTGGCTTGGGGGGTTGAATGTGCATTTCTTATGCAGGATGACAGTTCAATGGCTCCCAGATTAGGAGATAAAAGTAAGGCTTTGCTCTTAAGTCAGTCAAAATGGGTTTAAAGTCATTGTATGCTGTGAACACCCCACAGATTCAGAGATACTGTAGGAGTGCATGCGTGTGTGTGCGCATGAGGTGTGTGTGAATTTAGATGACAAAGCCATTTGTGTCCAGGTAGTGACAGTCACCCTGTGGCATGGCTGTTCTGGCAGTTCCAGAATAGTGACAGGATACCAAGATCAATAGCCTGGCAATGGAGTGTGTGTTTGTGTGAGCGTGCATATTTGTGTGGAAGCTCTCTTGTCGTAGGGTGTGTATGTGTATTACAGGGTATTTGCGTGTGTGGTGGTCTGTGTGCGTGCTGTAGGGAGTATGCCAGTGTTGTAGGAGTCATTACAGGAGCTAATTTTGTAGAGTTTCCCACTGTCACATCCAAGGACGTTTCAACAATACAGCTGTCTTCCATGTCGGAGGTGAGGTAGGAAACCGTGTTTTATTGGTCGGGCGATAATGCTGCTTGTTTCCTTCCTATTTTAATGCGATAGCGACGGCCTCTATTGTGCGGCCCATCATGAGTCTTCATCTTCTGCGACTTTGTCATCATCTTTGGGAAGTTTTAAAACAACAGAAGAAGAGAACAGAGTTGTTTGCTGGGCCAGGGGGCGGAGCTTAACTCAAAATGGAGGTGTGTAGGGATAATTCGGGGGTGTGTCCAATGTAGCTGGGTGGGGGGGTAAATGGGGGGTGTGTCCAGTGTAGCTGTGGGGGGGTGGGGGGGGGGTAAATGGGGAGGCAGGCTGGCAGGAAATGTGTAATAGCTCCACGCTCCAGTCCTGAGATCACTGCTGGAACAGGGAGTCTCTGTTCTCTTCTCGTGTCCCACCCCAGTGGAGGGAGGAAGCACACACACACACACAGATATGCTTGTTCTCTCTCTAATAAATAAATACACACACACACACACACACACGCTTGTTGTCTCTCTAATAAATAAGCACACACACACACACACACACATGCTTGTTCTCTCTCTAATAAATAAATACACACACACACACCCATGCTTGTTCTCTATATATACACACAAATGCACACCCACACACTTGTTGTCTCTCAACCACACACACAAACTCTTTTTCGCACATGCGCACTCGCACACATTCACTCTCTCATATAAACACACACATAGGAGTTTATTCTCTGTCACTTTCCATCACACCCCTTTTATATAATTGGGCAAACAGGAGAAGCATGCAATTATATAGTTGTCAGATGCCCACATTGCCTTCAATAGTAATTATATTTGTGTTCTCAGTCACTTTTCCTTACCCAAGAAGCATAGGATAAAGTTCTGTCAACTCCATAATGTAGGCCTACTCCAGCATCCTAAACAGACAGCACACGTGTGTCGGAGAGGGAAAGACGTCCCACAATCAAATCATCGCTCCCCACTACAGAATCACCCCTCCCCTCTATCATATCCTCCTATCGAATGACTTCATTCCACTATTGAATCATCCCTGCCTACTATCAAATCACCCTTCTCCTCTATCAAAACCCCCCTTTCCACTATCAAATCACCCCTCCCCATTGTCAAAATCACACCGCTCCTCTATCAAATCACCCCACCCCTTTGTTGAATCACCCCTCTCCGCTATCAAATCACCCCTCTCTATCGAATCGGCCAACTATTGAAGCATCCATCGCCAATGCGGTAATGTGTAGCTGTGTAGCAGCATGTGCTCAAGCAACCGGAATGGTTATTTCCAGCCTAGCGAAGCATATTGTACTCAGTCTTTCTGATAGAGTATTTTTGGGAGTTGGAAAAAGGAGGGAGAGGGAGGGAGGGAGGAGTGGCTGGATGAATTTTGACTGGCTCCTCCCTCCTTCAATATCGCCTCTGTTCTTTGCTTCGGGGATGGGAACGAAAGGGGGGAGGGAGACTTTTAAAGGTCCTTTGAGTCCCAGAAGTGCGTCAGGCAGCTAAAAATATGAGAACAGGGCTCACAGTGTGCGTCCTGTTCCCCGCCGCTTAAGTCAATAACGGCTCGTGGCCAGGGGGCGGGGCCAGGGGGCGGGGCCTGCGCCGAGGGTTTGCGCCCAGGGAGGTGGGGGGGTTGGGGTGGGGGGGCAGGTTGTGTGGCGCCGTAGCCACCCGTAGGAGGGTCGTGAAGGTTTTGTGTTGAGATCCGGGGTATCAAAGGTGTTGCATGCGCTGTGGTGATGTCCGGCAAATTTGGATTCTGGTCCTGGCTTCAGCAGTACATGCCTAGCTGAAGACTCGGTAAGCTGTCTGATACTTTTAACGCATTTGGAGTCAGTCTTTTGAAGGAGTTTGATAGTTTTTGATTATATTTTACATGAGATATATATATATATAGCTATATATATATATATATACACATATTGGAATTGTGACCTGGATTGGTGGTGTTGATGATGGACTTGGAGATGTCTGCAGATTCACTGCAGAATGCACAGACAGGAGGCCTTGAGCTAGTCTGCCGTAGCGTGAGCAGGTTCGTTTTTCAGAGCGACCGGCCCAAGCGCTGTGGGTCAGCCCCAGCATCCGTCTTGTGCAAAAGCTTATGAACTAATGGGAGCTAATCAGGCCTCATTAACTCAAAATGGATCCTTTCACAGCGGAACCCCGAGAGCCAGAGGGACACTTTTATCCGGCGCGCGTAACTTTTGTCACAGGGTCCTTTGGAACGTGGTGACTACGCTGAATGTTTATCTGCCTTTTTGTTTCAAATGCCCTTCCCCCACCCGACACCAGATGCTACTTTTCATACAGCTCGCATGTAGACAGAGTGTACCTAACTGAGAAACGACTCTGTTTTTCTCAAATCTCATCCTGAGGACCTGAATAAAAATCATCTGTCTGTGCGAGAGCGCGAGGACATGTGGCAGTTGTCTCCGCGCCCGTCAGCAGAGCCCGTTCCAGAAGCCGTTTTTTCTCGCGCCGACGGTCCAGACTCGCGGGCCCCGCTCCAGGAGCGGGCCGTCGGTGCTTAGCGAGCGCGTTGGGCGCGGAGCCGCCCCCGCCGGGCGGGGTGTTTATCTGCGCTCCCACTTCTGTGGGACGCTCTTGTGATGTAGCCGCGCAGCTATGTGCGCGTTAGTGGAGCTCTGTGTTGCTGATTTACAGCCTGGCCTTAAGGTGCAGCACCGTGCCCTTTCCCATTTTAGGCCGCTGTGCTTTTTCCCACTGAAGTCATTGTACGCTGGAAAAATATGAGAGAAGTCGGCATTTACAGTGTAGTTCTTTGATACCCAGTTGTTAATATCGCGGGTTAATGGGTCCCCGGTGATAGTATTGAGGGTAAATAATATGTCCTCTGTGTCAGTGTTGCGGTTAAATGTGTCCCCAGAGTTAGGGTTGTGGGTAAATGTATCACCAGTGTTACTGTTGTGGGTGAATGTGTCCCCAGTGTTGGTGTTACATGTAAATATGTCCCTTAGTGCTGTCTTGCTCCGGTTGTAGTGCCAGCTGTACAAACATTTCCCCTGTACTAGAAAGAGCATAATGTAAACCTGCGAGGGACCCAGTTTCTGTGTCTCTGTTTTCCGTGGTTTATAAAAGCTGGTACAATCTCTACCATCCACCTGGTTTTCAGTGTTCCACTGACATTTTAATGAGAGCATTAGAAAAAAAAACAAAAAACAAATTGCTCATTTTGTTTTGGCTAATCCTGTTGCAGTTTTTATAGAGATCTTCATGGCTGAGTCATGATGTAAGAAGGGCTTAGAGGCAATCTCTGCCTTCTGTGTGTCTGGAGTGTGTAACTGTCTGTGTCCGTGTGTTTCTGAGTGCGCTGTTGTCCGTGACTCACCCGAGAGGTATGGGGCTCGAGTCGGGCTAGTGAATTTGTGTGGTGCAGGCGCTGGAGGTTCTCTCGATCGTCTCTCAGATCTGTGTGTGTGCGCGAGTGTTCCTCGTGTGTGTACATGGCCGTGCCTGTGTGCACGTGTGTGAGCGTGTGTGCACGTGTGTGAGCGTGTGCTTGCAGGTGTGTATGTGCATGTACACGCGTGTTTAGCGGGTCGTGCATTCTCATGCGTGTGGGAGAGTGCGTGTGCCGTGCTGATTTGGGATAATGGCACTCCGCTGCCGGTGTGTCATTATGCAGGTGTAGGCTACGCCGGGATTAGCTCTGAGTGGAGTTACATAATCAGGGCCTGCAGCTGCCCGGTCTGATAATGCTGATAATCTGCCTGGATGTCTGAATCCAGAGAACCAGAGTGAGTGAGCGAGCGAGACCGAGGGACTTTTGACTTTCCTTTATTGAAACACAAAAACTTTCCACAGTTGCCTTAAAACCTACCCCAACGTCATATTTACAAACCCAGATCTCCCTTGCCTACCCTGCCAGAAACAACGAAAAGAGAAAAAACAATAATGCCCAACCATCACACTCATCCTAAACATGTCTCCGTCTGCATTTACCACACAAATAGCCCACCCGGTACACCACATTCTTTTATATGTTGCCCTGTCATGCATCATTTTAAAATGCTCAAATTCTACCTTAAAGGGGCACAGATACATGCGTCCTAACCACTTACAGTGTCTCTGTGGCCGCACCAACCCGCAGTGTGTTCCTGTGTGTGCCCCTTGGTCCACAGACATACTCCCCCACAGAGAAGATCACCCCCAGCCACAAACACGCTGTTCTCAATAATGGTTACAGTCTTGACCTCTCACAAGCTGCAAAAAGGTGCGACGCCATTTCCTGTCATGCACAAATGCATTAGCGCCCACAGCTACATGCAGTATCTTGGGGATGAGGGACCGTATAACACCCTCTACCTCTACCCTGCCATTGTGTGGCCACCCAGCTCATCCTGCCACTGGTGCTCCTTTTATCCTGCAAAGCTGTCCTTAATGCACACTGCCTGACGTTGAGGCACACTGCATACAAGTCCTTCCCTTTCACTTCCTGAAATCTCCCTAAACCGGAGGAGAAGTGAAGGATAAATGGAGAGACGGAGACAGAAATAGACAGAGGCAGAGGGGGAGAGAAAGGGAAGCGAAGAGGGAAAGGGAAAAAAGTAAAAGCTCACCTTTGTTTCTGTGTTTGTTTTCCAGCCTGGGAAGGGTGAGCCCCACTCCTTCAAAGAGAAGTCCTTTAAGAAGAAGCGCCAGTGTGGAGTTTGCAGACAGAGCATCGAGAACCTGGGCTCTTTCTGCCGAGGTGAGCCCTTCCACTACCTGAACAAACACTCAACATTCTGTCCTCCACCCACCCCGACACCCGATGCTTGACCCATCGGCCCGACACCCAACACCCGACCCACGGCCCGACACCCACCAGTGTCCCCCAATTCAGCACCTAACACCCAACCCAACTCAACCCCTAGTACTCAACCCAAGATCTGACCCAGCACCCAAACCAACATCAACCCAACCCTTTAATTATTGGCCCAACGCCTAACACCTGACCCAATATTTAACCCAGCACCTAGTACGTGACACCTAATACTAGACCCAACACCATCTGAGCCTCAAAACCTGGCTAAACACCAGACTCAACTTCGAACTCAACACCGAACTCCACATGTCTCTCAACACTCAGGACTGAAAGAATGATTCAGCACATGGGATACAGTGCCTACTTTGTAATATAACACCTGCATGTTGTAAATCTTGTGCCACCAGACAATGGATTTTTAAAGGAAATTAAACTGAATTTGATTACATTGAATTTATATTTCATAATTTGAATTTGTATGCATGGTTTTAAAATGCTGTGATTTGAATCCAAATTTCAAAAACTTGAACTTGTATGGATCCCCTTGAAATTAAAATTTTCAGTATTCAGTTTCTGTTCAGGTCAATTCTGAATTATGCATTTAACTGAACTGAAACTGAATACTGAAAAAAACTGGGGATCCATCAAGGGGATCCAAACAAGATGAAGTTTTTGCAATTTGGATTCAAATCACAGCATTCACAGCATTCGAAACTTTACGTACAAATTCAAATTATGAAATACACATTTG
Organism: Anguilla rostrata; assembly: GCF_018555375.3. Lineage (NCBI taxonomy): Eukaryota > Metazoa > Chordata > Actinopteri > Anguilliformes > Anguillidae > Anguilla > Anguilla rostrata. The sequence goes on along the minus strand of NC_057943.1, from coordinate 26,859,887 downwards.
AATTTACTATATTAAATGTCAGTTGGCTCGTGTCACACAATTTACACCATACACGTGGGACTGCGCTAGTCTTCATGTAACCTGTCAATTCAGCTCGCAGACACTTTTGTTCACTTAGGAGGTAGTTCACTGTCTTATGTCTGGTGGGCGTATACAATGTCAAACATTTAAAAAACATTTCTCTGCATTATGTTCTCTGCATATTACCAAATAGCAGCTTAGTCTACGAGAGTAAGGTAAGATTGCCTCCGTCATGTTTAATTCCCTTTTGTCCCTCTCTCCACCCTCTTCACCTCTTTCTGTCTCTCTCTTTCTCTTTCTCTCTGCAGTGTGTAAAACGGCAACCCACAAGAAATGTGAAATAAAGGTAAGGATCAGTTGTAGTTATGCTCTACCTGTGGGATTTATGCATACATGCTTTTTCCAGGCCCTCTGTTTTAGGCTGTGTCAGATTCTCTCCTGCTGATTCAGGCTCTTTCTGATTAATTCAGGCTCTTTTTGACAGATTCAGCCTTTTCAGGCTGATTCAGGCTCTCTCCTGCGGATTCAGGCTCTCTCTGGCTGATTCAGGCTGCTTTCAGGCTGCTGCCAGGGCTGCCATCACTGTGTTCCATTCATGCAGTCGGGCCACGCCCATCAGTGCGCTCAGGGCTCCTGAAGGCTCTATTGAAGCAGCAGTGGCTGCCATGTCTGGCACGGAGGGGCTTGGCAAGGGGGCGCCGGGCCTGTGACACGCCAAGCCGCATTTACATAACACGGAAGGGGAGGGGGGAGGGGGGGAGGGGGTGTGCGGGTTATTGATACTGCCTGGAAGGAGGCCAGGGTTCCATGCAGCCGGGGTTTGGCTGGGGCTGTGGAGGGGGTTAGGCCCGGTGCCACTGAAGGACTGCTGGGCCGGTGTCAGAGGCGGGATTTGTTAAGTACATTTTAATGTGAGGGGCTTTTCTCTCTTTCCCTGGGCTCAGCTCGAGCCTCTCCTGCTGTGCACTCCGATTCATGTTCGGCCCTCAACTCCTACACCCTGATCTGTCTCACGAACCCCCCGCCCATCCCAAGCTGATTTCAGGCCGATGGGGGAAAGTGAGTGCAGGGGTTGCGTTTGGTGAAGGAGCACGGGGGACTTGCGTCGTTGGAGCGCCGCCCAAATCTGACGCCGCGCCCTCGCCTCAGAAGCGGCGCTTCTGGGAAGCGCTCCTCGTTTCTTCTCTCTTGGCTCGGCCGCCGTGTCTCCGACTCAGAAACCAAATAGCCGATGAACAAGAGCCGCTAATTGGGCCACCCTTCTGGCCAAAGCCAATGGGCTGGCGCTCAATGTAGTCATCTCCCCCGCAGCTGCGGCGTGACTCACAGGCGCGGAGAGAGCGGAGAGGCAGTCGGGAGAGGGGCTGAGGCGGGCCGCAGTTACGTTTACTCAATAAAACGCTCCTTAACAGAATTGGTTTTCTTACATTGTGAACTCTTCATATGTTTTTTTTTTTTTTTTTACTGTGAGTATCATCACTTGACTACGTAAGTTGTACGTAGGTTCGTACGTGCGCTTGGCTTCTTCCGAAAGAGTTTGCGGAAAATCCCAGAGCGCTCCTGCGTGGACTTTAGAGCCATCTCTGGGCTCAAGGAGAGAGGCATTTTACCGCTAAGCAGAGCTGACCCACCCCCCCTCCTCCCCCTGCAGCAACCCCCCCACCCCCCCCCCAGTTGTCATCCCTGGACCGCCTGACCCCGTCTTTTCCTCCAGAACCAGTCATGGTAACCAGCAAAACACACAGGACCTCCCAGCCCCACACTTACTCCACAGAAGGAAAGAGGCGGTTTTGGCATCCCTGTCTTCAGTGCGTTTTCTGTGATTTCCACACCATTGCATGCACAATCCAAACCCCCCCCCGCCCGACCTCCTTAATAATAATTGTGCTGTCAGTGGCCCCCACCCCTCCTCTTTCTCTTTCCCAGAAGGACCGTGTTACAAAGTCTGCGTCAGGGCAACACAACAGCAACTCTGTTGTCCTGACAACAAGAACCTTGGATGCGTAAACATACTTTGTGGCTTGGACTTTCTAACCAGATCCTCTCAGATATTGGCCAAAGTCAAGAACCTGAAAGTACAAAGCTGACGGTAAAGGCAGCCCCAGTTGTGTGTCCAATCCAATGGAAGTTGTGGCAGAGCCAGTATGTGTTCTCATAAGGCCTCTGTGAGCGCGGCGAGAGTTACTGTGGGGTCGCTGTGGAGATCCGCATTGGTCTGAGGTCGGCGTTGGGTATGTGAGGTCAGTGTTAGTTCTGTGAGGTCAATGATATAGGGCCGGGCGAGGTTTGTGAGGTCAGTGTTGTCAGGTCAGCATTGGGTCTATGAGGTCAGTTTTGGGTAATGGGGATAGTTTTTCTCACGGAGATATTAAATGGCTGATTTTGGGTGACTTTTAGTGTTGTTTGCTCTATCCCATCGCCTTTTATCAATACAAGGACTTGGGCTGTTTCAAAATTTGCCATGAAATCAGACATAAGCAGGAGGGGCACATACTCTTTCAGAGCTGTGTGTGTGCGTGCGTATGCATGCATGCGCTTGTGTGTGTGTGTAAGAGAGAGAGCTAGAGCGAGGGGAGTTTTGAGTTTGCTCCATGTGCTGTTTCCCTGAAGTCCTTCAGTGGAGCTGAAGTCATGGATGTTGACAGGTCTTAGGGGTTTGGGCTTTGATCAACACCCTGAGCACTTCACCACAAATGTAACAGTAATGAGTTTTTTCCCAACTCAAAAGTTGGAAACATTTTTGAGCCTTTATACTCGGGTGAAACTGTCCTGTACTTCAGACCGATGTTTGCTGCTAAATATTGCTGAAAATGACCTTGAAGGCACTGAAGACCTCTAACATTTTGCATCTGTAACACATTTCTACTTCACTGAGGGTCTTTTGATCTTTTCTGGGAGGGGGGGAGACCCTCGGGTTTACCCCGGAGAGCAGCGGCGCCCGTCGCTTTCCCGCGCTTCCCGCCAGGGGGAAAACCCCGCCGCGGTTTCCCCAGAGGTCGTTCACCGAAAGAGCGACCGTGACCTGCGCTCGCCGTCACACCCCCGCGGCGGCGGCTCATGTGACGATGTTGCTCACATGACCGGGGGCCGGCAGGGGGGGGCGGGTCCAGCGACCGCGCTGGTGATCCTGGAGCTTTTTTTCCTGTGTCTGCGTGGCGGAGTGGAAAATTAGGGCCATGAGGAAGTGGGGGGAAGAGAGGATTAAGGGTCTGGGAATGTAGCTGGGGACAGGATGACCAAGTGCCCAAAAGATCATTTCCGTTATTCTGGGAACAAGGAAATGCGCACACAGACACACACAAGCATGCAGGCACACGCACACACGCACACACACACACACACATGCACACGCACACACGCACACACCCAACACACACACACACACACACACACACATGCACACGCATGCACGCACACACACACATCCACACACACACACAAACACATGCAGACACAGGCACCTCTCTCCCTGGAGCAGTGATGGATCGTTGTAGGGTTGCAGGGAAACCACAGAGGAGAGTGTAAAGGATGTGGGACGTGGGGGGGGGGGGGGGGTTGTTGGGGGTGAGGGTACAGCTGGGTCCTATCCTATTCCAACCTCTGACAAGCCCCACAGCACTAACATGTCCACCCTACATAGAATGTAAGTTTGTGTTTGTAGGAGCTAACAAGCACTCAACCCCTCCTCTCTTGTTCTGGCTGTTGGGTATCTGCATGTATATGTTAGCACAGGCTCTCTATGGAGTGTGTTAGTGCTGTCTTTGTACGGAGTGTGTTAGCACTCTTCTCTGTACAGAGTGTTAGCACTGTCTCTGTACAGTGTGTTAGTGCTGTTTTTGTAAGGAGTGTGTTAATTCTCTGCTAGAATCCTTCTCTAATGGTAGCTTTTGCTATGGTGCTGCTTCTCACAGACCAATCACATGGACAGTTGCAGCCTGTGTCGGTATTCCTTGATACTATAAATTAAGTGCAAATTGTGTTACAAGAAATAGTCGTAATTCTAGAAGAACAACGCGGGTTGTTCTGTTGACCATTGATAAAAATGGAAGTGGCAGCTGGCTTTGTGTCAATTGGGGTTCTGTCAGTATAATTAAAGCAGGCAGCCACCCCCCCCCCCTCCCCAAAGGAAAGTGTGGGGCTCAGAGGGGGTTATGTTCACCCCTGGGATGACGCTGTTAGAAACTGGAACTGTTTAGACTGTGTGGAAAAAGTGTGGGAAGCCCCTGTCTGAGAGAGAGAGAAAATGGAATTTTAACAACTCCCTTTATTTAACTAGTATCGGGGCACGACATGCACACCCAACAAATCAAAAAAGTACAATTATCAAGAAGAACAAGACAAAAAAAGAAAGGTATAACATAAACGCATAAAGGCAAAATGAAAAAGGTTAAAAAGCACTATCAAGAGTCACCCAAAGGCTTCCACAAATATTAACAAACCATACAAACCATATTTTCCTGCTGCCATTTTGACCAGGACTCCCTGGCAGAAGAGATATTGTATCTCAATGGGACCTTCCTGGTTAAATAAAGGATAATAATAATAATAATAATAATAATAATAATAAATATTGCTGTAGCCTGCACCATCTTAGCTCTTCTTTCTGCTCTGTCGTTTTCTTCCTGTTGATATACGCACACCACCATTTTTGCATGGCCCAAAATAAAAGTAATCAGTTGGCAGATGAGAGAGAGAGAGAGAGTGAGAGAGAGGGAGGGAGGGGGTTGTGAGGAGTAGACCAGCATTGTGGTTCTTAAGCATCTCCAGAATGGAAGGCCGAGGACTTCAACGATGGCTGGAATCTGGGGGGTGGGGGGGGGGAGGCAGCGTTACCGTTTGTGGCTGGGATGAGGCAGCATCGCGGGCTTTGTTCCCCACACGTGTGAATGAGGTGAAGAGGTGTTGATGTCCCAGGCTGCGCTTCCTGCGCGCGCGGGCCGGCTGAATAGGTGCTGACGGGGAGAGCTCTGGCTGCGGCCGCTCGCCGTCTGGAGCCCAGTGTGTAACCGGAGAAGCGCGGCGCTGGCCTGCTGCCGTCCAGCAGAGCTGGGTGTGTTTTGGTCCAGCAGAGCTGGGTGTGTTTTGGTCCAGCAGAGCTCAGTGTGCTTTTGTCCAGCAGAGCTGGGTGTGTTTTGGTCCAGCAGAGCTGGGTGTGCTTTTGTCCAGCAGAGCTGGGTGTGCTTTTATCCAGCAGACCTGGGTGTGTTTTGGTCTAGCAGAGCTGGGTGTGTTTTGGTCCAGCAGAGCTGGGTGTGTTTTGGTCCAGCAGAGCTGGGTGTGCTTTTGTCCAGCAGAGCTGGGTGTGCTTTTATCCAGCAGAGCTGGGTGTGTTTTGGTCCAGCAGAGCTGGGTGGGTTTTGGTCCAGCAGAGCTGGGTGTGTTTTTGTCCAGCAGAGCTGGGTGTGCTTTTATCCAGCAGACCAGGGTGTGTTTTGGTCCAGCAGAGCTGGGCGTGCTTTTGTCCAGCAGACCTGGGTGTGTTTTGGTCCAGCAGAGCTGGGTGGGTTTCTGAGCTTTTCAAGGGAAATGTTGCTGGGGGACCGAAGCTTGCCGTATTTACCGCGAGCTTGGCCGGACACAACCTGACACTTCTGTGAGAGAGCACTTATCGTTATTTGCTGCCATCTGTGGTTTGTGAGGTGGTTGTGACGTGAACGTGGAGTGTGTTGTGGACAGATGCGTCATGGCAATGGCACGACTCTCTGGGATGTCGAGGGTAGGGGAGGGGGGTGTCTGGCTGGAGTGCAAAGACCGGACATTTATGTGTGCGTTCATTCAGGTCCAATTCTGACCAATCCCCTGAGAAAAAGAGAGAAGGGGGGAAAAAATGACTTGGGGCTGTTAAAAATAGCGTCCCGTTCAGCTCAGCCGGTCTCTGGCGCATATCCGTCGTAGATGTCCCGGTTTATTTTTCCACTGTTTGTCCTTGTCAGGATGTTTGGATAGTTGTTCCCGTGGCGGGAGGTGTTGTGGTGCTTGTTGACTCTGGCCGTGTGGTAGCGGGTCCCGGTAGCCAGGAAGCGATGCGCACGCCAGGCCTCGAGGGCCTATCTCTCTCTTTCCTTAGCCGTTTCCACGGCGAGAGAGAGACGACTAATTACTGCGTTTCCTCTTTGCTCCGTGCGTATTCTTATCTGCGTTTGCTGATAAGAATGTGACACTCGCTGCATGTGCCTCAGCAATGTGCCTTGTGTTGCTCTAACTTACTCAGACCGCCTTAAAATCTCTACCACCTTAAATCCCGGGGGAGATTTTAGGTGGTACAGAACTCATTGTGTTGGTTGTAGGAGTTGAATATTGCTTGTAACTCTGGCATCGGTGGAACAGTTTCCGCACCGTACGCATTTCTGGTGGAACTGTGTCTTGGCCTCATTTGTGGGCGTCCCCACTTGGGCTGCGAACGGGAGCAGGACACAGTTCGGCCCGGACGGGCCATCGACCCGTCGCCTCATCCTGGGCATCCATCATTTAGAGTGAATATAACGAAGGATGGATGAGTTCCAGAACCTTCCCCCGCCTCGCTCACTCGGCCAAAAACATCTCGCCTTGAGCCAAGGAGGAAGTTCAGCAGATGATACTCCCCAGAGGGGGGGATACTCCCCCTTTTGGGGAATGATTCCTGGAGGGTGCTGTCTAAGCATGGCTGAGTTAATTCAGCTTTCCCACAATGCAAAGCTGCATGTTAACCATGTTGAGGTGCGGTTATATGCAGTGCCCCTTTCTTTCCCCGTCTAGTTTCATTGTTAAGTGAGGAAAAACAAAGATGGTTCGGCGCGAGTCCTGAAGGGTTTGTCCTGTGCCGAGCGCGTTTCCTGATTGAAAGCAGATGTTTGGCCTTGTCACAGTAATCCCGGTTGAATCAGAGTTCCCCGAAGGACTGGAGTCACACGTGTCAGTAGATGGTCATGTGACCGCTTGGATGACTGGCGGCCATTTCATGTGCACAGTGGTGAGCATGGAGTCCTGACAGACCTGAGGCGGGCAATGTATGGACCCGTCGGTCAGACGGCCATCTCTGAAACACGCTGCCCAGTTTCCTGGGGGGCTTTGGCATCACACTGGCAGGTTGCGGAAACTGAAACCGCACGCTGGCAGCCATTGTGGTCCAGACTACTGGGCTACGGCACCCTGGCTGATTTAGTTTCAGACAGTGTTCAGCATCACCAGAACCTATCGGCAGATTTACACTTTGTGCTATTATTTGCCATTTTTCTGCACGTCCAAACATTAAGTAAATGTTAGGTTTTCTGAATTAGGAAACGTTTTTGAGAATTAACCCCAAGACTGGTGTTTAGTTGGATGTGCCAGCCTTTCGCAGGTAGTCAGGCATTGCGTGTGTTTGTTAGTCAAACAATTGTAACCTGGGCCCAATCCCTTAATGAGTTTTCAGAATGTGCTTCAAATTAGAATGTTTCGGCTGTGACAGCAAGGAGACAACTTTCAATGTTAAGGATAAGAGCCTGGCGAGTCTGTAGAATGTGCTTAAAGGAAGCTTGAAGAACTCCTTTAAGGTGCCTGAAGACTGTATGCAGGATGTGCACTTTATGGTGGATGCCAGAAGCGATGGACACCAAAAATGCCAGGCGGTGTTGGGGAGTCCGGCTGACGGGATGGGGAGCAGCTGCAGGGCGCCCCAAAGGACGGGTTATCTACGCCACTGCAAGAGGAAGGGGGGGCGCAGGCACGAGAGTGCGGAGGAGGGGCGGGGAGGAAGGAGAGAGCGAGAGAGCGTGTGCCTCCCTTGATCTGCTCCATCTTATCTGGCTAACGACGCTGTTTACCAGCCGGGCTGAGCATAAACACCACCCCTCCGTCTCCCTGTCTCCCTGTCTGTCTATCCCTCCCTCCCTCCCCCCTCTAACTCTCCCTCTCCCCTCCCCTTCATCTCTCTCTCCCTCTATTCCCACTATCCATAACTCCTGCCCTGTGTTTTTTCACCGGACCATAACTCTCCCTCTGTCTGTCGTCTTCTCCCGCCCCTGTGCCACCTCTCTGCACTCCTTTTTTCATCCTGCCTCCTTCCATTCTTTTTCCTTTGGGAAATCTTTCTATATGGCTATAGGGCCTGCATTACTACACAGTCTGTGTCATTGTGAGGCTGTGTAACGCTATAGTGTCAGAATCACTATATGGGGTTAGTATGGTGTCAGTATCAACATATGGTCCTATAGCAGTATCGCTACGGTAATAGTGATGATAATGATCATCTGCTGGATTCCATTAGGGCCTCAGACTAAGTCTACTTTCAAGTCTTATTTAAAAGTGCATTCTGTAACCCCCTGCAAGGTCTGTTTCATATGTCAGACTCCAGCCCCAGTGCTTGGGATACCTGGGGAAGAGAGAGAGGGGAGAGGGGGAGAGAGAGAGGGGAAGAGAGAGGGAGAGAGAGAGAGAGTGAGAGAGAGGGGTGGGGGCAGTTTGCAGGAAGCTCTGTGTAAGGGTTGGCCTGGGAGATGGAATCTGGCGTGTTTGTTCTGGCGTTTCACTGCCCCTCCGCTGGTCCCCTCACACAGAGAGAGCGAGGGAGGGGGGTGGAGGGAGGGAGAAAGAGAGAGAAAGAAAAAAATAATGGAGAGAAAGGAAAGACTGAGGGAAAGAGAAAGGAAGAGAGTATAGGGGAAGATTGAGAGGGAGAGGGAAAGATCAAGTGAAGAGAACAGAAAGGGGGAGGGAGGGAGGAGGAAGCCGGAGGGGAAATTCGGAGAGCGGGAGAGGGGGAAAGTTGGAGAGGAGGGAAATGAAGAAATGGAGAGAGAAGAAAAGTTGGAGGGAGGGAAAGAGGGGGGCAGAGAGAGGCGTTAACAGCTCTGGTCCCAGCCTGGCGTGGGCCAAATGATTTCATATGTACTTTATGCGTGCAGCTCGAACCTCATTAAGGCTTTTTTCAAAAGGCCGCTTGGAACAGCTTAACAAGTCTGAGGTGCAGACCGCATGACAGACCCTGTCTGCTGTGTTTCGTTTGGAGAAACGGGAGTCTCTATTGTTTTACCGCCAATCAAGGCCTGGCCCCGCCCCCCGTGGTCTGTGGACACAGCCCCTTTTTTATGAAGGGAGAAACCAAAATCGCGTTTCTTTTTTCTCTTCGAACCAACATGCAGACAGGATGGGGGGGGGGGGAGAGGGCTGAAAAGGCTGGTTGGTGTGGTGGGCGGTTGCATAACCTGGGCTGTTATGGGTAGAGAGTTTTTTCTTTTATCCCCCCCCCCCCCACTACAGCCAGCCTTGCCCACTTCCTGCCTTGACGGGGAGGTCAAGGATTTTTTAGCGCAGTACATACGCCTGTGTGCGTGCGTGCGTGCGTGCGTGCGTGGGTGTGTGTGTGTGTGTGTGTGTGTGAGTGAGCGAGCAGTCCCTGCATACGGTACGTGTGTGTGCCAGTGTTCCTGTGTGTTTGTGGTGGGCAGAGGTCATGTTTGTGTTTGCAGAACAGGCTGTAATTAATATGTTGCAGTAGCCAGTCTGCTGACAGTGTTATTCACACCCGCGCCACACTGGAATGGGCGTTAACGAGCCGGTGTTGAGTGACAGCTGTTGAAACCAATGTGAGAGTGCTGGCTGGCAGGGTTAGGCAATGCCTCCCAAATTAAAGCATCTATGGACTGAAACCAAAATGGTGGCAGCGTGGGTTGCCTTGCAGGCTGCTCCGTTTGGAGCGCATTTTCAGAACCCCCCTGTCTTGCTCTGTTTCAGGTAACCGGTGCCTGTGTTCCCGCCCCCTCCACTGACCTGGTGAGTCCGCTGGTGCTTTCCTGATGAGTGTCTGTGTGAGGTGTGGTTCGCCTGAGGATCGTGGGGGGGGGGGGCTTGGGGCATGGGTCTCTGTGTTGTCACGGTCTGCGTTTTATTCTTTCATCCTGACATCCTTCTCTTCTGTCTCTCTTCCTCTCATAGCAAAGGCGAGGCACCGCCCCCTCCAGGCACATCCAGCACCTGGTGAGTTGCTCTCTCTCTCTCTCTCTCTCTCTCTCTTTCTGCCTTCCGCTCTCCTCTCTTTCATTTGTAAATATTGCTGAAGTGTGCAGAAATCAATTTAAATTTGACAGAGTACTCTCCCTCCCTCCAGGGCTCCACCAAGTCTCTCACATACACCAAGCAGAGGAGCACCCTGCCCAGGTACAATGTTGTACTACCCTCCCTCACTCTCTCTGTTCTACTGCCCTGCCTCACTGTCTCTCTTCTACTGCCCTGCCTCACTCTCTCTGTTCCACTGCCCTGCCTCACTCTCTCTGTTCTACTGCCCCACATCACTCCAGCTGAACACCCTCCTCTCCTCACTCTTTCCATTTCTTTTTTTCTCTTCTATATCACACAGTCTGCCTCTTCTGTGTTTCTAATAGTGCATTTTTATTCTGTATCTACCACTCTTTTCTCTCTCACTTTGATTTTCTCTCTCTGTTCATTCCTATCTTGTGTCACTTATTTCTCTCCATCCTCCCAGTTCCCCTAAACCTCCTTCATGTTTCTCTCTTTCTCCTTCCTTTGCTGTTTTCTCAGTTAATTCTCTCCTGAACCCCCCTCACCCCCACCCCACCCCTCGCCCATGCAGGAGTTTCAGTGTGGACCGTGTGATGGACAGGGTGATGGAGCGCCACTATGACTTTGACCTGACCTACATCACCGAGCGCATCATCTCCGTCTTCTTCCCTCCCGTGCTGGAGGAGCAGCGTTACCGTGCCAACCTCAAGGAAGTCACTGCCATGCTCAAGTCCAAGCACCAGGAGAAGTTTCTGGTCAGCCCCGAACCTCCAGACACATGTCCACAAGTCTTCTACCTTTAGTTTGCATGCAGTCACTTTAATCTCCCTCTAGCCACACAAAACTCCAGTGCTTTTTGTTTAAAACCCAAACTCTATAATTTACCTGTAGCCACTTCATGATTTCAAGATTTACTTTATTGTCCCCGAGGGGAAATTTAGTCTTGAACACGACTCTGTAAATACAGTACATATATTGTCTGACAGATACATAAACAAACATTGCACATGCCTCTATCATACATTATTCTTATCTGAATAAAATCAAATTTATTTCATTTATAAAGTATAATGCACATGGTCTCACCTAGACCTTATCTACTGTTGTTAAGGACTTACTGACAGGGTGATAAAAAGTGCATCTGTTCAGCTTATACTGAGAGGCCCTATAGCATCTGAGGGGAGAAGCTGGATAGAAGATAATTATACAAGAATATAAATCCAGAAGGAAATTGTTGTGCCAAATTGCTCAATTAGTATGCAAGTTGCTCAATCAATAACAAAAACAAAGTACATAAAAAAATTATATTGACAGTGAAGGTAAAGTTTACAAAATAAGATGCAATGTTAAATAAGTATGGAGTATTAAGTAGAAAAGTATGGAGTGTTAAGTAAGTTGAGACTGTGCTGTTGCATATATACTACTGCACAGTTATACATAAAAAGTAAAGGTAAAGTTTACAAAATAAGGTGCAATGCTAAAACAAACATAGACCATTAAATGAAAAGTATGGAGTAGCTGAGAATGTGCTGTTGCATGTATATTACTGCACATTTGTACGTACATAAACAGAACTGTTGAGTGGAGTGGAGTATGTGGGAGAGGTTTGAAATAATTCTCCCGGCCTGTCTGATCATTATCCCTTCGTGGACAGTCTGTAACCGCCCAGGAACTGCATGGCTGTCTGTACCAGGCGCTAAATTTTAGCCTGACAATCAAATTTCCACACCAGCCTACGCTGCCATTGCTTACGAAGCTTCTTATGACCGCCTGATGGAAATGGAGCGTGACTTTGTGGTGAACTTCAAATACCCTGGGCCTGCTCAGAATATAAAGGCGTAGTTGGACTCTGGAGTTAAGCACTGTGTGTGTGTGCACTTTAGCGCAGGCTGCTATCAGTATGTACGGCCAAATGTTTCTGAGAATGTGCTTGCGCTGTGTCCACATTTTGGATAACCGTAGGTGAGTTGTCAGATGCAGATTTGGGGTCAGAAACTATTTTTTCTGTTTGCTTTACATTTAAAATGAAGGTGATGGTCATCACACCAGTATGGCTGACACAATATACACAATGTCAGTGTTCATATACATTAGACCTACAATGGCAGCATTGTCAGATTACCAAACTATAGTTTGCCTGTAGCCACTTAAACCAAGATTTTTAGTTATTCTGTAGCCGCTCAAACCAAACCTGTACTTTACTGTAGCCGCACAAATCTAGAACTTTACTCAAAACTCAACAGAACCTGCCGGAATTGTCAAAACCTTTTTTCTTGTATGTGATTTTCATTTTCCTCCAACAAATGAATGATTTAAATGAGCACAGTGACTGTTAAAGTGTTTGCTTGTACTGTGGGATGTAACCACATTTATGAAATGTCATCAGTGATCTCCTGCTGTTCCCACAGCTGTTGAACCTGTCGGAGAGACGGAATGACATCACGCGTCTCAATCCCAAGGTAAAGTCACTCCACGCGTATGTCTGTCAGTATGTCTGTCAGTACCCCTGTCTCTCACTGTCTGTACATATCCGTCAGCCTTCTAATGTGTGTCTGTGTGTCTTACTGTCTTCATAACATCTGAATACTGTCTTCTGAATACCCATCTGCATGCATGTCTGCCCATCTCTGTATCAACCTGCCTGTCAGTATGCCTGTGTCAGTATGCCTGTACCTTTGTCAGTATGTCTGTACTCGTGTCAGTGTGTCTGTACCTGTGTCAGTATGCCTGTACCTGTGTCAGTATGTCTGTACTCGTGTCAGTATGTCTGTACCCGTGTCAGTATGTCCATCTCTGCTGGTTCTGTTCATCTCTATGCCTCCATAGATGTGTTTTATCTTGTTTGTCCAGCTTTTTTCCAAATGTATTTGTTTTTGAGTTATTGCCCAACGAAATTCCTTTCTTGTCCCTCTGTCCACCCCCTTCACCTCTGCCTCCACTCCCTTAATATCTCTCTCTCTCTCTCTCTCTCTCTCTCTCTCTCTCTCTCTCTCTCTCTCTCTCTCTCTCTCAGGTCCATGATTTCGGCTGGCCTGATCTTCACGCCCCGCCCCTTGATAAAATCTGTGCCATGTGCAAAGCCATGGAGACCTGGCTGACCTCCGACCCCCAGCATGTGGTGGTCCTGCACTGCAAGGTCAGGGGTCAGGGGTGAGGGTAGAGAGAACAGGCACATGTTTGGGGGCGGGGGGTGTCGGTGGGGGGGCGATGGAGACTTCCTGTGCTGAAGATCATGTTTCTGCTATTCACTCATATTCAGTGTTACCTCTGCTGGTCAATGCTGTGGTGATTAGGCTGACACACCTCTGTGTTAATGCAGAGTGAATTAGCAGTGGGTGTAATGATGTTTATGAGATTTGCAATCACACTTCCTGCTGCTCAGTGAGCTCTTCTTTCCCAGGGAAACAAAGGCAAAACTGGGGTCATCATCGCTGCCTACATGCACTACAGCAAGATCTCAGCAGGGTAACGCCCCTCTCTCTATTTCTGTCATCGCACAGGTATATCCTCACTTTACCCATTGTGTGATTATAATTGTGTTGCGCTGTTTGCGTGTGTGCGTGTGTGCGTGTGTGTGTGTGTGTAGGGCTGACCAGGCTCTGAGCACTCTGGCCATGAGGAAGTTCTGTGAGGATAAGGTGTCGTCAGCTCTCCAGCCTTCTCAGAATAGGTAGGAGCAGTCTCTCTATCCCTCCCCTTTCTGCCTCTCTGTCCATCTCTCGACTTTCTGTCTGTCCGTCTCTCTTCTCTTTGTCCATTGGTCTGTCTCTGTGCTGGGTCCCTGGCTTTTTCTCTACATCTTATATGCTTTCTCTGGGTGAGATCATATGAAGGCATGATCTGGGTGTCCAACTGATTTGCATGTGTTCTATGCATATGTACTGTTCTCTTTTCTGTACGTGCTGTCCTAATCAGTTTGCCTTGTTTTCTCCTTGTTAAGCAACATTTGGTTCTGGAAAGTTACTATATATATTTTGCTGTAAGTATCGTTGTGGTTGTTTTCATTAAAATGGGTAATGTTACAGGACCCCACTCTGTCTGCAGGTATATCTACTATTTTGGGGGTCTCCTGTCTGGGGCCATTAAGATGAACAGCAGCCCCCTCTTCCTGCACCAGGTTCTCATCCCGACTCTCCCAAAATTCCAGTCTGATGGAGGTAAGATTCAGCCCAGCGTGAAAGCTTTCAACAGTACATACAACGGCAAATTCAAAATGACTGCTAACTATTTAATATAGCTAACATTATCTATTCACTATATTATGCAAATGCGAGAGCATGCTAGCTAACAATAGTCTAAGCAAGTATTTAAATTTAAATTTTACTTTTATTTAATGTCAGTAACCTTGCTAAGCTAGCTGATATGAGTGCAGTTTGGTTTATCCATATAATATCACTCACAATTCTAGCGAAACTGAATTGTGAGTGATATTAAAACTAGACTGGCACACAAGGCTATTATTACCTGCACGAATGCAATGTATGCATAAATACAGTACGTTAAATTGCAGTGTGATGCTTACACTGTTGATGACTTAACCGAGGGTGGTTTCTGGCTTTAAGTATGCCATCAATGTTAATTTACGGTTACAAATATTTCCAGATCAGGCAGATTGCCATGACGTTGATGAGGTAATCGAATATTGTGCACGTGCACAGATATTCAAATATTCAAAATTCATGGCACATTCACTCTGAGATTGTATTGTACATCATAAGGATTTAATTTTGTGTGTGTGTGTGTGCGTGTGCATGTCCGTTCTGGCTGTGTGTGTGTGTGTGTGTGTGTGTTGCTTTCTCCTCAGTGTTGATTATCTTTAATCTTAAACAGGAGGAGAGAGGGAATGTCAGCACATTCCTCTACATCATAACCATGTTTACACTCTCCCCCATCTCTGTCCTTATCACTCACTCTCTCTCTCTCTCTCTCTCTCTCTCTCTCTCTCTCTTTTTCTCGCTGTCTTTCTAATTTAGGTTATTTCCCCTTCCTGAAGATCTACCAGTCCATGCAGCTTGTGTACACCTCTGGAATCTAGTAAGTTAAAGTCACTGATGTGCTGAATTCCACAGGGGTGCCAGATGCAAGCCCCCCCCCCATGTAGTTTGGGGTTCTGTCCCCTGCCATGGCACCTTCAAAGCTGTGGTCCCTTCGCTATCTGTTACCCTCACGCTTTCCCTCACGCCTGAGAAAAGCACAAAATACAAAAGGAGTGTAAAAAAATAGTGGAGATGTAAGATTGCTGGAGCAGTGTGTATGTTTGCAGTGCATTGTGGGTAAGTGTGTATGTTGTGGCTCAGTGATCTGCAGGGCTCGGAGGCGCGGAGGCTGTGTGTGACCATCGAGCCCGCTCTGCTGCTGAAGGGGGACATCATGGTGAGTGAGTCCGCCCGGCTACCCCGGGTTTCACACGAACACACGCCAGCAGCACACAAGCACACACACACACACACACACACACACACACACACAACACACACACACATAACACCCACCACACACACAGCACACACACACACACACATACACACAAGCACATACGCACATACACACACACACAAATACACACACACACACACTCAAACACAAACACATACGCACGCGCACATCCGCATGAGCACACACACACACACACATACACGCACCCCCGCGTGCTCAAGAGCTACATCATGGATATTCTCCCTGCCTCTCTCTCTCTGTCTCTCTCTCTCTCTCACTTACTCACTCACTTAAATACTCACTTAACACTTAAGACCAGTCCAAAGATTGTCCTCATTAATTATTTATCTGGCACAGATACTTGCTATCTGGAAGACGAGGAAGAATTGTATCAGGGACATGGGCTCTGTTGATATTGTAGAAATGTTTAAGGGCCTAGTTTCTGACCAATTTTGAGTAGGATACTCCTACTATGAGCTGGTAGGGAACCTGCTACAATTTGTGATTATCTGGGTGCTCAAAAGCACTCTGGTGTTCAGTTGATAATGATGGCTGTTTTATTTTGTTTGGTTGTTTTTGTTTATTAGTGTTATTGTGAACATGTTATTGTTTTGAAATAGTTGTTGTCCAAATGTCCCTCCCTCCCTCTCTCTCTCTCCCGCTCACTCTCTCTGACGCCCCCTGCAGGTGAAGTGTTACCATCGACAGGCTCTGCGGGCAGAGAGGGACACAGTTTTCAGGCTCCAGTTCCACACCTGCACCATACACGGGGCACAGCTGTGGTTCGGGAAGGACGAGCTGGACGAGGCCTGTGCAGGTAGACCTGGGGAGAGAGGGGGAGAGAGGGAGGAGGGGGAGGAGGGGAGAGGTAGCGGTGTGGAGAGATAGGAAAGACGTACAAGATAAGGAGAAGGGGAAGAAAGGAGGGAGGAAAGAAGAGGCACAGGGAAGTGAGGGAGGAGTGGAGAGGCAGAGGGGAGAGAGGGATTAGGGTAGAAGTACTAGAAAGAGGAGATGAGAGTGGGGTTTACTGGGGGAAGACCTGGTAGCTTACTGCAGAGTGTCAGGTTTGAGGTTCTCAGCTTTACTGTGGATACTCAGGCAAACACTGCTGTCAAAGTGCAATAATGCAGCTCTTAACTGGTAGTGAAAGTACAACTGCATCTGTGCTGGATGTTCATTAGTGGAAGCAGGCAGCAGGAAAAGGTGAGAGTGAGTGTGGTTTTTACCTTCTGTCTGGGTGGAAAGGGGCGGGTTTATTAAAGCTGGGTGCGCTAACTCTCCTTCCTCTCTCCAGATGAGAGGTTCCCCTCCGACGCCACGGTGGAGTTCGTCTTCTCCTCGGGACCAGAGAAAATAAAAGGTGCTGATCTGTTCATCAGGCTGTTCTCAGAGTCTCTTGTTGATGCTGGCTAGTGTGTGGAGGCGTATTATCCATTCCAGCTATGTGTTGACATTCCAGTGACTGTGTGTGTGTGTGTGTGTGTGTGTGTGTGTGTGTGTGTCTCAGGGAGAGAGTACCAGCGGAATGACCCTGCAGTCACAGTGGACTACAACACAGCAGACCCCGTGGTGCGCTGGGACTCCTACGAGAACTTCAACACGCGGAACCAGGACAGCCTGGAAGGTAACCGTGGTGACAGGAGCAGTCTCGCTTCAGGTTCGGCATCCAGACGCATGAGCAGGCATCAAAAGGGTGGGGTTCATGTCCGTCCCCCCCATTACCAATTAGCCAATTAGCTCCACACACCAGCAGCAGTTCACTAATTGTCGTATTTGCTTGCATGACAGGAAAAAGCTGTAATTCTCTCCTTATGGCTTTTGCTCTCCTTTTTTCCCCTCATTTGTTTGGGAATAGAAGTCTTTGATAATTAGAGGTAATTTGCTGGAGTAATGTGTCCTAAATGTGTCCTAATCTGTGAATGCCTCTCTCTCCTTCACAGACATCGCTCACACTCGTGGCCCGGTGGACGGCAGTCTGTACGCGCAGGTGAAGAAGCGCAGGGCGGCGGGGTCGGGGTCGCTGGCCTCCACCAATGGGAGCCCGGGAATATGCGGCGAGGAGAAGCAGGGCCAGCTGCTGTCCGTCAGCTCGGACTCGGGCCATTCCTCCGCCCCCACCGAGCGCCTGGAGGACCCGCCCCGCCCCCCGCCGCCCACCCGGCAGGAGAGGGAGGAGCTGAACCGGCTGCTGGGCGGGATCGAGGGCGGGAGGCAGGGCGAGGGCCGGGAGCGGGAGACGGCCATACTGGACGACGGCGAGGCCACGCCCCCGGGGGGCGGGGGGACGCTGCGCCTGGACCGCTCCTGCTCCTGCCGCGTCGGCCACCGCTCCCAGCGCTGCGTTGAGCCCGCCTGCGACCGGGCCTTCCTGGTGCCCAACGGCTACTGCCCCGCCCCTGCCCCGCCCCACCTGGAGCTCTGCCACGCCCACGCGGCCCTGCCCCCGCCCGACCTCCTGTGGGAACGGCAGCAGCCCGTCCCCCACTACCCGTCCCGCCACCAGTACCCCTACCCCGCCTCGGACATGCCCGGCCCCGCCCACAGCAGGATGCTCTGCAGAGGGGAGGAGTACCCGCCCTACCTCCACCCCTCCCATGGCCACCCCCACCACCCTCAGCCCTCCAGCCCCTCCTACCGCCAGATGCTGCTGCTGGACGGCGTGGCGCCCCCTGGCTGCCCGTGCCGGGACTGCTGCTGCCGGCGGGAGGACGCCTTCCACGCCCTGCGGCTGGAGCGGGGGGAGGGGCTGCACTGGGAGAGGCGGGGCCGGGACGTGTCCCTGCAATGGGACAGGGACAGGGAGGCGGAGCTTCAGTGGGAGCGCGAGCGGGAGATGGAGTTCTGGCACCGGAGGGCGTACGGCGGCCCCCGCCACTCCCCCGAGCCCCACGACCTCCCGGCCTTCACCTTCGACCCCCTGCCCTCCGGCCACCCCGCCTACCCCGAGCCCTCCCGCTCGCACGGCCACGCCCACTCGCACCCAGACCTGAAGTACAGCAGCAGCAGCAGCGGCTACCAGACCCCCCGGCAGGCCTGCCCCTGCTCCCCCTACCAGCCCTCCCCCTCGGAGAGCCGCGGCTACGGCTCTGGGTACCAGTCTGAGTCCACCTCGCCGCTGCCCCCCCCGGCCTGCAGCCAGGGGCCCGACGTGCAGCCCCACTCCCACCCCCAGCCCCAGCCGTACCCCCCCGACCAGCACGCAGGTGAGCCCCCCCCTCCCCAGGAGTCACCCCCTGGAGCCTCTCTCTGGTAGAGAAGTGCTGAAGTTAAAGGGGCACTAAACCCAAAAGTGAAATTAAGGTATTTTTCCACCAAAGTAATATCTGTCCATCCAGGCGGCTTTGCTGAAATGTGACAAGTTGTTTAAATGTTTGCTGCAGTTCACCCTGATAAAACGCACCTCATGGGTCCATCTTCGTGTGACCTCAAATTGCCAAACATTTACATTAAAAAAATTGAAAAGCAACGTCTCTTTGCAAATAGATTCTCGCGGTTACTCATGAACATCCAAAAAGCTTTTTTGAAACATACCTTCATTTCATTTTTGGGTGAACTGCCCCTTTAAAAACATTAAAGACCTATCAGTCCTAGTTTTTGTTCAGTAAATTATCATAAAAGCCAATCCCAATTCTAGTTTTTTTAATGCAATGTTCATAGGGTGGTTTTGTTCTTATTTGTATAACTTAGTTTAATGTTTAATAGGGTAGTTTTGTTCTAGTTTGTATCCAAATTTAATGTTCAGTAGGGTAGTTTTGTTCTAGTTGTTTGCTACAAATTTAATGTTCAGGTATTGTTGGTGTAGCTAGCTGATGCATAG
Organism: Anguilla rostrata; assembly: GCF_018555375.3. NCBI lineage: Eukaryota > Metazoa > Chordata > Actinopteri > Anguilliformes > Anguillidae > Anguilla > Anguilla rostrata. The sequence goes on along the minus strand of NC_057943.1, from coordinate 26,840,635 downwards.
GGTAGGTATGTTAATGGAGTCTGCACTTGTTGCTCTTGCTGCCTCTCTTGGGCCTGTACTTCCCCCCTCTAAGGACCTACTGCACTTTGACCCCTGATCTTTGTGCCTGTGTTTGCATTCTAAGTCTGGATAAGAGCATCTGCTAAAGGCCAGCAATGCTGTGTAATGGACGTAACAGAAATTACAAGCACAGATGAGGTCATAGTTCATAGGTGGGGCCACCAGTTTGTCTCTCATAGTTTTCTCGCATTGTACTTCAGTCCTCCGTCAGCTAGGGGTTGCGATAGCCTCTTTGTCAAACCCTTTCTCACACCATTATCCCATTTGCACCACTTCGATAATCCAAGTCGATTAAGTAATTGCCATGAATTAAGCACAGGTGATGATTGACAGCGATGTTTGCATGCGAGACTCGGGTTAAATTCGGTTTTGGTCACTACCGTGGACACGCTGCAGTATTTTTAAATGCTGTACTGGGGCATGATAGGTTTGTTAGAAGTGGTAGGACATGCCTACATTAAAAATGAGAGCTGTTATATGTTATTTAACTTGCACAAAAAAGGTAAATAAACAAATATTATAAAAAATATTATAAGTCAACAAATTGTCTAATCACGGTCTTCAATAAAGACTTAAGTAGAATCAGGTGTCTTAGTGAGAGCTAAATCAAAAGCCTACTGTCACACCAGCTCTTTTCAGATGAGATTGCACACACCCCTACTTTATATGGATGCATTTTTCATTTTACTGCAGTGATACTAAATCCTGTTCCTAGAGAGGCAGATTCTGCTTTTTTTCCTTTAAGATCAGTAACTGATTCAGTTCAGACCCAAGAAACCATGTGAACAGAGTTAACTGTGTGATCAACTGCTTTAATTGATCAATTGCTGTGCTACTCAAGTTCTGAGTAACGACGAAAGCCAGGCTGTGGCTCTCTATGATCAGGAATGAGGATACTTTGGCCCAAAGACAAGCTTTTGTAGCATTTAAACTTCCATCCGTGTTCGCTTTCCTTCCTGACTCTCCCCATATTGTATCAACTATCAATGTCTCAATTAAAAAATCAGTTGTACGAATAAGCACTTGAGTGTGGTGTTGGGGTGTCTATGGGGCTCCCTGGAAATAGCCGTTGAAATACAAGGTTAGGAGACAAACGGGTGACCCTGTTCATGGGTCATAGTTCACAGGGCTTGCACGCACAATAGGTAGGGCTGCTGTGAATGTATCATCCACAGTAAGAGTGTGCTAACAGCTGGCTCTTGATCTCTTTCTATATAGCTTGAAGGCCCTAGCTGTGGGCCTTTAGAATGGGTCTAACTCCTTTTCTCTGTTTCTTTCTTGACCAACCCCCCCAGGGGACAGTTTGTCTTGGCGGGACCACAGCTCCCAGAGTTCCTTGAGGAGAGCGCACAGAGAGGCGCCTGTCATGTCCTCTGTGAACTCTGACCTCTCGGGGCCGCCCACCCCGGTGCATACCAGCAGCCCTTTGCGAACCCAGGAAAGGTAGCTCTCCCTGTCGCTCTCTGTTCCTCTCTTTCGTCCGTCTGTTTAATCTTTCTCCAGCATTTTCCACTGATATGTCAGGCCTTGATGGCGTGCCAGGACTGAATTCTCATGCCACTGCGACTAAACACAGTTGATAAAACATATAAACATGTATTTGTTTACATGAAATATATAAACACTCAAATTGAATGTAATACTCAAAACGAAACATCAGCAGGGACATCTGGTGGTTAAGAAACAACATTTTGACGACAACACATCAACTGGTCAGATGACCACACTAACATTAGTTGGGAAGCTGGGTATTTTATGCTTGACATTTTCTAGATTTGTGCCATTACTTGAGCTATTGAAACAGTGCCTATAGCTACAGTATAATAATCTCAGGACCTATCAATGTAGATTCAATTTTTCATGGTATTTCTGTGGACTTTCTGTGGCTGGACTGTGCATCAGTGCCAACAATATTTGGTTATGCAACTGGCTAGACAGTGATTGTGTCACAAGCAGTTGGTAAATAAATACTTAGGATTACATGCTCTGGTGGTAGACCGTGAGACAGTAAAATGTAGTTGGCCAGCTTTAATAACAGCTAGGATTGGCATACAAAAGTACTGGAATTCTCCCTGCAGTTGCTGTGGTAAATTACTTGTTTATTTGGAATGATAGACCAGAGACCCTGGTCTCTGTTCTTTTCTATTGTTCATCTTATATCTGTCTGTTCAGCTTTGCACTAAATATTGATAAATTTACTTTAGTTTAGTTTATTTTCTTGTGTTTTTATGTGCCATAGTGGCACCAGAGTAATGAATAAATGTGTGTGGATGTCTCCACCTGTCTGTGGGAACTGAAAGGTGTGTTTGACCCAGTTGTTCCTGATGAGTCTCTGTGTTTTAGTCCTAGTCCAGCAGATGCAGAGCTGCATGTGTCGGCGGTCAGCAGTGTCCCCACCCCAGCATCTCCCCAGAGGGCCCTCAGCCCCGCCCAGGCTCCACAAAGCCCCGCCCATGTTCCTCATAGCCCAGGCCAGCAGCCCCTCAGCCCCACCCAAGCTCCACAGAGCCCCACCCATGCTCCGCACAGCCCTACCCAGCAGCCCCTCAGCCCCGCCCAAACTCCACAGAGCCCCACCCATTCTCAACACAGTGTCACCCACGCTCCACAAAGCCCCGCCCATTCTCCAATGAGCCCCACCCAGCAGCCCCTCAGCCCTGCCCATGCTGCACAAAGCCCCGCCCATTTTCCACACAGCCCTACCCACGCTCCACACAGTCCTACCCAGTGCCCCTCACAAGACCAGCAGTCCAGTCCTGTCCCAGCCCAGTCCGCCCCAGACACCCCCGATTCACACGCCGTCCCCACCCAGATGGAGCCCCAGAACCATCAGCCCTCTGTAGAGGGGAGCAGCCTGCCCATAGAGATGCCTGCCGTTGCCCAGACAACACCACAAAATGCCACGCCATGTTCTTCGGGTCCTGTACCGGCACCCGTGCAGCTGAACGGCGGGTTCCCCCCCAAGGACGGCACCCCTGGCTCCCCCAAACCAAACTCCGCCCCCAGCTCCACCCCCAGCTCGGGCCCCTCCTCCCCGCAGCCCCCTGCTGGCAGCCCGGAGTACTGGCCCCCCTCAGAGGGCCCGGTGCCCGGCTTCGCCACCCTGGGCCGGAAGCTCATGCTCGGGGGGGACGGCTGCTCCCCCAAAACCCCGTCTCCCACTGCCGAGGGCTACTGCACCCCCACCTTCCCCGTCTCTGGCTGTTACTACCCCGCCAGCACCCCGCCGGTATCCTACTCTGGTTACACGTCCGTCACCATCCCCCCTCCCCAGCCCCCGCTCCCCGAGAAACGCCGCCAGTCCGCCCTGCCCGGCTCGCCCAACGGGCGGGGCTCCACCCTCAGGACCCCCGCGGGGGCCCAGTACCCACAGCCCCCTTCATCCGCCCCTCACCACGTCACCTTCTCCCCGTCCGTGGGGGAGGCAGCGCCCCCTGTGGGCTCCCGCGAGGAGACGCCGCACAGCCGGGTCAGCGTTAAGTTCGTCCAGGACAGCTCGCGGTTCTGGTACAAGCCCGGCATCTCCAGAGACCAAGGTAAACACCCCAGCTACCCCAGCCTCTCTGTGATAGGCCAGTGTTGTCACACCTGCTCGAGCCCTCTCTGTGAAACGCCAGTGTTGTCACACCTGCTTCAACCCTCACTGTGATAGGCCAGTATTGACACACCTACTCCAGCCCTCTCTCTGATAGGCCAGTGTTGTCACACCTGCTCCAGCCCTCACTGTGATAGGCTAGCTTGACACACCTACTCCAGCCCTCTCTGATAGGCCAACCTTGACACACCCTCTCAAGTCCTTTTTATGAAATACAGGGTTCTTTGAAAGTCCTTAAATTTATGAAAATAAAATAAGTGTTACGTTTCTTGAAAATATGGAGATAGTTCTGACGGAGGTAGTTTGTAGTGCTTTGACTCTTTTTTAGATTGCTGTATTTTTTTTTTTGGTTTAGGAATTTAATCATGAAAAGTCATTGAATTGGCTGAGCATAAGCAAAATCTGTTAACCTGCTCCTTCCACCACCCCATGCTGTCTCCATAGCGATCGCTGTGCTGAAGGGGGAGGAGCCTGGAACCTTCCTGATTCGGGACAGCAACTCCTTCCAGGGGGCCTATGGCCTGGCACTGAAGGTGGCCACGCCCCCACCCAACGTCAGCAATCACAGCAGCAAAGGTCCACAGCTCTTCCTCATTCATTCAGTCAGTCAGTCAGTCAGTCAGTCAGTCAGTCAGTCAGTCAGTCAGTCAGTCAGTCAGTCATTCATTCATTCATTTAATGAGCACTATAATCCAGACCTAGCCTGTATGGCTGATTGCTTACAGTGCATTACCCAACAATCAAACACTGAGAATAAGGTACAAAAAATAAGGTGCATCAGTATAAACATACTCACAATACACAGTGCTTGTTATAATTCTATGACACAAGCATCATTATGGCCAAATGTTCTCCCTGGAGTTAACAAATATGGACTGTTTTTGAGAGGTAATTTGTAGTTTGTTTTACAATTCTTGCTTTGGCATTTTAGCAGGTAAGGTTTCTTAGTCAGGATACAGGGTACGTTCAGACCCAGAACACACCTCAGCAAATGAGAAAACAGCTGCACGTATTTGGTTAAATATAACCAATCAAATAAAGTGCAGATGGTGTACAAATGTAGAAATGTAGTTTCTTTTGGCGCTAGATGCTATTCATGAGTCTGCAAATGCTAGCATGCTTAGCAGCCTGTGGAGGCCAGGACTTCATAGAGGAGAAGGTTTATGAAAAGGTTTAATCGGGGGTTACAGGAGGCTCCTGGGAGATGTGGAGGTGTAGGGAGCAGGGCCAGGACTCCTGGAGGTTTTGGGTGATTCTGCTGTGCCTGACTTTGTCCTTCCCGTCCAGCAGGGGACCCCCTAGAGCAGCTGGTGCGCCACTTCCTGATCGAGACAGGACCACGGGGGGTGAAAATCAAGGGCTGCCAGAACGAGCCGTATTTCGGTGAGCTGAAGGCGGGCGGCTGTGACCGTGGGGGCGGGGCCAACTTGGAGGCGGGGCCGGCTTGGGGGCGGGGTCACTCAGACACGCAGAGAAGGGAAGAGAGGAGGCCTGTGGATGCAAGGTTGTATGGCCTCCCCAGACTACATGGTTCTAGCCCCATAATGGCCCGGTCCGACAGACGTGGGGTGTCGGGAACGTCAGTGAGCGTCGGGGACGACAGTCGGCCGTTTTATCCCGTGTGGTGTGGCAGGGCGGAAGACAAACGATGTGGAGTCCGGGACACCTCACAACGCCTCGACAAAAAGACTCGCGCGTCAGAATTTTTTTCCCCAAACACTTCATTCCTCCAAATCCCTCCCCCTGTCCCTTTCCCCCCTCCTTATCCGTGGTTGTGAGTGTCCTGTCTGGTTACCAAGACACGTCAACAGCTAAACTGTCTGTTTTAAAATGTGTTGTCTGGGGAGGCTATTAGTCTTGCCACTTTATTTTGAACTCGATTTTCAGCGCAGTCTGGAGCAGCGCTGGGGGAGGCGCGGAGCACAGCTGTGTGGGTTTCATTAGCGCCTCGCTGCCTTTGAGCGTGACTGAAAGCGCGCGGCCGCCTAACGCGGTTAGCGGTTAGCATCCGCTGCGCTCGGCTCACGGAAGCCTTTGTTCATTACAGGGCGCCGGCGGACTTCTAAGAGCGTTAGCCGAGCAGCCTGGTGTACGCCGCGCTGATCTTCCAGCGTGAGGAGTATTTGACTCTCTCGCAGAATATACTTGGTTGTTTAGTTTATTCGAACATCCATGCACATCCATGTCCTCGTGCAAATAGCTCAAAGGGGACATGCGAACACGAATCGTCGGAAGGACCAGTTTTGTGGTCCGTTGTGGTCCACTCCATTGCTGTGTTCGGTGATGAGGTGGTGATTCGTGACCCAAACGACTTTCAGCCGCTGCCTTTCAAGGTACTTAAAGGGGCGGGCCGGAGAGGTGGTTTTCTGACTGTCTGTCATTGTGATTGGCAGGGAGCTTGTCGGCCCTGGTGTACCAGCACTCCATCACCCCCATCTCCCTGCCCTGTGCTCTGCGCATCCCTGAGAAAGGTAAGGCCCGGGCCTGCAGCCGTTAGCTGGAAACAGCCGTCTGTCAGACACTAGCCCAACGGCTGAGAGTCTAGAAGGGCTGTGATAAGGCCATTGCAACATACAGTAAGATTATGAGAACAGGCCATTCAGCACATCTAAACTCGCCATTTACCTCTACACTAGAGATCGTCCAGCACTGCATCTAGCCTGGACTTGTACACACCTCTGCTACATGACCTGCCAATGCTCCACACGTTGACAAATTTTCTTTTTTTATTTTTTGCAAAAAAACTGCTTCAGATCGTTATACTGGTGAGAAACTTTAAAACAGAAAACAGTGATGCAACTTCCTGCAGCAGCCTTGTACAGTACGAGACAAAATATTTATTTACATGATCTCTGCCTTAGACACAGTATTGTCCTAATCACATCAAAACCTTATTCTTAGAATGCATATTTAAAAAAAAGCTCCCTCTAAATACTTTCTAAGATTTGTGCAGAATTTACATTTTGCATTTACACCCCTGCCCCCTCGTTCTACTGACAGAACTTGAAAAATCTTTTTTTAATCAGCACAATTCAAATGTACTGTGCACGAAAAGATCTGCACAAATTTTTGATGGCATTCAACTGTATACATAAAAAAGTTCTGATAATTTATTTACTTACTGAATTGATGAGGTGTTTCACCATAACGAACCTTTACTGCCTTGGTGACTTCGGGATGTTTCCAGTGTTGTACCACTAGAGGGCAAGAGAGTTAATAACACACGGGTGTAGCATTTGGACATGTATTTCTGTGTGTCTGTGTGAGTGTGTGTGTGTTTGGACTTGTGTTTCCGTGAATCTGTGTGTGTTTGTGCATGCATTTCTGTGTGTGCTTGTGTGTTTGTGTTCTGCGTGTGTGTACGTGTGCATGCGTGCGTGCGTATTTATGTGTGTGTGTGTTTATGTAAGTGTGCTGAAGTAGCAGTGTCCTGGTTTTGCAGACCTGGTTGGGGAGATCCAGGAGGTGCAGACGGGGAGTAACCTGAGCACTGCTGCAGACCTCCTGAAGCAAGGAGCAGGTGAGGAGGTGTCGCATGTGACTGAGACAGACTCTGCTGTTTTAGTACAGCTGCTTTAGTAACCTGCCCCTCACCCCCCTTCCCCCGCCCCTCAGCCTGCAACGTGCTGTACCTGAACTCAGTGGAGACGGAGTCACTGACAGGGCCCCAGGCCATCGCCAAGGCAACCAGCGCCACCCTGTCCCGGTCCCCCCGTCACCCCGCCACGGTGGTGCACTTCAAGGTGTCTGCCCAGGGCATCACGCTCACCGACAGCCAGCACAGGTACCGCACCCATGCCAGCCAGACACGCCCCCACCGTGTTTAATACCACACTCTAAACACGCCCCCAGTGCGTCTAATACCACACTCTAAATACACCCCCACCGTGTTTAATACCACACTCTAAACACACACCCAGTGTGTTTAATACCACACTCTAAACACACACCCAGTGTGTTTAATACCACACTCTAAACACACCCCAGTGCGTTTAATACCACACTCTAAACACACCCCAGTGCGTTTAATACCACACTATAAACACACACCCAGTGTGTTTAATACCACACTCTAAACACACACCCAGTGTTTAATACCACACTATAAACACACACCCAGTGCATTTAATACCACACTCTAAACGCACACCCAGTGTGTTTAATACCACACTCTAAACACACACCCAGTGCATTTAATACCACACTATAAACACACACCCAGTGCATTCAATACCACACTCTAAACACACACCCAGTGCATTTAATACCACACTCTAAACACACACCCAGTGCATTTAATACCACACTCTAAACGCACACCCAGTGCGTTTAATACCACACTTAAACAAGCCCCCAGTGAATTTTAATGGGCGGTGCTTTGAAACGACCAGGTTGATTCAGGTTTATCTCCTCGTCTCTCCCTCTTTCTTCTCGTCTCTCTCCCTCACTCTCTTCGTCTCTAGAGTGTTCTTCAGGAGACACTATCCAGTCAGCAGTGTGACCTTTAGCAGTGTGGACCCCCAGGACAGGAGGTGGGCGTGCAATCTAGCACCGCACACCAAAGCCCAACCCAACACCCAACCTGGTCCCCACACAAGACGAAACATAACCTCAACACCAAACCTGGTCCAGTTATGAATTACTGGTCCTTTTATTCATATGAGAAATGATCAGTCAGCATTTTCGTGCTTGAGCCTTTTCATCAAACCATCGAATGCAGCAGCTTGCATGGCGGCATATTATTCATGTATCAATTTAATAACAAAAAAAAACCATGTTCTGCTTCTCTTAATATTTCTAATATGAATTTCTCTACAACCAGTCTTTATTTCAGAGTATTTACAGAATGGCACATATGACCAGCATTTTTCTGTCTTAAGTGGTGTACAGTATAATATCTTAGGCCATGGTGAGTGAGATGAATCCAGAGCTAGTTGAGCACAGCTAGCATTTTCTGTTTACTGGAGGGTCCTGAAAGGCTTCTACTGTCTTTTAGTGGAACACAAAGTCCTTTTATTGGTTCTCACGATTTATTGGTTGATTACATATCACATTGGTAACTCCAGCCAATCGTGTGTCTCCAGTCAGTTGCCTGGTGCCTCACTCACCCGTCTCATATTCTCCATCCATGTCCAACAGTAACATTTATTTTTGACAGATTAAAGTCGACACATTATTTAAGTGTTAGCTTGAGGGTAGAAGTGCCCCACAGAGTGCCCTGTACAGGTGTGGCTGTATTAACCCATGGCTAAATCCGTCCAGCTCTCTCATTGGCAGGCATGCAGGTGTGGCCTGTGCGTATTTGTGTGAATGGGTGTGGGCGTGGCTGCGATGTCACAGGGATGGGTCAGAACTCATACCTCTGCCCTTCTGCGCTATGCTGTCTGTCTGTGTGTGTGTCTGTCTGAGTCCGGTCTTTGTTTTCTGTGCTTTAGGTGGACTAACTCTGACAGCACGACATCCAAGTAAGTGCTCAGCCTGTGTGTGTGTGTGTGTGTGTGATTGCTACAGAAGTGAATGTAGACCCAGAAAAATAAAACGCACGGCAGTTAGTTACCCGCTTTTGGCCGATTCTGCGTACATATTAATGAAATATGCCGCGCAGATTGTTTTGCTTTGTTAATGATGGCTTTTAGGCAACCATTTCAGCTCACCCTCCTCTTGACTGATATTCCATGAAACTCGTTCAAAAGCTGTTCTCCTCTTCACAGTCAAGTGTCCCTACCATCTCCCTTCAGTTGAGGAGGCCAAACAACATACTGTTTTGTTTTCCATTTGTGTTATTAGTGAGAGGTTAATGTTTTACTGTTTTTTTTATCATTCCAAACTGCTTTCTACTCCCCCTTCCCTCCTTACTCTTTGCTTCCCCTTCCTACTTCTACTCTTTTATTCCGTTTTTCCTCTTCCTCACCTGCTTTCCTCCCTTTTCCTCGCTTCACTCTTTTGCTCCTTCTTCCTCTCTCTCACTCTCTCTTGCTCTCTCTGTCAGGATGTTTGGCTTTGTGGCGAAGAAACAGGGCAGCTTGTCAGAGAACGTGTGCCACCTGTTCGCCGAGCTGGACCCCGAGCAGCCAGCCACCGCCATCGTCAACTTCATCAACAAGGTCATGCTCGGGCCACAGCAACGCAGATAGCCAAGCCCCGCCCCCCTCACAGAGCGGGAGCCAATCAGGAGAGCGGGAAAACAGCCTGAAGCTGGTTGAGTGGATTCTGGAAAAAGCAGACTAAGTTTTCAGTGCCTTTGTGTCACTCCACTCTGCCACAGTCTTGTCACCCTTCATAATCAATCCTACCAATCCTGCCTTTTTAAATATTAGTCATTTATGTAAAAGAGGAGGTGCAGTGTGCAGATATCAACTGTTAAGCCACCTGACTCCTCACTAGAGCAGAAAGGGTGTCAGTACAGATGTAGGAAATACTGCTGGGGTCAAGGACCGCTGAGTATTGAGAATGACCGTGAGTAGTCTGTGGGCTTTCCAGAACATTCTGAATTCATATTATCCAACATACCAGCGGTAGCTGCTGAATATTACCTCTGCTAAACTATGACATTGCAACTGATGCAAAACATTATATACAGAATTTATTCACAAATACAGTTACCACAGTGGTGGGAAAAAACGCTTCTGCCAGTTGTATCTTTAAAGGAAAGAAACTGGCAATGGATCACTCACTCTGAAACCCCCCACACCCCCCCTTCCAAAAGAAAAAAACGAATACTCACACACACAGAAAGTTAGACGTTTCTGAATGTGAGTGTATGCATGTATGTGACTGAGTGAGAGAGACAGAGAGAGCGTTTTTGCAGGCCGGACAGTACTGGGGCATTAGGAAGTTGATGTGCTGTAGTTGCAGGATTTTAGAAAAGAGGGATCATGCCATGATCTTGGCCTGACGCGAGAGAAAAGGGCAGTGTTGCAAAAGGAAATGGAAGAGTTTACCTGACAGGAAGTGGACACGGTAGGCCACACCCACAGCTCAGCCCTGTACGGCCAAGTCCTCTCATTATATGTATCCACCTCTCCGATCTGGGTGTGGTCAACAGACAGGCAAGGTCAGACAAACGCACCCAAGAGGCCATGTTTGTCCGGTGGTTCCATCGCGGGCCTAGTCAGTTTGTAGTCTTGAAGCTCGGCTGCGAGTATCGGTGTCTTCGCCGTTTTTAACATCCAAAAGAAACACATTCGTTAAGTATTATCACAAAAATAACACGACTAGGAAACCTTTCTTCTGCACCCACCGTATTAGCAACATAAATCACTCACTCTTTCCTTTGGTGAATAGATCCAAGTATAAAAGGAAATAGAGCAAGCCAGCTGCCAAAGGCTGTACCTAACCAAAGACATTTACTGAGCACTCGATTTTTATACTATAAAGCTATAATCAGTCGTAATTTGTCAGCTTCATGCATTTGTGTTTGTGTAAGTGGAGTGTGTATACGTCATTTTTGTGTTTTTATAAGAGAAAGACACGCGTCTATGACAGCTTTAATATATTTGTGATCTTTTTTTTTTCTTATTGACCTTTGTATGTAGTAATATATTTTCTCACATGCAGCTGCCTGTAAACGTGTAAGAAATAAAAAAGGAAGGCGCATTTATAAGAAAGGAATTTATACAATATGCTATTTTTTAAAAACAAACAGCGATGTATGCATAAAATGAAAATAAATAAAAGTTGTGGTACCAAAAATGTGACCTGGAATCAATGTGTTACTGTTCTTGGGTGTTGTTCACTGAAATTGTGGAGACAATCGCAGATCTGTGACACTGCATGCGCTGTGCAGATTCACAGATCTTAATGTGATATTAACTGAACCTTTCACTTGTCCACTTTCAGCCCATCTGAATTACAAACCGATCTGCTGGCCTGCTCCAAACTGATACTCGTGAAGAAAGGATCGACCTGCCATAATATACCTCAGTGTGAGTAAACAGGAAAAAATATGGAAAAAAAAAGCTTTTTTGGTGTAAAATTTTCTTAATTATATTTATTTGACCCAAAGCTAACACAGAAAGGTTGTGTACCAAGTTAATATGATGAAAAATGAAAGTATATAGGTCAATGGGTGTTTCCTTTGGAAGTGGAAGACAGATCAGTAACATCTTTTTTTTTTTTTTAATCAGCACTGGAAGGTAAAGTCAAATTTTTATTTTATTTTTACTTTTAACCCTTACAACTCCAACCCACCCCCCCTCCCAACAACCCCCCCGCCCCCTCCAGAAAAAACAAAACTACTTGGCACACAGGTGATACACACTGCTGAAATGCACAGATCAGGAAAGTTTCTTTGACAATTCAGGAATTAATTAAAAGGTACATCTGACTTAAAGTCTGTGTGTTTACAGAAAACTACAATTCCCAAAATTCCTGAAGGAACAGAGCAATTTAAACAGGCCCCAATTCAAACAAACCGCAAATGCGGATTTTCTAATACACCATTAATGAAATTCTCCTGTTTTTTTTTATTTTTTATTTTATTTTATTTTTTTAAACGTTTTCACATTAAATACAGCAACCTACTCCCACATCCAATCCTGTGCAAGCAAACAAAAATGTCAGTCGAGAACAATGCATTTAACTTCAGGTCTAATAACACTAGAGTCAGGGCAGTGCAGTAGAGCCCCTCAGCCAATGGTCTAACGGCCTATCCAAGCTAACAGATAACGCCAAATCAATTAATACTAGTGAACAAGACGGTTCGCTTTGTTCATTTCAGGCTGAGCTGATTACAGACTATGGAGTTGCAGGAACCTCATTCTGCTGAATGAAATGACCTTTTGGATACGGCCTTGTTAGATATTGCTGAGTGGATTCAGACCGAGCTGGCCAGCTCTGGTAGAGAACAGTCCGAAAGCTGAAACGCTAAGTGACCTCACTTTCAAATAAACAAATCAGTCCAAATCATGCACAGAATTAAAGACAATAAAAACGTTCACCAATTACACTTCAGCTGGTCTTAAAACAATACATTTGGTAGGTGCAAGTTTTAGTATGCGGTTCAAGCTCAATCGCAGACTTCTGCTTCAGGGCCACGCCCCCATCGCCATTATTGGCTGGGTTAGGAAAGTGTGCAGTTAGGGAATTCACAGTTTCAGTGTAGCAGTTAATGGTGACGGAGGCATGCCAGTGACACAAGGGTTTCCAGCCTGTCTCTGCTGTCTTCAGACTAGCAGCCTTAGCTTGTCGCCCCCTGCTGCCCACGCCGTGCAGGTGCGTAGCCAGTTTTTCGGACCTTCCCCAAAGTGGACCGAGTCTTTGCCTCCTCCGCTCCTCCATTTACGTGATGTTACTTAGCTGTGCAAACGACCCGAGGGGCCTGGTCTGATTGGAGGTGCAGAGTGGGCGGGGCAAGAGATGGGTCACAGCCAATCACCATCGATCTGCTGAAAGGGGGCTTGGCTACAATCACGGGTTAAGGCTGTAGAGACACTGCAGTGCAAAATTCCACCTCACACTTTGATAACTAGATTACAATCCAAGTTCAGGTTTCCCCCCAACCCATTCACAACACAGAGGACGTGTGAACCGCAGCAAATGTATTCCTTACTGCCACTTGCTTAAGCAGTTCTAAAAGGAGAGAGAAGAATTTACAAATATGGCACAAGATTACCCCAGTCTGAAAACAGGCTCAGGGTAGGAGTGATCGCATTCAAAACGCTCCCCATGAGAAAAGCCTCTGTACCAGTGTTTGAAATCTGGACTTCAGTTTTGTTCCCTTTAACGTTTACACCGGATATGGTAGTCCTGCCGACTGCTGTCGAATTTCTCTTCCCTTCTCCCCCCCATTAGAACGGTCTTAATTGCTGACCTGAAATGGGTGCTCCTTCACAAAATTAGCAACATTTATTAATATTAAAAAATGAAATTAAAATGTAAGGTTCCCGTTTTGTGATTTATGTGAAAATGCTAATTACCTGAACATATTAATTACTGCCTATACGTAACCGTTTGCATACAGTCCCATACTTAAAGTACTTGGTACACTGTAAACTATTGTACAGCACATACAAATTACATATGGAAGTTCATTTACATACTTCTGTGGTCATTTAAAATGCATGCCTTATATTTTATAGTCCATATTTTAACACACAGGCTTTTTCCAACACAGCTCCTAAACCACATATTTGTTAATCATCTTTCAGTTCAATTTACCCACAATGCACTTTGTTCTTTTCAGAGAGGTGTAAATGTGTCCTTGTGCAGCAGTTTTCATTATCCAACTTTCTCATCAGTATGAGTGAAAGCTGAACTCAAAATGCTCTGTAGAAGGCAAGACAAATTTGAATATATTCGATTTGTTATGGACAAAGAGCATTGCGGTTTGATTGAACAGAAACTGAGGCATGACCATTACTGATGTCCAATCCCTCAAAGGAAGCCTAAATGAGATGGCCTCTCTGTGGGTGTGGTCATTAGGGTGATGTAGGAAGCATACGAGAACTTTTCCATCACAATAAATAGAAGCACATGATCGTTTGCCTGAAACAACATCTTCACCTGCCCCTCATATATTAGAAATATATATTAGTCTGTTAATTTGCTGGAAACTGACAGAAAATAGTCACTTAATTAAACTAATTAGAATTCCCCACATAGACTAATGTGCACCCGTGTTCCGCTCTAATCTAAAAAAAAAAAAAAAAAAAAAAGTTCTAATCCAAAAATAACCATTGCCCTATTTTATACAAAATAATGCCACACAACTCATTTTCCCAAAGAAAAAACAGTACCCTTTCTAAGATGTGCAAATCCCTCTCATGATCATTACCCTCCACACAGAGAACCAAATCTTCTCCCAAAAAAAAAAGCTGTTAGAAGCTTGAAGGCTAAAACATACAGAGCAGCTACATCTACCAGTCAGCAATAAGCACTTAGCCTAGGGTCAGATCCGGAGCAGAGCACGAGAGAGAGGAGGAGCAGGCCTGAGAGAAGAGGGTTTTTTGCAGTCTGGGAGGTGGTCAAATTTAGCCCCCTATTACAATGCAAAAAAAGAGAAAAGAAAGAAAGAAACCCACGCAGCAGCAAATCCTAAGTGCAGCAGGCCCAGCCCTTGGTTTCCAGCCTGTAAAACAAGCGAAAGAGAGGCTGGAATGGGAGTGCTTCCGCCCCCTCTGCTTCCCTGTCCGTCACACAGAGTGCCCGGCTCCCAGAATGCTTTGGAGGCTCAGGGGTCGGGGGTCAGTGCAGCCAGGGCCCAGCGGCCCCGTGGACAGTGTAGTTGGCCCCACAGTCGATGTAGCGGTACGCCTCCAGGGTGTTCTGCCCCATGCGCACCATGTACGAAGTCTTTACTGAGGTCCTGGGGGGTGGGAGCGGGTCGAGAAGGAAGAAGGAAAAAACAGCAAAGATGAGCCAGGAAAGATTCAAGGGAAACGATGATGAAGTACAATGCAACAGGAAATAAGGGTTTAAAAAGTGGGAGAGTTTGGGTGGGGGCAGGTCGGGAAGTCAAAAGAGGAAGTAAGGAAACAGGAAGTCACGAGAGTGCAACTCACTGCATGAAGACCACGATGTTGTGCACTTTGATGCTGGACATGGTGCAGAATGCGCTGGAGGGGAGGAGACACAGCGTTAGTCTGACAATCTGTTCACGTTTCTTCTCTTTAGAAATGCACGAGCAAAGGGGAAAAGGGACTTCTCTGTTCAGCAAAATATTCGCAAACATCGCCGTGACAGGCTGCGGCAAATGCGTGGAGATGGTGCAAGGGGCAGTCTTTAGACAAAGACCGGCCGAGAGCTCCGATGAGAACCCGGCTGTGCTCCGGTTAGAGAGGCAGTTCACGGCCCACGCATAAATGCTTCCCATTGACTATTTCCATTTGGAATTCTGAGACAGCGTGACAATGAACAAACGCTGGAACGCTGCGGAATGTGACACTGGAACCTAGGGTGAGCTGTAGTCATTGAGTCCCACCTCATTATTGGTTTAAAGCGTGGGCTGTCATGCTGCGGACAGATTGCTCCAGCCAATCGGTATAGATATCGGGCAGATTCTGGCTACAAAATTCTACACTAAAATAATCTTACAAAATTTTGCCAGACAATACAGTTGAAAATCAATCGGAATCACTCGACGTGCTCCAATTTGAAAAAAACATTGCTTTATACCCTCTGGACCAAATTCGGTTAAACTTAGGATGATCTGACCATTTTCGTTGCCGTGGTGGATTAATGAAACTATGACAGCAAGCAGAATTAGGCGGCTCTACCTCTCAAGCTTCCATGTTCTGCAGGCGGCCATTTTGTTTCATGACTGCTCTTTGTGTTTTCTTCAAACTTGTAGCTCAGTTTCACAAAGCAAGCTGAAGAAAACTGCCATGCTAAATAAAATACATTCGTACATAAAGCCACGTTTATGCGCATAAAACATAATATGAACTTACTAAACATAGGACAGGCTCCCGCTGATCTCCATGCTCACGGTGAAGTTCATCTGCAGTGGTGACAGAAGTGTGGATTTTTTTAAAACAGCAGAACCACTTACCCATGCTGCACCAGCAGCCCGCAGCATAGTCCAATTTGATTATTTACAGCACACTAGATTACATTTAGCAAACATTTCTGACTAAATGTTGTATTTTCGGGGGGGAGCCAGGGGGGGACCGTGAAAACTTTGAGGATGTCTGGGTCTCCCTCCAAAGGACAACCCCCCCGAACCATAAAGCACACTGACTGGCTGAATGTCTCTGGACAGGGACCTTTCTCTCCACAGCTGAAGGTGCCAAAGGGGCAACAGATTTTCTTTAAAAACTCTTCCTTAAAGTCTGGTCCTGAAGTCGTAAACTGCAGGACAGTGTGACTGCGTCACTTTCTCAATGAAGGAGCTAGGAATCCAAAGCAGCATTATATTACAGCTCCAAAAGATACACCAGATGTTTTGCTCTGGCTTCTTAACACTGAACGTTCCGCCCCCCTACCACCAAAGCTGAAGCACTCCATATGATGCATCTTCAGCATAAATCCTGAGAGACTTTGTGCACTGAAAAGTGCCGGAAACTCCCGTAGTCAAGAGGCAGATGGGACAGAAGGAAAGCAGAAGCTCAGTGTCTGGCAAGTATGCAGAATCTGTGTAGTGTGCCAAGGGTGCAGAATTGTGGTTGCACTGTGTGTGTGGGGTTCCTGAATGGGTAGTAGTACTGTGTGTGAGGAAGCTGTACTGTGTGTGAGGTAGCTGCACTGTGAGTGAGGGGGCTGCACTGTGAGTGAGGTAGCTGTACTGTGAGTGACAAAGCTGTACTATGAGTGAGGGGGCTGTATTGTGAGTGAGGTAGCTGTACTGCGTGTGAGGTAGCTGTACTGTGAGTGAGTACTGTATGCTGTACTGTGAGTGAGGAAGTTGTACTGTATGTGAGGTATCTACTGAGTGTGAGGTAGTTGTATTGTGTGTGAGGTAGTTGCACTGTGTGAGGTAGCTGTTCTGTGTGTGAGGTCGCTGTACTGTGTGTGAGGTAGCTGTTCTGCGTGTGAGGTAGCTGCACTGTGTGTGAGGTAGCTGTACTGTGTGTGAGGGAGTAATATTGTGAGTGAGCAAGCTGCACTGTGGGAGAGGTTCCTGAGCAGGACGCTCGCTGACCTGTCTCTGGCTGAGGGGCTGGATGGTGATGACGTTATCCAGCTGCTGTGTGCCGATGACCGTCTTCATGTACAGCACCTGGCAGCTCACACTGTCCACCAGCGCTGTGAAGAAGTTGGAGTTGCTGATGTTCAAGGTGCTCTGAAAACAGACCGCCGGGCGTGAGAAATGGTCAGACGTCCTCAATGGACTAAAGCGCAGAACGGTAAAGGGGCTGGAGTCTGCTCACGGTCATGTTGATGAGGACTTTGCTGTTGTTGCGGTCGAAGCGCACGGTCACCGTGCGTATCCCATCGTCCTCTATCAACACGGAGCGCGGGAACACAAAGAAGGTGACCAGCGAAGAGGCCAGGAGGCACAGCACCACGGACAAGACCACATACAGCTTCCTGTAGGCAGAAACAGCCACCACATCACATCACCGCCTCTACATCACACACACACACGACCACATACAGCTTCCTGTAGGCAGAAACAGCCTGACACTGCTGCCACATCACAATCACATCACCGCCTCTACATCACATACACATGCGTGCGCACGCACACACGTATCCGGTACTTTATAAACAGTCAGGCAATTTAGCAGCTGAGCGACTGAAACAATAAACTCCCACACATCGTGTTCCTGGCAGACAGCAACAGAGTGATTTAGAAAGAAGCACAGTGTTGGTCAGGGTGTAAATTTGCATTCGTCAAGTTGGGACTTGGCTGGTCAGAGTGAACTCATGCTGCTCAGGGAGTAGCTTATGTTGGAAAGGGTGTAACAGGTTTTTCAGGGTGTAACTTACGTTCTCTGGGGCTGCAGCCTCTGATCACTGTAGGGAATCAGTGCCACCAGCTCGTTCACCTGACCTGGACAACAGTGACAACAAAATTAAAAACAGCACTTTGGAAGGACTATCGGAAATACTATTTATTTGGTTGGCACAAGATCTTTTCCTGAGTGATTTACCATAATGATCACACATTACCTCAAGTATACATGAACAAACAGTACCAAACAATGATTTATTCCAACTAAATTTTATTAAAATGAATATATAGTACACAATTATTTTCCTGTTTTCAGAACTAAATGTTGTGTTTCTAAAAGCTGCGTTATTCATTTTCAAAACTTATCTTGAAAAGATTGAATCATGCCAAAGTCAAAACATAATTATTTTAGGCTGAATTGGATCAAACTTATCAGCAATAAGTGAAGTTGCAGACAGCTAACTTCGTTCCAGCTGTCTCAGATACACCGTGTCTTCAGCTAGGCTCACCCAAAGGGATTCTGCCGGTGCCCTGACAGGTGGGGCAGGTAATGCTGTCCCTGCCAGTGAACTCCACGTACGGGAACCGCGCGATGTCCTCTTGCCGGGCGTCCAGGGAGTCGTCCTCTCCCGGGTCGCTCCCCCGCCGCCTCCTACCCTCGGTCTCCGGGAGGGACAGGAGGCTGCAGTCTCTGTGGGACCACTGTATTCCCATGGGACGGCGTGCGCGATCCGGCCGGCCCCCCCAGGACCAGCACCTGCGACGGCGGGCAAACGGGCAGGCGCACACCAACCGATAACAATCCAGCGAAATTTGTGAGGCAGCGTGCATAAACCCACATGGCTAACAGGTAAGTTAGGTTTGCTACTTGCCAGGATGACGTTGGTTACCACGCCAGCTATGAGATGGTAACAACATAGTACAACGTGTCTTACAATTGAATACATACTGCAAATATTTACACCAAACTGCTTAGCCAGCTCAGTGTTTATGTTACTAAGACACGCGATGTAAAACGGGTGTCCCAATAATGCATTTCAGCTTCTGCAATTACAAGTTGATCTTGATTTTGATATTGTATATGTTGTCCAGGGTTGCGTGCGCACATCAGCTACGAAGTTCCTCAGTCTTTTTTATCCAGCGTTCTATATTCCAATAGAAACACGTCAGCTTCCAGCTGTGTATAATTGGAGAGTTTATTATCGAAGCATCTCCGCTAGAATGCGGTCACATTATAAATAAACTGTAGGACAATTAGTGAGTGTAAATTTAAACGTTGACAGCGATAAGGTAAATACGGTATTAGCTAAAGAATTGACACGATTATCAATATTTTTACAAACCCTCGTCCCGGACCTTGTTGGCGGCAACGGTGTTACTTCTTGACATCATAATTATTTTATGTTCTTCATATCCGTCCATTGTGTCCGTCCATATCAGTGTTTTTTTCCTAAAGTGAGAAATCGAGTACGGGCCATGCTGTACTGCTAGGCTTCTTTTTTTGCCGACACCGCAACTTTTATGGGAACGCGCACAGAGCTTGATCAAGTTAACAAAGCCCGGGCTCGCTTAGCAAATTGATGACCACCGTGATACCGATTAAGTCAGATTGCGGTTTGTTTGTCAGATTGTAGGTTTTGTGAAGCCAGCTAAAGCAAAGAAACCCTGGGTAAGTTAAGCCTCCTTTGTTGTATCCCCCCTCCCCCAGGTATCAACAGGTCAGAACGTTGAACCGCTGTTTATAATATAACCAGCACAATAATGGCAAATGGTGCATATTTGGCATAACACTTTTGACACCTAACGTTACTGCACATTAATGGAATGGATATGGGGTGAGCAAACAGTTGGCCTAATTTCTGCAATCAACTGGCCGAGCCAAAATTACTTTGATCCATCAAAAATTGAAACCCTGGCGCTGCTACTGGCCATACCTTGCAAGCTACACGAACGTAACGTTAGACTAGCTATCACACTCACAGAAATGTTGGATAGTAGCCATCTAGCCATGTAAAGGTAGTTAGCCAAACAACGTTGGGCTAGCTAGCTAAAGTTAGCTTGCGTCTTGGCACGAAGTTCGACTGATCAGCGGGCGAGTTAATGAGACACTTACAAGCAAACGCAGTTTCGACCATGTCAGTTTGAGTAGTCTGACTGGATAGCCAATTATTTTCCGATCTGTTTTCCGTTCGTTCGTCCGTGATGAATCAAATCACAGTGAGCGAAACTGGATTTCAGTGGAAAAACGCCATTGGTGATACCTGCTGGTTAGCTAGCTAGTTGTTTAACTTGGCCGTCGATAACGTTACTTCGAAAACTACTGTGAATGAAACAGAAACTTGCTGTCTTGCTTACCTGCACTTCGCGTTAGTCTTCTGTTAGAAGCACAGGGTCTGTGACAAACGTTCTGTGGTCCTCCTTCTCGGTTAAAATTACACACTCTCTTCCAGGGACGGGGCAGTGACAGGCACAAGCGTCCCTGTCTTTATGTTACGTTGTCTGTTCATAACACTCACGTTCCAGTTCACGTTATTTTCTAGTGTTGCTGTTAGTCTCGCCTGGGTACGCCACTTCCGGAGACTCAACAGTGTCTTGTCACATGGCGCAGCTTGTTTGCTTTTTTCAACTACGCATCAAAGCACTCAACTGTGATTCGTTTTTAGACGCCATGTTAGGAGCACTGTCGAATTACAGTCAGCTGCGATGAATAATCGTTCAATACAATGTGCGGCAGGGCTCGTATGTTGTATGTTTCGTGCTTTGAAATTTCAAGTGATATGCTGTGCTTGTTTTGGCTGCGTCTCACACGTTTCCACAAATAAATTCCAATTACTTTTTTAATTACTTGGATTGTACTAATTCATTCATTCATTCATCTCTTAGGTTTACTAGGCAAATACTGAAGGTCTGTGACGAACACAAGGCGTATACAGTTTCGGACCCCAGGAAGATTAGCTGCACACTGTGTATTGCTAATGGGGATCCTAAATAAATAAATAAATAAAGTAAGGTCATGTTGACACTTTTCTTGACATTTTTTTCAAGAAAAAAATGACATTGACATTGTCAATTTTCTAAACAATTTTCCAAAACTTTATTTTCACGCTTTTTGTCTTATTTGGCTCATTCTACTAGTTTTTGTAGTATTTCTGAAACACCATGGGTATACTCTCTGCCGTAATTTGAAATCTAAAGCCATCATGCCTGAAAGACTTGTGGTTGCCTAAACCCACTGGAACCATTTATGTGCTTTGCAGATGTTTTAACTCCCAGCAGGTTACTGAAACAGATATATAATGACACAACAACAGTAATAATAATAATAATAATAATAATAATAATAATAATAATAAATAACAATTGTAAAGCAGACTTTAAGTAACACAGCACAAAGTGTAAAGGAGACTAGTAAAGGAGAGGTAGAAGTAAGAACATTAAGACATATAGAGGGGAAAAGCATCTGGCATAAAAAGAACTAAAAATAGAAACAATAAATCAGAACTAGTAGGTAGGATTGGGCAAATATAGCGTAGAAAATAGAAATGATAAAACAAAACCAGTCAAAGCAAACAATAGTAACCCAACAAAAAACCAAGCCAAGAAAAAAATGAGTTTTCAAATGACATTTAATCACTGACACTGATTCAGTAGTTCTAAAGTTTAAAGGAAGACTGTTCCAGAGTCTAGCAGCCTTACCTGAGAAGTCTAGGTTTTTAAATCTAGACACTGGAACCAGCAGAAAAGGCTTCAGCAGATGACCCAGGTACACTCTGAGCGCTGTAAAGGGTGATACGCTCACTACTGTAGATCATGTAGTGCCTTAGCTTTCACCCCACCACACTCCCTTCAATCCTCAACAGAAGACTTCTCCACTGTCCCAACCACACATTTTAAAACAAGAGGAGGCAGGACATGTGTGGCTACAGCTCCAATTTTGTAGAATAAGTCTTTATCAGGGTTTCTACATCTTTGTCTTATTCTAAATCTAGTTTTAAAACCCAAATTCAAAATTTTAAACTTTAAACCCTTTAACCTTATTTAACTATTTTACCTGCATTACTGGACAATGAAATGTTTCTTGTCTTTATTCTGTTTTATTTTGTTATTCTATCTATACTTTTATAGTGTAAAGAACATGATGGATCATATAAGAAAAGTGCTCAACAATTTAAAAAATGTATTTAATGTAATTATATTTATTAATATTAATAATTATTAAATATTCACAAGTGACAAACAAGAACCACATGCCAACGAACACCAGCACAACCTATACAAAGTGCTGATTGCAGTGCAAGTAAATGGACAACCTGAATGTTAAAACCTTTACAAGGAAAAAAACTTTACACACAGTCGGAGAGCTTTGTCATTCAAGTACTTTAAATTCAAATAAACGGACTTTTCAACATTTCAAAATCGAACAGCTTCCAGTACCATGATCTCATGAGGAATAAGAATGCATGTTTAGCATTCAGGTCTGTACAGAACTGGGAGAAGTCTTTGGTACAGGTGCAGGGTTTCTGCATTTCAGCATTATTTGGGTTATTCCAGTTTCATTCTTCACTCCTTCTGTTGAATGTATGCATTTCTCACCAAAGGGGCGCTGTCCTCTTCAGCATTAACTTTTACTGCTAAAAAAAAGGAGTGATTGTAACTTTTTTTATTGGTGGTGCTTTTATAAATACTAATATTTTCTGCAGAAAACACAATTTCACAAATTTGTAAGAGCGTTTGCACATAGAAAAGGTTGAAAGCGTGTGTAAGAGTGTGTGTGTGTGTGCAAGTGCATGTGGGTGGGTATGTGTATGCACATTTTTCTGTGGATATATATGTGTGTGTGTGTGTGTGTGTGTGTGTCTACCTGCCATGTGCTTTAGCCAGCTCATTTTGTGACCCTGAAGGGGGGGCTCAGGGGCAATTTGATTTTTGAAAATATTCAGAGCTCCTCTGCTTTCCTGAGAGCGAGAAATATCAGAGACAGGGCAGAGTGTGCCGGGAGACCAGAAAAATAACTAAAAACATTCAATGGAAAAATGATGCAGGGAAAGATTCAGTTCCGTATGATTATTGTTAGGAATCATTTGTGAGAAGTTTGATTCAGCTGAGGGGGGCATTGGCAGTTTGATGGGGCACGACACTCACCACGTGTGAATCTCCTCTCTCAGCTCCCGTCCCCAGCAGTGCCGCGAGTCTCTTCTTCAGCTCCTTGTTTTCCTTTTGCAGAACCTTATTCTAAAACACAAGCAGCAGCATTACGCAGCTGACACACCGCAACATTCCACAGCACAGCATGCTCCTCAACCCTGTGCTCCCTAAGTGGATTTCTCCACCGATTATTTTCCATCTTATTTCAATGAGGGCGTATGTGTGTCATTGCTAGTACCCTCCTTTTCTTTTCACCACACTCACACACGTACATGCTTTGCGTGCACATAAACGCGTGCGCGTGTTATATTTTATTGTTGTTTATCATATCATAGGGCCTCACAGGAGCATGAACATCCCACAGTAGTCAAGACAGCAGACATCCGCCATCGTTTGGCAGACTGCAAACTCATCTCTTTAGACTCCATCTTGAGTTCACTCCTATTCCCACCCTCAAGCACTCTTGTCTCGTGTAATTACTTCATGACTGTAATCGGATACTTTATGGCTTTATTTGAATGTTAGCTGCATGAATCTATGACTTGTATCATAGCTCTTGGTTGACCCAAGTTAATTTTTAACATTTATTGCTTTAAAGAGATAGTTCACCTTCTGGGTTTTTTTTTGTTGATGCCATTCAGTTTTGATGTGCGCTTTCAAGTGGCCCAGACGGTTTTAATTTTTTTAGTTTTTTTATTTTTTTTGCGTGAGATTAAAGCTATTTTTCATATTTTTGAGAGATTTCTGAACTGTGATAATATTTTCTTCAAGTAAGCACAAAAAGAATGGTAATTTGGAGGAAAAGTGTCAAAATTAAATTAGAAAAATTTACCTTGTGCCGGAGAGCTTCCACCACCAGGTCTCTGTGGCCACTGACCGCCTCGTCTCTCCTGCTGGCCTGGAACGCGTCCCCAATCACAGACACCAGCAGGTGGGACTGAGGGAGGGACAGCACAGGCAAATAAGAGCGGTTTTCAGTCAAATAAAAGCAGTTTTCAGTTAAATATGAGCAGTTTTCAGTAAAATGAGAGCAGTTTTCAGTCAAATAAAAGCAGTTTTCAGTCAAATAAAAGCAGTTTTCAGTCAAATATGAGCAGTTTTCATTGCTGCTGCTCAGTTGCCTTGTCTTGGCCAGGACCTCTTGTATGCCAGTCTCAGCAGGGGTTTCCTACAAATTAATAACTGTGACTTTGCCGTGAACCATAGTTAATGTACAGAGAAAGCTCACGCATTGTGCATTGACAGTTTTTGCTATGAGGAATTTGCGCTTAGCTGAGTGCTGCCCATTGGAATGTAAATGAGTTTTCTTAAAAGATTCTGTCGACATGGAGAGGCATACATTTCCCCCGCACCTTCCTGTAAATTGATTGGCTTTTCAAATCCATTTGCACCGTTTTTATTGGAAAGGAAAGCGCCACAGGGGCGAGTGCGGAGACGAACAGGCGTTCGCTCGCAAGCTCAATGCAGCGGTCGAGTCTGGAGGCCAGGCCCGAGTCTGTTCCTCCATTTTGATTTGATGAGTGCCGATCACGCGCCGCGGTGTTGGTGTGAACGTATGCAGCCGCGCGGGGGCTACTGGCGGGGGCTCCTGGGGGGCCGTACTCACAAACTTCTTGCTCTGGAACAGGTAGCAGTGGTTCATGTCGGCAGCCGGGTGCTTGGCCACAAAGCCGAACACGTTGGGCTTGGTCTGGTGCACTCCGCAGAAGGACATGGAGGAGAGGGGGCAGGTGTAGAGCATGAACTGCGGATGGTGTGAGTGTGAGAAAGGCAGGGGAAAAAGGGAGGGAGGGTAGGGATATACAACAGGGAAATGTATGTGAGGATTGATAAACAGAGAGAGAGATAAAAAGATCAGAGAAGAAGGTTGTATACGGATATGTGACCAGAGTGGGAATTAGTTACTGTCGCGCACTTTTGATTGATTAAAGCACCTGTTATAGATTAAAACACATAAATAAGGCATGTCGAATGACGTGAGATTTCTGAAATTAAATTTCTGTCTCCTGTGTGTCGAGCGGTGAGTCAAAATGTCCTCCCTCTCCGGTCTCACCTTGGTCTTGTGCTCCAGGATGTCAACTCCGCTCACAGACAGAAACAGAGACACCTTGTTCCTCTTCTTTGTCTTCTCTATGCCCTTGTCTTGTGACTGATGGGGGAACAAACGGGCATCAGTAATTCCATTATGTTATATAAAATTACATTTCCCCTATCAAGAGGGATTCACAATGGGGGAAGCACATTAGCACGACATGCAAGAGTTTTCAATTGGAGCGAAGCTACAAATGAAAAGAAGCAACACAGATATAGCACCCCCGAACCACCGCTAATGAACAAGTCCGCTCTTACAATTACAAATTAAATTAGGCAGAAATTATTCTATTTCAAGAACCAAAGTTCCAACAATTTTCAAATTCCCATTACTGTCGAACGGCCTTTAGTCTATGGCAGGGATAAGCCATAGCCCATAAGCCCTGACATGAGCCACAGATGATTCTTGCACACAGCAATTATATCAATGAAAAAAGCTTTCAGCGAGAGACAGAATTCTTTCCCATTGTGCACCTGACCCAGTGCTTTACCTTCAACACCTCTGCTGCCTCGGTCAAAACCTGCAGTCCTTCGGAGTGATACACTTCCACTCGACCCAGAAACTGATGTGGAGAGAGGAACATCCAAAAAGTAAGAAACCCCAAATTTATGGAACTGTGAAAAATGAGGATGGAGGGACAGGAAAGTGGAGTGTCAATGGGAAAGGAAAAGAGCAGGAACAACTGAAACAGAGGAATACAGATGGAGGAGATGACGGAGGAAGAGGAGGCAGGAAGATGAGGGTGGAGGATAAGAAGGTTTTTAAGATGCTTCTGAGTAAAATCTGGGTTCATATCGACCAATTGTCCACTCAGTAAAGGAATAGTTAGCACCGGTTTCAAAGATGTGGTGGGAGAGAAAAGCAACAGCAATTCATGTAGAAGTGCATGTGAAAACAGTGTACGAACAGTGCCTGTGAGAGCAGTGTACAAGGAGTGCATGTGAGGACAGTGTAAGAACAGTGCCTGTGAGGACAGTGTAAGAACAGTGCATGTGAGAACAGTGTAAGAGCAGTGCATGTAAGAACAGTGCCTGTGAGGACAGGGTAAGAACAGTGCATGTGAGAGCAGTGTAAGAGCAGTGCACGTGTGAGCAGCGTAAGAGCAGTGCACGTGAGAGCAGCGTAAGAGCAGTGCTGTGAGAGCAGTGTGCAAGGACTGCATGTGAGGACAGGGTAAGAACAGTGCATGTGAGAGCAGTGTAGGAGCAGTACACGTGTGAGCAGCGTAAGAGCAGTGCACATGAGA
Source organism: Anguilla rostrata (assembly GCF_018555375.3). NCBI lineage: Eukaryota > Metazoa > Chordata > Actinopteri > Anguilliformes > Anguillidae > Anguilla > Anguilla rostrata. Next base: position 26,814,162 of record NC_057943.1, on the reverse strand, counting down.
GCAGCATAAGAGCAGTGCATGTGCAGTGTGCAAGGAGTGCACGTGAGGACAGGGTAAGAACAGTGCATGTGAGAGCAGTGTAAGAACAGTGCACGTAAGAGCAGTGTGAGAGCAGTGCATGTCTGAAACAGTGCTGCTGTCCCCTCACCTTCACAGTGAACGTGATTTCATTCTCATCCTCTGAGATATCACTCATCTTTATCTGACTTCTTCCTGAAATTTGATTTTAAAGAAAATGAACTCATCAAAGATAAACATCTATAAAATGTCAATATAACATTTATACAAAAAACACACAGAAAATATCATACTTCCTCATATTAAATGGCTGTGGGACTGTGTAAGAAATGCTTATGTCATCATGCAATCTTTCCATCTGTCGCTGTTCTTACGATTGGTCACTGAGAATAACAGCAGTTCACTTTCTGTCTTAGGCACAGCTGTGATTTCACCCAACTTTATATCACAACCAATTCAGATTTAATATCTCTGTTAGCAGAAAATTAAAGAATTAAAATGCAGATTCTGTCAGTCATATATCAGGTAATTTATCCACATAAAAGACAATGATAGTTGTTTTCTTGCTTTTCCCCCTTACGCCATGTCTCTGAGCTTTTCCTAAGGAGCTTTTCCTAAGGAGCCTTATCAGAAGCTGCACAACCGAATAAATCACACCTTAAATTAACCTCAAGACTAGCAGATTATGTTGTGCTCAACTAGCCACAGGCTGAGCTCCTCAGTTTTAATGTTAATGACACAACCTACTGACATGCTGTGACACATTGCAATGCCATGTCAGAATACAGCTTACCTCAGATTATGAAGTCCCTGATCCTTTTCCTCGGTTTGCTGCAAGTGGTGTTGAAAGCCTGTCCATCTGCTCTTCCTGGGTGTAAAGTCTCGACGGGGGGGTTAATGACTAACCAGGCACAGCAGAACTTCCTTATGGCACCCTGTATCAGAGGCAATAATTCTCTGTAAATTATCTGTTCGTCCAGAATTATATTACCAAAGCAGGCACCGTGGAGCTGAGAGTCCCTCAGTCTTCAGATCACAGCCGTTCACGGAAACGAAGACATCAGCTCAGCCGAAGAACATGATTTGATTTGTAACCTGAACTTAAAAAAAAAACGGAAATCATGCACTGTTAATTACTATTTGAAGGTGTAATAGCAAGCACACACTGCAAATTAAAACTTTTTCTCATAATAATTCGGTGACATATAATTTTACTCATCGATAAACGCCACACAATCACATGGTTTACGCAATAATCCCATAACTGGTCTCCTTATCATGAATATGAACATTTTTCTGAATAAACCTGGTTTCTGCGTATCAAGTAGTGCGAAGTGTCACCAGCAGAGGGCAATATCGGTCTTTCAGCAGTCGAAGGGCGCGCCTGTCTCGCGTGTTCCATTGTCGAATGAGCGCTTGTTTTGAAGCAGTGAGAAGCACGCCTGCCGCGTTGGACCTGGAAATGCAGCTTTCGCAGTCGGATAAAATAATCAACTAAACCAATATTATATAAACTAAAATACACAGAAACTATGCGATAATTTATATTTTATCTTGTTAGTTTATTGATAATTACAGTAGAGATCACATCACAGGTCATGTTTGAAATATGTATTTCTTAATTTAGATCTTAAAGGACGAGAAGTAATCGTGTAACTCCCAAATTAGGAATGACCTGATGCTTACAGTTAAATAGAAAGGAACTGGGACAGTGACACAATTTTTGTTGTTTTGTGTCCAGCAAATTGGATTTGAAATCAAACAATAATCTGAAATAAAGTCATCATATTTCGTACTTTGCAAATCCATTGCATTTGATGACTGCTTAAAGTCTGTGACCCAGAGACATCACCAGATGCTGGGCATCCTCCCTGGTGATGCTCTCTCAGGCTTGTACTGCAGCCATCTTCAGCTCCTGTTTGTTTCTGGAGCAATTTGCCCTCAGTCTTGTCCATAACAAGTGAAACACATGTTCAATTGAATTCAGGACAGGTGATCAGGACTGAAAAGACCCTTGGTTGCTTTAGCAGTTTTGGGTCTTTGTCCTGCTGTAAGGTAAAGCGCCAAGGTAAATGCAGTGCTCAGCACGTTTTGGTCTTTGGAATAAACTTCCTGGGAGAATCAACTCAATTTGAGTGTATGTGTATGACCATCAAATAGACTCCAGCCCAGCTAACTATTTTCTGGAAGTTGATCTTTTAAGCTTTAAGCTGAACTCTTGTGGTAGTTAAAATATTACTTCCAAACAGAATAGCCTAAAATATTACATATTGATTCAATTATGAAGTATTTCAGACATGCCCTACCGACTATTTGCAAATCTCCAGTGAGCCTAAACTGCATATCTTCGGACTGTGGGGAAAAACCTTAGGACCCAGACAAGACCCACGCAGACACAAGGATTCGAATCTTTAGACCATCGTGCAATGGATGTTTTGTGCAATGGCAACCTAATCCTATCCGGTAACCTTGCCACATATAATTAAATTGTCCATTCTCTTATAGACGTGGAAACACGTGAATGATAATTAATCTACTAAATTCATCAGCATTGGTAATGGCAGAACATGTCATTGTTAAACAGAATAGCTGTTGAAAACAGTCTCAGTATTCTCCGGTAGCCATATGCTTATTCGAGCAAAGAACAACAGTTTCTAGACCCGCCTTGTGTCGTTTGGCACAGTTGAGGGATTTAGTTAAATGCACCACTGGTTCGCTTAAAACTAGGCGCGCGCACCCTTTACACTGCGGTCGTAGCTGTAGAGTACAATGTTGCATGTTCGCACAGAAATAGTTTGAAACAACCGACAACCATTTGGCTAACATCTTTCATCAGACTGGAGCACTGTGTCACTGGATGCACAACGGGCATATATCAATAATTTCAGTGTCAATGAAAGCAGGAGTTGTCGGCATTAGAAAGATACGTTGAACATCGTGGATTAGTAACAGCGATGTCAAGCTGGAAGCAACTCTATCCATGATAAATGGATGTTTTGAGATCCAGGTAGTTATTTTGACTAATCATCTGCAAGTGACAAAATATTTAAACTTTACGCATCTAGCAAGAGGATTTGCGCACGGAAATCTAGAAGAAGGATGTGATGGCTAGTGGAGAGCAGGCTATAACTTTAAACCTTCCGACTAGTTGAATTTAACTACAGTGTTTTGGGAAATAACTTGAGGGAAAAAAGCATTTGATTCTAAAGAATTTAAGGCGGACGGAGAAATATTTCCAAGAATAGGAAACAAAAATAGACCGTATTTAACATCCGGCTGTAAATTAAAAAAAAAAAAAAGGTTGGGTCAGTGACGCACAAGCGAGATTTTCTGAAAATGTATGTTTAAAGTATGTGAGAGAAAAAGATTAGGAGGAAGAACTAATTTCTACGGATCTAAAAAATTCTGAAGGTAGGTTTTATGCTTTTATCTTGCTATGTTTGATGCAAGGACATTCCTGCAGCTTGATGTTTTGTTCTCATCCTGTGTAATGTTTTATTCAAAAGTATTTTTAATTAAAAATAATATTGTATGGTAGTAACAGACTTGTTACGGTCCGTAGTGGAGAGCCACGTGACATATGCCGTGCTTGTGCTTCTCTTAATAATTTCAATAGGATTTAAATATGATTCCACTATTTTAATCTACGGGTTTTGAGTAGTTTAAAAAAAAATTCACAAGTGTTTTAGAATTAAATGGGTGAAATTATACTGGGTCTCGTCACTGGATCATACAAGGGCCCGCTGTGTTGGAATTGATTTCCCTAAAGTGAACACAGGAGAAATTTACAACGAGAAATGGGAGAGCCGAGAGATTCCTCTGACAAAATGAGAAATAAAGAAATCAGGAAAAATGCAGAACACACGAATCTTGTGGTTCTTAAAAGGATACCTAATAGGGCAGCTTTGCTGACAGCTGATCTGACTGCTTTTCTTGCTAGGTTAAGAAAACCTCAGATTTTACGCAGGAGCTCTTGTGAGCTGTTATTGAAGGACTCCGCAGAGAACTCTTATTAAGATCAAACTGAGCATAAAATGAGATTTGAATGACTTGTTTCTCAAGAGAATGCTCAGAATTTGAATTTGACACACTTGGTTATGTCTTCCTGCGGTCTGATGGAGATGTAATTTTGGTCTTGGAGCAAAAGAGAGAATAGCTTTGATCTTATCCTCGGGGACGGGTCCTTCATAGCCGAGTTCAGTTATACATAGCCTAACTGTTATTCTGGTATGGAAATACTCGCATACAGGAAAATGGGATGGAAGGGGTGGAAGGTTAATTTGAATACAGAGTAAGACAGATTTTATGTTAATCAATTCATGTTATCGCATTCAAATGTGTTAATTAAAATAGCAATGTAAGTGAATAGAGATGATGAGCTGCAAGTATGATATATGGATATTGAGGATTAGAGTCTAATCCGACCTAATCAGTGTTGTACAGTGGTCCAAATGAGATTTAGGAAATGTATTCCCAGTGGTTGTAGGTGCATGCTCTATGAAATCATTGGATGTGCTTTTAAGAATTTAGGACAAAATTAAATTTGGGTCCTTCTTTCGTTCAGAATACTGCAGCGACTACATAGTAAAGAATGGAATTGTCTCTGATAGAGGATTTTATCTCTTATAGAATATGTTTGGTCCCCATTGGACTCAACAAAACTGTAAAAATGGATAAACTCTATAAACTCTGTAACACTGAGAATTTTGTGTGTGTTCTTTGGCACACAAATACAGGAATCAGGAAGTAGTTCAGTACATTAATTGTGTTGTAAGTGGGGGGACCCCACCCTTAGTGAACCGGTTTCAGCTCATGTGAATTTGTGCTGCCAACCTGTCCACCCAATCAGTTGAATGATTGAAAGGTGTGCTTTCTGCAATTGCTTTCTATTAGTTTAAAATGAACCCAAGCAGTCGATGGTGGGGCTGTCCATTTGAGTTGACGATGGGTGATAACTTCACAAAAAAAATTAAACTAACGGTGGTCCCTCGTGTTTGCGGGCGGAACACTGGCAAATTATTTTTTGGAATGGCAACTGTGCCGACTGTGCTGCCGTGTTGGTTTTAGAAATGAATCTGTTTTGACAGAGGCAGCGTGGTATTGGGGCTGTTGTACACGAGGGAATGTGTGGGTTGGTAAGAACATCAGACGCTTCCCTATGTTAGTTTGGAGCGACTGTGCGGAAGGAGGAACGTGACTCATTCAGGTAGATCCGGAAAAGCAGCAGGTCTCCCGTGAAAGACACGGTGTGGAGGTGCGCTCGTTCTGAATACCCCCCAGGCTCCTGCGCGTTCCTAACGAGCGCTGGGCAGCTTCTACCCCTGTCGTCGTGTAAAAGGGACACCCCCATGTCGTTATCCTGCCTTCCCCCTGGACCACAGCTTTCGTAGTGCAATCGCTTACTTCACAACCGCCTCTTTGTGCTGGATCAGCCCTGGTCCTGGGGAGCCATAGGGTGGGTATCAGGTTTACGTTCTCACCGTAAATCAGAAACCAAAACAGACTGAAGACACGGGGATGGTTGAGGTACCTGTGAAATTTGCCTCTTTGATTCATCAGTCAAGAGCTGATTAGCATCAAACACCAGCAGAACCTGTCAATCTCAAGGCTCAAGGACCCAGGCTGGGGACCCCAGTGGGCCCTGAGGGTCTCAGGGACCAGGGCTGGGGACCCCAGTGGGCCCTGAAGGTCTCAGGGACCAGTGCTGGGGACCACTCGGGCAGATGGCCACATTCTAAACATGGCACAATGAGGGGCAATCTAAAATGGTGCACTCCTGCTCAACACGCGTCCTCCATCCCCAGTGTGTGTAAGGAATCCAAACGCTGAAGAGCACGCAGGCCTGGTTGTTTGCCGAGCGTTCATTCACCGTGTGGGACTCACCTATACCATCTCAGGACGGGTTTCCTGAACCGTGCTTTTTGAGCGTGGTTCTCCTGTGTCTGCGCCCGAGGCGGGTGACGTGACCTCCACAACGAACAGTATTCTATCGGTTAGTTTTCGATGCTGATTTTAGTTCCATGTTCCACCCGGTCCACGCGGCATCACAGGCCACTAGCGCAGTAGCTGACGAGGGCGTGTGAAAATGGGTGATACGTGTTGGCTGCGGCTAGCTGTTCTGTAACCCCTGACTTCCTCACACCCCCTGATTTCTTTTTGGGGTTGGAGGAGTGGGTAGTGGGTCACGGGCAGTGCCCTTCCATTCGCCTGCTGCAGGCAGGCTCTACTGCAGGGGAGACCCTGGGACACGATGGCCTGCCAACAGGGAGTAAAGCGGGATCCCGCCTTCCAGGGCTGGGGAAAATCCATTTAAGTTCATTCAGTACACACTAAATATTTCAACAACATTTTGTACTAAATGGTAGTGCTGTGAAACTGTCAGGAGGGCAGTGATAATATTTAGTTCACGTTAATTAGTGAAGCCAATGTGAAGAGTAAGTGGATCTGTGATGTACTTCGTATTAGGGCTGGGCGATATATAGAATATTATTCTATTATTCTGTAGAATTTTGTAGGATGTACAAAATTAAGTTAGTTAGATAGTGATAATATCGCATTGTGCTTATCCAGCATGTTTTTAATGTGACCAAATTAGTTTCTTGAAGACCCGGCCTGTCCACTGCGAAACCACGCTGGTCATAGTAGACGCATCTGTTTGGCAGACATGGAGAAAGGGAGCAGTGAGCTAGCCGTCTGGAATTCCACCAGAAGCACAGTGTTCGAGTAGCAGTACTGAAGTGTGCCAGTTGTAGCATGTCAGTTAACAGCAAAAGCGTTCTTCTACACGCAGTTCACCCACTGATTCTTGCGGGCTGCTTAGAAACTCCTAAACTACTTTAGAAACATGTTTAACAATCCTTGCACATTATTATAAATCTGTTCACGGCTCTGCTGTTCAAAATTTCAAGTTAATTGTATTATTGTTTACATTGCAAACCCTTTAAAGCACTTTTTAAAAAGTATCTTTATTGAACAAAACTATTACTCTTGGGGATAACTGATTTTCTGTAGTTTAAAGGCATAGGCCTACTATGCAGAATTTTCTACACTGAGGTCCTGTGTTTACAATCAAAGTCTCCTCCTTCCTCAACCCTGCCCTCTCACCTCCGTTTCATATGTTATATCTCTTTTGGCTTTCATTTTTCCCTTGGATGGTATTCAATTCCAGTGGCAACACAAGATGTTTAATATCCATGTGCGAAAAAAATGAGTGTCCCCTAGCTTCAGTTACTGGTAAAACCACCTTTCATAACAATGACCTGAATTAAACCTTTCCTGTGAGTGGTGAACGGGTCTTTCCAATTGCTTTGGATGAATTCTGAGCCATGCATTCTTTGCTTCAGCCTCTGGCTTTCTTGCAGACAGAGTTTACATCAGGTCTTTTTCATCTATCTGAACAGGCTCTTTGCTCTTCTTTAGATTTTGCTCCAGAATATTCAGGTACATAACAGAATCCATTATGGGCTCAATGATTGATTGGCTCAATGTCTAGGACCTGTGCCCTTAAAGCAGCCTGAATCCACCACTATCCCTCCACCATTTTATCATTTTGCAGTGGGGTACCCCCATGCTAATTTCCCAATAGAGTTCAATGGGAGAATTAGCTTGGAGGAACCCCAGTTCTGATGTGGTGGAAAGATGGTTCTGGTTTTGAGTCAGTCAATGACCGGGGTAGTTGTAATAATAAGTGAATGTTATCTCCTGTTTCAGGGGCAGTAGTGGTAATTTGTGAATAGTTATCTCCCATGGTGGGGCAATAATGGTAATTTGTGCAAGGGCATCTCTCGATGTTTGGGCAGTTAGTGGTTATTAGTAAATGGTTATCTACAGCAGCAGGAGCAGTTGTGGTATTAAGTGAATGGTTTATTCGAATGGCAGGAACAGTGGTGGTGAATGTGTAGTGAATGGTCTAGTGATGGAGACAGTTGTATTTAAGGACTGTAATCTCTAATGGCAGGGGCAGTAGTGGCATTTTTCACTGGGCTGGTTTCTCTTGGGAGGCAGGGTGGAAGAGGAGGGAACATGGAGATCAGAGTGTGCCCTCGGCGATGGCCGGTTTTTGGCCAACACAACATGGCGGGGAGCCAGAACAGGCCAGGAATCTATTTCTGTGTCCAGTAATGGGGGGAAAACACAACGCAGTCCCACAGCATGAACACACAAGGCCAAGCGTACACAATGGGACGGGTTTGCAAGTGTCTGTAGGAAATTCAGGGGACTGCATTTTTTCTTGAGACGTGTAGACTGGTGGAAAATCAGTTGAGTTAAAATGGTGAGAGACGTTTATTCGCCGCTGGCTGAGGCAAAGTGATTATGTTTCATTCGTTGATTATCATTAAATGGCACCAAGGCCTGTCGCCTTAACTGACGGTCATTTATCAGCAGCAAAATAATCTAATTATTCTAAGTGTTGTAACATGGCAGCGTGAGAGAAACCTGGGGTTACCTGCAGTGCTGTAGTGGTAAAAATGGCGGGTAAACTCTGGGCCTGCTCATTTTCCACCCTGACGCACGCGGCTGGGGTATCGGCTGGGCCCTCCTTTGTGTGGCCAGTTTGCAACCCAGTGCAAGAACGAGCTGACTCTCTTTCATGAGTGACTGTTTAATTACCATTCACCTCGAGGCTGCCATCAGTCCCTACTTCAGATCAAGTCAGACACTTGACAGGATAAAATCATGTGATTTGTTTCCCATTGAAAACGTTCAGTGTCAATTTGCTCAAATAAATTTGCTCTAAATATGAGTTAAAAACTTCCAGTATTAATTTGCTCAAATAAATTATGTCTATAACTGTTGCTTCAGTTCAGTCCTCTCCCAAAACCAGTGTATAGGATGAGTGGAAGCTGGGGTAATAAACAGGATGGGAGGTGAATGGCAAATTAAACATATTGGAGATTATAATTGCCACGAAAAGTGTTTGCATAAGTGGATCTGTGAGTACACTGGGCTTGATAACAACTAGAATTGTTATAGAAATAGAAAGTAACCAGTGGGTTGTTTTTTATTTTATTGTGCTTTTTTAATGAAATACAAGCATTTTTTTTCACAGGTGCTTAATTAGCTTGACCCGTTTAGAAAAATGGCTTTGGGAAAAAAATACATAACTGGGCTGTTGATTGGAGAAAAAATATTTAGGCGAACAGGGGCTGTTTTACCCTACTACACAAAGTAAAACGACTGTGTGCTTCTGAAAACATTAAAAATGTAAAGCAATAAATGGATATACAGTTGCATCGTGTTTTAATGGAGTGGCATGGCTTACAAGATGAGCTCAATTGCATGGTTTCACTGAAGGCAGGGTATTTGGGGCCGAATTCGTGGAAAAAATACTACAAAGGCAGCGGCCATTTCTTTCCAATTTCTTTGCCAACAAGAGGAGGTCGTGATGTTTAAGGGGCAAAGATAAGTAGCCTAAGACAATGAACAGGCACACACTCAGGCATTCTGTGTGCTTATGTACATATGCACACCTGTGGGCATGTTTTAGTATGCATTATTCAGTATGGCATTAAGATATTCATATCAAGTGGCTCCTGTTAATTAACGATTCCTGGCCTGCCCATTTACATCAGTGGGAGATTGCAGGCGGGCTGGAATCCGCTTGTAATCCCCCATTTCTGCTCACAGAGAGTTTTAGCATTTTGAGGGCTTCATCGCTTCAGCCTCTGAGAGACTGCAAGTGTTTTTTTTTTTAAGATTGTAAGTTTGAAAGGGGAGGAGGAGGAGGAAGAGGAGGAGGAGGAGGTGAGTCGCTGCTTCTCGGATCCTGCGTTTTTGTGGCGGCGCAACAATGGGCTATTTTGGAGCTTTCTTTTTGGCAGGAAAGCGTGGAAACTGCCCTTTCCTCTGTCCCCAGACTTGAAGGGTCTTCACGGCCTGGCTTAAAAACAAATACCTCTCCCCCCTTCCGACCACACAGTCAATAGGCCAGGAAATCCGGGACCACGTAAAACGCTGCTATCATAGCGGTATCATTAAGATTAAAACAACATCCCTGTTAGGCGCTTTAAAAATCTCTATCTGCAGTCGCAGCTAGGAGAGAAATGTGCACTGAGGTGATGTAATCTCCTACATATGAAGTGTTCTCTCTGACCAGAGCCCTAGTCTGCGGCTCTGCTTTTTTGGGCTGAAGGCCAAGGTATTTTGGTAGGTATTTTGGTATTGTGCAGTGCATGTTAGTCCTGGCGGTAGGCGACAATAATTCTTTTCTTTGCTAATTTTGAACATTTTGAATAGACCCGAGGTTTAGTGTTTTTTCAGCGTGCTCTTATTGAATCGTGACCTTGTCAAATAGAATTGACGGCGAATTGGCGGAATTTGACTTTTTTTTCCTCTTCTTGGCGACATGTCTGAGATTTTGACTCCTGACCCGTCCCTTTGGCGTGGTGTGTCCTCTGCAGTCATGGAAATTCCTTTGTTGTGAGTCAGCGTTGTCATTTCGAGGGTCCAGCAGTAGGAAACACAATGCTCAGGAGTGACCCAAAACAAGGTGTTATTAATTGCAGGAGGGCTCATAAAACTTTACGGATAAAACACTTTCCTGTTGCTTCGCATTCACAGACAGGTGCGAAGTGGTAGCTTCTCAGTGAGTGATCACGTATCTAATGCCAGTGTTTCTACAGACTACATCGGGATTCATTTTATGTCTCCTAACATTTGGACAGACTGTACAGTGAAATGGCCTCAAGGTTGCTTGGAAGAGGTTTCTATTCAGACTGAATGATATGCCTTTGAATGGTGTGTTTTTCATTGGTGTTTTATTTGATTTGAATGGTGTGTTTTTGAGTGTAGTGAATTAAAATGTTGTGTATTCATGTGAATGCGCTGTATTTGAATGATGTTTGTTTGGTGCATACAGTGAGCTTTATAATATTTAGGACAAAGACAAATTTTATCTTGATTTGGCTCTGTACTCCACAATTTTAGATTTGTAAGCAAACTATTCACATGTGGTTAAATTGCAGATTCTCAACTATTATTGAAGTGTATTTTTATGCATTTTGGTTTCACCATGTAGGAATTACACCACTTTTTTTTACATTGTGCCCCCATTGTTTTGATTGTTTGATTACAAGTCTAAAACTGTCAGTGTTGCATAAAGAACCGAGGAAACATCTCTCCTTTAAAGAACAGTCAGATATGAAACCACTGCAGTCTGAACAAAAGGGTCTGATTCGTGAGTTCCTTTATCCAAGTGTGTCTCCACAGGCAAGCAAGTTCTTGCCGTTTCGCAAGAGAGGAATGTACTTACTTTCTTTTTTCAGTTCCATGGAGATGTTTTCTAAGTTGAACACATGAAATTCCTGATTAGGCGAGCGAGCGTCTGGGGGCCATTTTGTTTGCCCCGGCCGGTCAAGTCACTCAACATTTCTGTGGGAAATATTTATATTTCCTCTTGCCCTCTGTTTTTTTTCCTCCGAAGACCTTGTACCCAAAGACAAACGCATCAGTTCTGGTTTGAAAGGCCATATTTTTCCATGCCACGCCAAACATCCTGTAGAGATGCCGTTAACCCTTGGGACTCCTTTTTCTGACGACAGTGCGCAAGAGGCCTCTTTAGTCCTGCCCAAAATTAGCACAGACCCTGTGAGGTCCGTCCAAAGGTGGATAAACGTTGCTTTTTTTAGGTCCCCGCACAGTGTTTTTCAGTTTTAATTTGAATGATGGTCCATAGTCGGCATTGTAGGAGTTGTGATCAGCTAGGCTCAGAGTTATTATGATTTTTGGAGTTGTTAAAATAGGGGGAGCTTCTAGGATTAGTGAAGTGTTTATATATTATTAAGTATTTATAGACAGGGTTTTCCCCAGACTGGACTGAGAAAAGTAGCAGGTTGGGGCAGGGGTGAGAAATGTCACAATTTTTGAGGGTTCAGGGGCAAATTCTTTTACTTCTAACAGTAGGATACATATTAGCTATATCTGAATAATGATCTGAATAAATTGAATGAATGAAAAGATGAATGAAGGACTGACACACACATTTTTTCTCACGCATTAATATAGGCTACAGCCTATTTTATAGTTGACAGTAAGTTTTGTTGCACAACCACCACTTCACCGGTCACTCATGCCCAGTGAATTTGGTTATGTGACCACAAACACTGATAACTGCTGATTTATATGCTCATATTGAAGAACATTGTAGGTAGTTAATACTGTATGAATTGGGTAGTTACTGTATTAGGCTCATTAAGTAGTTACTGAATGAAATCAAACTAATTTAACTGGTCGCTAAAACGCAAAGAAATATAATATTACGTGATTTTGTCGTTCTGAAGCGTTAGCTGTGTCAAATTGGCATTACCAAACATTGGGCTGCCTTTTTTCTTTCTTCTTCTTTGCCCCGTTGACCACTGTCACTGGTGTCAAAATGGCATGACACCAGCCAAATTAAGCAGGACAGGCACAAGTCCTGCAGTGACACCATAGAGCGTATTCTCTATGTGATGCCGGCCATTTTCCTGGCACACACTGCTTGTGGAAAAGGCTGACAGGAGTGTTAGGATGGGTAGAGCATTCAGAGTTTGGCTGGACTTCCCCCCAACTGATTCCAGAGCGCTCCTGCTCCCACCGGGCAGAGCTGGTGGAGCTGGCTGTTTCTGTGCCATATCCAGGGTTCAGCCACCCGCAGGGGGGCAGGATGTGAGAGGGAGAGAGGAAGGGAGGGAGACGTGAGAACCGCTCATTTAAAGAGTACGGCCCACTTGAGGGTAACCAAGACGAAGAAAGAAACTCGTATCCAAGCAAGAAATGCTGTAAAACTAGGATTGATCACAGGAGAATTAAAAAGTTATTATTTTTAGGGACCACACTCTAAAAGTACAGTGTGGGTCTCCTCCTCCATGAGTCTCTGCTGCTGCAATTATGTTCTGCTTCCAAGATGCACCAACATCACTCCCAGTGTTTGTCCATGGAAGGAATGCTGAGACCGGGCATCTCAAACTCCAGAAATGCTTTTATATGCTCAGTATGTGCTTCAGCAGCATCCAGCTGCAGGCCCGTGAGAGAGACAGCATGGTGCTGTACATGAAAATTACAGCAGGGGTCTTGAAGGGCCGCAGGGCTGCAATGTCTGCAGGTTTAACTCCAATCTGGGAGGGCTGCAGTGTCTGCAGGTTTAACTCCAGTCTGGCAGGGCTGCAGTATCTACAGGTTTAACTCCAGTCTGGGAGGGCTGCAGTGTCTGCAGGTTTAACTCCAGAATTGTAAGGCCACAGTGTCTGCAGGTTTAACTCCAGAATTGTAAGGCCACAGTGTCTGAAGGTTTAACTCCAGACCTGGAGGGCCGCATATTCTGCATGTTTAACTCCAGACCTAGAGGGCCCCTGTGTCGACAGATTTTTTTGTTTGTTTCAATCTTTGAATTTCTAGAGTCCACAGTTCTTGCTTTGAAGATCTAAATCAGTTGCTGATCGAAGGGGAACCACTAAACCTCTGTGTGGTGGTGGTGGTGTGTGTGTGTGTGTGTGTGTGTGTGTGCGACTGTGTGTGTGGCTGTTCCAGTTTCCAGATCTGTGCACATTCGATAAAAGTCTGTTGACCATGCAGACAGTGCAAAGCCAAACAATCCCAATGTGTCGTGCTTCATCAGCCTCCTGGGGTACAGAGTCGTGGGAGAATGCCCCTAACCCTGCGTCCCTCACCCCTTGCTTGGCCCCGACTCCCCCTGGTGCTACACATACATGGGAGTACTGCTGCTGAAGACGTTTTAGGAAACTGCAGAATACCGCTTCGCTCCAAACACCAGAACCGCCAAACACCATACCCCTGATAAACCCTGTCTTTCTGCTCACGACCAGTCTCATCTTACTTCAGAACCTCCAAACACAGGATACAAACTGCAGCCCCATCTCTCTCCTCATGATGATAAAACATAACTGAACACCTCTTTTATTGCTCAAGAGAAACTTTCTGTTTTGGTGTTCAAGTTATACTGATGACAGACAGTAATACAAGAGACACAATACGATTCTGCTCGCTAATATGGATCTAACTCTGCTTTTTCCCTGAAAATCTAAATAGACTATTCACTGCTGAGGTGCAACCACGGCTTACAACTAACACACATACACATATACTCTTAAACACTTAAACATGCTTGCAGACACCGACACATACACACACTTACACGTCTACACATAAGCACACATACACACACATGCAGGCACAGACAGACAGACAGGCACATACACACACACACACACACACGCACACACATATACGCACACTGTTGCCGGTTTTCACTTGAGGAGAAGCAGGTGATGTTTCTGTGCTGACTGTATGGGTTGGAATGGGCTATTTGCTTTCCTGTATTTCACCATAACCTACAGTATGACTAAAAACGTAATGATCCCTTGCTTCAAAACACACACATATATGCACACACTCACACACACATATTCTCACACACATGCAAACACACCACACACATTCACATGCACACACTCACACACATATGCACATGCACACACACACTGACACACACAAGCACATGCACATGTGCACGCACACTCACACACACATGCACATACACGCGCGCACACACACACATGCACACACACACACGTGCACATACTAATATTCTTTAACTGCCAGGTAGTTGGGTTCCTATTCTTCATTTCCTTGAGAGCTATTAGAAGGCTTGACAGGGATTTGGCCTCTTTTATGGGTTTTTAAATTTTGATTTGTATTGGTGGTGTGTGAACAAGACCACTTGGACACTGACTTGGTGCAAGAATGAATTGGTGCATTGACCCTGTGTACTTCCTGTTTTCCAAAGCAAAGCCTGATTCTTTTCATAAAAAATAAAAAAATAAAATATTGGCACCCAATGTCAGGCAGTTCTTATCCAATTCCCTCCCTAATTTGGAATTTCCAGTTAGCTATTTGTAACCGCAACCACATTCATGCGGGAACCGGTTGGGAAACATCTGCATTTCTCCTCCGAAACACATGGTGTCGCCAGTCTACTTCTTTCCATAATGCAGACTACAGATAAGCTTGCATAGAGTGGAATCAGAGGAAGAGCCTTCATTTGCAGCTTTGGCATGTAGTCCACAGGTGCCCAAATGTCCAGCAAGGGTTGCTGGAGAGTGACAAAACTCGGACCCCTGTGTCCCTACTGACCACAGTCGGCACTGGCGCAGGTCGGATTCGATCCGAGACTGTGGGGGTCATCCAAGCCGAATGAGCCACCCAGCAGCCACAATGCACAGCCTGTTTCAGGGTCACATTTGCATCTCTTTATCCACCATTGACTCAATAACGGAGGAAATCATTTCTACAACATTAAACTTTCCAGCATTGCCCATAACATAATTTCATAACTGCATCATATTTGGGAATTTATTTATTGATGATAACTATATCTGTGCATAGCCATGTTTTCAAAAAATATATTCTTAATAACAAATTACAAAATTCTTATGCTGTCGCAGACATGTGGAATATATTAGTACAGTGTTGTTTGCTCAGAAAAGTAATTTAGAAAGAATGATTTGACAACTGGCCAAAATTATGCTTTAATAAAGCCAAATAAGGGCCTTTGTAAAAATAGCTTTTCTAGGTGAAATTAGGTTGTGCAGAGTTCGCTGATTTTCTCATGCTGCTGTGTTTCTTTCCTCAGTTGTTTCGTAAGGCTCTCTGGCGCCCCCTGTCTGAGCCTCACAGGGGCAGCATGAAGAGGCAACAGTCATCCTTGGTGGTGCTGCTGCTTCTACTATTGCTGGTGTTTTTTCAGGTGAGTGTGCGTGTCTGCATGCTAAATTGATTGTTGTGTGCTTGTTGTATGTATCTGTGTATTGCATATGGGTATTCGGTGTTTGTTCGGGTGTGTGTATTTGTGTTTGTGCATGTTGGTCATGAGTATTAGAGAGTGGATAGGCTATGTGTGAGAGAGAATGTGTGTGACTGTGTGTCTGTGAGAGTTGTGTGTGTGTGTGTGTTTGTGGGTAGGTGTGTGTTTGTGTATTTTGTAAATTAATATATGTGAATGTGTGTGACTGTATGTCTTTGAGAAAGAGTTTTGTGTGTGTGTTTGTGGGTAAATGTATGTTTGTGTATATTTGTAAATTAATATATGTGAATGTGTGAGAACTAATGTGTGTGTATGCATGTGTGCGTGTGTGTGGGTGTGTGTTTATGTGTATGTGCTAGAGGTTGAGTCCCTGTAAACTGGTGTCTTTCAGGACTGTGTTTGTGGGGACGGCAGTCCCGCAGCGCTGTCCAAGGGTCAGCCGACCGTGCCGAACTCCACCTCCGTCAGATCCTCCCGCATTCACATCCTGGCGGCACAGTTTGAGTGCTACCTGAAGATCATCAACGACCCGCCGAGATCCGACGGAGGTACGCGCTCACAGAAACCCTGGCTCAAAATGACTGCAGCAGAACGCACATCCTCTCGATTGCAGTAATAAGAAATTTAAGTTTTAAAAGTATAAATATTGACTGAAACAGTAATACAGTAAAGTAGTTCTACGTAATATTTTTTTACAAAAAATATTTTGTTAATATAAAGTTTACATACATTTTTCCAAAACGGGTCCTTAGACGAAATTTAAAAGATATAGAGTCAGAGGCCCTGAATAAGTGTGGCAAAGTTTTTAATAATATTTAAGCCCTAGTTTTAAACTTTTTGGCTGTGGTTTGGTGTGGTGTAGGTGTGTGTGTACATCTGTACGACAAATGCGTATGTAGTGTATGTGCATGTGCATGTATGTTTATGTTCGTGTATGTGTATATGAGAATGTTTGTATGCATGTGTCATGGCTGTCTTTAAAATATTATAATGTTTGTGTCTTGTTGTGGTAATGTTATAATGTTTACGTTATGTTAACATCATTATGCTAAAGTTATCCAGTGTTAATGTTATGCTATTGTAATTGTGTTAAGGTTTTGTTATGTAGATGTTATGTTTATTCTGGTATGTTATTCTGAATCCGCACTTCCTTGCATTGTTTAGCAGGATGGTTAGCTGCCAGCATACAGAGATGAACACAATCTCCCAGTTTCCCTGTATTCTTTCAGATGGTAAATCTGGAATGAAATATAAAAATACAAACATAACCTTAAGGCTCTTATTCATGGGAATGGAACGTCTTTATTACTGTATGCGTGTGAGAAATTGTACTGAAAGTGTCCTGCAGAATGTTTTCTTTTGTCCTCGTAATAAATAAAGAGAACTTAACAAACAATCAGAAAGATGTCCAGAAAAAAGTGTTGGAGGCAAAATGATGAATTCAAAAAGAAGGACATCCACACATTTTCACCAGTGCAAATTTCACAAGCTTTTATTCAAGAGCTAAGCTTTCAGTCGAAAACCCTCTCCGGAACTTAAAAACACACACAAAACATTTACAGCTTATTATCCTGCCTGTGAGTGGAGGGTCACTTGTGGAAAATGGCTGTGGTAACTGGCTTCATATTTAGTCCCCCCTTTTTTATATTTTATTTTTCCACATTTCAAAGTGATTCACTTTTGTATAAAAGAAAAATATACTTTCACATTTCACGCTTGCCTTCAAAATAAATTAATATGGTACCCTGAGCGGACATCTTAGGTCCTTGGAGAGGATCGTCATTTTACATTTAGTACCAGGTTTGAACAGAACAATTATTTACTGTCACTTAAAAAAAATTATTGAATTTATCAGTGAACATTGTTTCCCCAAAGAAGGGCTATCAGGACACTACAGAGCAGAATGAAGAACTTACAGAGCACTATCTGAGCATTACATTACATTACAGTTACTAAACAGACGGAGTGACTTACAGAGGTGGTGAAAATCAGCAATGGAGCAATATCAAGGCAGGCACTGCTGCCTGTTAGACTCAGGAATATAAGAGTGTGATAATCCCAAGAGAACACCCATTCACAATTAATGCATAATGAATGCTGTAGGGCACTACTGTAACCAGCCCTGTGTGCGTGTGTTTGTGTGTGCGTGCGTGTGTGGGTGTGTGTGTGTGTGCGTGCATGCATGCACGCATGCTTGCGTGTGTGTGCGTGTGTGTGTGTGCATGTGCGTGTGTGTGTGTGCGTGTGCGTGTGTTTTATCTGCAGGTGTGTACTGCAATCGTACCTGGGATGGCTGGCTCTGCTGGGGGGACTCCAGCCCTGGCGTGGCCGTGCAGATTTGCCCCGATTACTTCCACGATTTCGACCCCTCCGGTGAGACCGCGAGCCCCCGGAGACGACCGCGTGTTGCATTCCTCACCGTAATGCTGCGTCTGCGCAGCAGTGCATTACTCTACCCTTTCCTCTCTTTTCTTCCCCTCGTTCTTCACTCACCGATGTCTGTTGGGTAGTTTCATCTTATTTACATCTTCATAAGTATAGGGCCAGTTTTGCAGTCGCAGATTAAGCCTAGTCCTATACTAAATTCAATTTAAAATGGAGAATCTCCATACAAAAATCTCCATACAAAAAATGTGTAATCTAGGACTAAGCTTTATCTGTGTCTGTGAAACTGGTCTTTAATAGCATTTAATTCATTTTATTTAAAAATGGTCAAAACCATGGTCAACAAATAGCTCATTGATATTATTGTTGTTGTTGTTGTTGTTATTTCAGTATAGTGTTTGTATAGAGTGGGAGAGCGTTTGTATAGTGCAACAGTGTGTGTCTCTTGGGGGTGGAGACAGGCTGTCTACTGCATGCGTGTTTGCACGTATGTGTCCTAATGTGTTCTGTGCTGGGCGCCTTTCAGAAAAGGTGACCAAAGTGTGTGACTCCGACGGTCAGTGGTTCCGTCACCCGGAGAGCAGCCGCATCTGGTCCAACTACACGCAGTGCACTGCCTACACCATGGGAAAGCGCCAGGTATGAGGACACTGCACACCTGAACTAAACGACTGTTCGCGCTATGCTGCACACAGAACACTGTTACACGATCAGAGGCCAGGATTTGCACTAATTAGTCTTGTAAAGTACAAAAGTATGGTTGCTAAGAGACATTTGGAGCGGAACCATGATGTGGTGCTTTTTGTTTTTAATGAAAAGCTCAGTGGGTGGGCGAGAACACAAATTCAAGGCTGCGTATTCGCGGTCTGGTATTGACTCTGTTCCTTTCTCCCTCCCCAGCTGGCTCTCAGTTCGTACTACCTGGCCATCGTGGGCCACGTACTGTCTCTGGTGTCCCTGCTCATCTCTCTTGCCATCTTCTCTTACTTCAAGTGAGTCGTGAGTGTGTCTGGGCTGCTGCCACCTGCAGGCAGAATGCATGCAGTGCATGCATTGGCAGTCACATGATTACAGTTTTTTTTGATTGCCAAGACACATTTCTTGAAATTATGCTCCATTTCCCAAAACTCTAAACACAAATGCATAAATGCACAATCATCTTCACAAACTTCAAACTTCCATGTCAAAACCAAACTCTCCACTCAAAACCATGTAATCTTACATCTAAACCAAACTTTGCCTTCAGACATCACACAAAAGCCATCAAATACACATACACTACAAAATAGCCATTACACGCTGGTGAGATCAATTCAAAACACTACCGTAAAAACCTTTTACTCCAATGAATAATGGCGCTTATGGTTTTGCCCCAGAACAACCTCTTTACATGATGAACACAATATAAAGACACAACACAATTTTAATTTCTCAATGTACTGTAGTAAAATAAACTGAAATTGAGTGAAAAAGTAAATGTTCTGTAAAAATATGCAACTGATACATAAAGAACGTAGAATACAGTAAAATAATTTCCATGTATTTACCAATATAAACCAATGAAAAAAAAAACTGTTTGTACATAAAGAAAGAAATCACATTTATTCTGCCTCAGCTTCCCGTCTCTGGTCTGGGTCAGGCCAGAGATTCTCATCAACATCACAAGCAATATTAGCCCCAGCCAGGCAGCAGGGGGAAAAAAACCCTTGCATGCCTTATCCACCCCTAGCAAGCCTCAACTGTAATATCTAAACAAGCCTCCTCCATGGCCTGGAGGAGGTGAACACGGATGTAGGGGTCTCGGTCATAGACCTATACTCTATACTCTACAATTTTAGATTTGTAATCAAACAATTCACATGTGGTTTAAATGCACACTCAGCTTTTATTAAAGAGTATTTTTTATATATTTTGGTTTCACCATGTAGAAATTATAACACTTTTTATACATAGCCACCCCGCCCCTCATTTTAACCAGCGTTAAATTTTTTATTATCAGAGGTGATAGAGACTCTCTGCTTTTAGGAACCTGAGTTGCCAGAGAGTCTCCCTCCACAAGAACATGTTCCTCTCCTTTATCTTCAACTCCATCCTCACTGTCATTTGGCTCTCAGTCGTGGTCCACGGGCAGCATCTGGTGGCCATAAACTCGGTGAGTGCACTCCCCATACACTGCCGCCAGTTAGCGTCGGCATCAGGTTTTACAACGGGGGTGTCGAGCTGAAGTTCAGCAGGGCCACCCTGTCTGCAGGTTCCTGTGGAATTCGACCTCCCGTTCTATAACTTTCCTGCAGCTTGAACAAGAACCTTTGTCTCTTTCTGTGTGTGTGTGTGCGCGTATTTATGTGTGTTTGAATGTGTGTGTGTATTTGCATGTGTGTTTGTGTGTGTGTGTGTGTGTTTGTATGTGTGTGCGTGTGTGTGCTTGTGCGCGCGTGTGTGTATGCGTGTGTGTGTGTATTTGCGTGTGTGTTTGTGTGTGTGTGTGTGTTTGCATTTGTGTGTGTGTGTGCGTGTTTGTGTGGGACGGAGTGTGGCACAGTGGGTAAGGAACTGCGCTTGTAACCGAAAGGTCGTAGGTTCGAGTCGTAGACACTGCGTTGTACCTGAGCAGTACTTAACGCATTGCTCAGTATAATCGCTGTATAAATGGATACATGTAAGTGCTAGTAAAGTTGTGTAAGCGCTTGATAAGAGCGTCTGCTAAATGCTGTAAGTATGTATGTATGTATTGTGTGCGTTTGCATTTGTGTGTGTGCGTGTGTGCGTTTGCTTGTGTGTATTTGTGTACGTTTGCGTGTGTGTGCGTTTGCATGTGTGTATTTGTGTGCGTTTGCGTGTGTGTGTGTGTGTGCGTTTGCGTGTGCGCATGTACGTGCAGATTGGGTGCAAGATTTTGTCCTCCCTGATATCCTACGCCCTCGGCTCCATCTACTTCTGGATGCTGTGTGAAGGGATCTACCTGCACACGCTCATTGTGGTGGCCGTGTTCATGGGGGAGCAGCATTTGGGCTGGTACTACGTCTTGGGCTGGGGTGAGTACCCCCGCCCCTGAGAAATTGCTCTAATTACATGGTCACCAGTGAATGTATCAGTCTTCATGGTTCCCCTCACAGGCTTCCCGCTGGTTCCCGCGGTAACGCATGCTGTGGCTCGCTGGCTCTACTTCGATGACAAGTAAGGACCCGCACCATCGCTGTTCCCATCAATATGTTGATATGTTGTATTTACTTTAGTTTTCAATACTAATAGTAGGTTTGGCTAACTTTACACATATTGATTGTGAATGGACCTTCCATGCTTTTCTGGTGATACTGCGCTTTTGTATTCCTATGACTAACATTGATGTTGTTCACTTTTGTATGTCATTTTGGCTAACAATGTCTGCTAAATGACTGTAATGTAATGTGAACTGGCATGCTGCAGAACATTAAGGTAAATCCGGTAAGGAAAGACACTTTCAGGGATGTGGGAGGGATACGGTTGGTAGGGATATGTAGTATTGTTCATTGCTGCAGTGACTCCTGCTGGCCGTCCGAGCACCCGCGGCTTGCTCTGTGCACATGCGTATGAATAGGTCTCCTCTGCCCCTGCTCTGTGTGTGCGCAGCTTGTGACTGCGGTGTGAAAAGAAGCAGTTGGCCTGCTGGAGGAGAACCGTAGGTTGCTTTCACTCTCCCGAGCCAGCAGCAGGGCCCATATATGAGCGCACTTGTGCATAATTCACTAATTGGACTTTCTATCAGCATGGCACTGCTCTCACTCATTGTGCAACAGCGCCCCCTCTGGTCGATTGTTCTCCCGCAGCCTGCCGGCACCAGCTGTGTAACCCGCGCAGTCCTCCGTGTTTATAAGTGCGTAGGCCCGCCCTCTGAACGAAAGGCGCACGTTACGCCTCGGGGGACGTGGGCGACAGCCTGCAGCTCAAAGGAGTCCACCGACACAATGAGACAGGCCTCGGGCCGGCCGTTCCTAACTGAGAGAAAAGAGTCTGAGAAACGGATGCTCCGTCAGTAATGCTGTTAATCTTGCCTGTCAGATGCTGGATCAGTTCGGACACCAACCTGGTATACATCATCCATTCCCCCATTTACGCCGCCCTGCTGGTGAGTGTCTGCACAGCGCACAGCAATACGTAGCATCAAATTTCATTTGCACTTCTGTGTGTGGCACATATATAATGAATATGATGAACATGCAGCCGTGTCACGCTACATGCTTTATGTGGTCTAACAAGCTTACTTAAGCAGGGAATTTTCTGTCAGTACTATTTGACCGTGGTAGGCTAACTGCTTGTCAGTGTTTTAAGAAACTGGACTGATCCACGTTCAAATCCTAGTTGTGGTAGTAGAGGAGTGCATCCAATAAGTTACTTAATATGCTCAAACTACGCATGTAAATTGCAAGCTGTGCAATTCATTCAGCATTTGAGAGAGATAGTCTGCTACACAAATGATTCATATAATATTAATATAATAATTAATATGTAATAATATAATGTAATGTACATTTCACCTGAAAAACAAGTGCTAAATTTTGTCTGAGCGCTGAAAGCTTTTTTTTTTTTGGTACAGGTGAGCTCAGGGCAAGCTGCATTCTAGAGTTAATGTCCAGCCTGACCAGTTGTCACATCCCTCCCCTCTCCCCCCGCCCCCCCCCCCCTCATGCAGGCGAACCTGTTCTTCCTGCTGAACATCATGCGGGTCCTGATCACAAAGCTGCGTGTGACGCACAGCGCTCAGTCCAACATGTACATGAAGGTGGTGCGGGGGACCCTGCTCCTGGTGCCCCTGCTGGGCATCCAGTTCATCCTGGTGCCCTCCAGGCCCCAGGGCCGGCTGCTCAAGGCCGTCTACGAGTTCGTCATGAACATCTTCACCCACTACCAGGTGAGGACGAGGAGCGCGCTCCCTGTCCTTCCTATGTTCGATGAGGTCACGGGAGGAATCTGTGTCGACCAAGTCGCTTGTACAGTCTGTGGTCCTCCACGGATTAGAAAGTAAAAGTCCTGCCATGTGTTTCTTCCACCTGTGAACTCAGACAGCTGATTTCACTAATTACAGTAGTTCTACCTCCTGGCTGAAAAATTGTGTTAATTAGCAAATCCTGGTGATTAGAAAAAAATACTGGTGAGGACTTTGACTTTCTGAACCTGGATTTTACACCTCTTATATCCTCTTACATGGGGAATAATCTTTCTCTCTTTCTAACCTGTGATCTATCCTTGTATGTACTATCACACGCTAAAGTAAAGTCTAGGTCCTAAGTCACAGTCTGTCTGTACCGCATGCTATTTCAGTCCCATTGTAGCGTTCTTTTTTAACTTGCAGTACAGCAATAGTTTCCTTACTGCCGTCGCTTATTTCTTTGATTTCTGGTTGGCCGCCATTCCAAACCCACCCCCAGTCATGCATCGCTTTCCCATCATCACTGTTTCCTGTGTGGGCTGGCATCCCAGGACAGCGCTTTGGTCTTTATTTCACCTGCTGTTCATTAAGGATGGAGGATGGTCATGTTACTCTGAAGCTCATCTTTAAGCAGCAGTCGGTGCAACCAGTCAACCCTAATCTGTGTTTTGCAGGGTCTGCAAGTTGCCATCATTTTCTGCTTCTGCAATGGGGAGGTAGGTGCCACTGCGTTACAGCAAAGTGCTAGAGAAGACAGTTATATCGATTGTTGCAGTAAGAAGGTTGAAGCTTCTTTTAATGGCTTTTATGACAATGACAATGTCTCTGACTTTCACATCTCTAATGACATCATGCAGGACCCAATGAATTAATTAAGCTCGTTGATTGTGGCTGGCCTTTCAAGAACATTTCAGTTATAATTGCTGACCATTGAAATTGCAGGTGCTGATTATGTTTCTCTCAAGCTAGCTGTGAGATGCCAGGTGCTGATAGGGTGCTGTGAAGCTAGGTAGTGAAATGACTGGTGCTGATCGGTTCTTGTGTTGGCTAGGAGTGAGTGCCAATTGGCCGCTGTGTAGCTAGGTGTAGGAGTTGATTGGCTTCTGTGTAGCTGTAACTTGTCTCCATGCCAGTGGCCGAGGAAATCAGGCTGCACCCGTATGAGATGAGCCTCCACGAATGTCTAGGAACAGACTTCTACTCTTTGCACATCATACATTAACAGTAACAAACAGAATGTAGATATCACTGAGCGAAACCTGACTGAAATGGTGACGTGTCACGGACTGCGGTGTCACACCCAAACCCTTCCCCAGGTGCAGACAGCGCTGAAGCGACACTGGGCGCAGTACAGGTTCCGGTGCAAAGGCCCTCTGGCGACCAACGACTCCCACTCCAACGGCCAGACTTCCATCACCGAGATGAGCCGGGCTGTGGTGAGCCTGAAGCCTCAGAAACCACTCCCACCTCTGGAGCCTGACAACAAGCAGGCCAATGGGCAGAGCAATGGCCAGTGCAGCTCCAACGGACAGCGGCATGCGCTCGAAACCTTGGAGTCCACCGTCATCTGAGCACCTGCAGGCATGGCCACACACACACAGACACACACACACACTCACACAGAAACACACATGCACACACACACTCGCACGCACACACACAAACGTACACACACAGATACACACACAAATTATACACCCACGCACGCACACACTCACACACAAGCATACACCCACACACGCATACACTCACACGCAAACATACACCCACGCATGCACACACTCACATGCAAACATACACCCATGCACGCGCACACACAGCCACACACTTACCGCACACCACCAAGTGGTCACCAGTGGGATCACAGCGATGATGGATCAGACTACTTATACACACGTCAGTATACAAACTTGCAATTACACACATACTTTTCCAAAGCTGTAGCCTGGTGTATAATTGCCAAAGCGCATTTACTGGTGAAAACCAGGCCCATGGCCTCGGAAACCCACATCCTGCATGCGAGTGGCTGAGCAGAAAGCACAGGCCACCAGAGACTCCGCTGCCAGGCCTCACTGCAAATCTGTGCTTTCTGTCTTACTGTCCTCATGTGCTGAGCACCGAACAGAAAACACTAGCAAGACGTTATTTCCTGTAATCTGTGAAGACCAATCTTGGTCGGTGACTTTGTTCTTCGGCAAACAGTTGTGGTCAAAATGTGGGATGGACAATGGGCGGACTTAAGAATGGGGATAAACTTCCGTATAGGGACAAACTTCCCTTTGTTCTTTTCATAGGAAAAAAGTGGCTCTTAGAGGAATGTTTCAGCTCATCTGGAGGAAGCTGAGTTTGTCGGAGGACTTTTGCCTGCTGATGTGTTTTCCAATACACGCTTTATATTCACGAGTGCTTATGCTGTACAAAGATCAGTTTGTTAAGGCCCATACTCCTTCACTGCTGATCTTCTACAAACTTCTATGAACTCTTACACAATGATGTTCACCCAGATGGAGCGTACTTTTGCATTGCGCATGCCTTCTCTGCAAGACACACATACATCATACACACAAGTATATCTTATTTCATTTTTGTATGTGTAGTTGTTGCTGTTATTGAACAAACTAAGGAGTCAGTAGAATGTGTGTGTATAATAAAAGACACACACACAAACACACACCATGCTGTTAACAGAATAGGCAAAGTAACTGAATCAGACAAAGCTAACCTTTGACCTGGAGTGAAGGAATGCACAGTGGATTATGGGTGGCTCATTCGGTTAAGGCACCACGCTGTGGTGCATGGATGAGCTCCATAGGGCACTGCATAATTCACAATTGCGTTGCTCGGGATATGGGATGGTTCAGTGGGATCGGGATCTGCGTTCATCACTGAGTAGCTCAATCGGGCACCTGTGGACTGCATTCGAAAGCCGTATGAAAGGTGCTCCTCCGACTTCAATCTGGGAGCTTGGCTGTAGTCTGTGATGTGAAAAGAAGCAGCTGGCGAGTTTCTGATGAGACCCATGGATGTCTAAACTCTCCCAAATCGGCAGTGGGGTTGGCAGCATGAACGCGGCTGCAGTTAGAGACAATTGGCCATTCAAAACTGGTGTGGGAATTGGAGATGGTCAGCCCCACCTTGGGTGCCATATTTATATTTAAAAAGTTAATTAAAAGACTGAAGTCAGCGTTCCTGTGTTTGAAATTGGATAACTGACCTGTTCTGTATAACTGACCTGTTCTGGAGCAGAATCATGGGAACGCTGCCTTCAACTGGCTGGGTTTATTAATGGGGAATACACTGGGAGCTTTAAACCAAATGGCGTTTCAAGCTGAAAAAGAGTTTGGTGCACTGACCCCATGCTGGCTGGACTGTAAGCGTAACCGCGCCAAGGCGTTGGCCACAGTCTCATCAGTGTTCTCGGTATCGCCGCACACTTCATGGTGTGGTTCATCAGGCCCTCCCAGCCTGCCTGCGTTCTGCACATTGTCTGTGTTATGTAAAAATGTCGATGCCTACTGGCTAAAGCTGAAAGTTAATGGTCAACATATCAAAATAAGGATTCAACATCCCTGTGGCACTGCAAAAAAGGTCTGTCTCAGCAGGTGTTTTAGTCTTGTAATGAGACCTAAAATCTTATTTCTTTCTCTTGAATAGTTAGCTTTTTTAAAGTTACTTTTTGCTTTACAAGTGAAATTTTCTTACCCCACAGGCAAATCTTGAAATGCATCAGAATGTCTCACCTCATTGCCAATTTTTTCGCCTTATTTAGAAAAAAGTAATGGATGTAAGATTTTTATTGAATACAAGACTAAGATGCTTGTTAAGAGTGACATATTTTTTGTTTTTTGAAGTGTAGCTTTCCCTTCCCGCTCGCGCAAAAATTTATGTTTAGTTGTGAATATGTGAAATACAGTATATATATTTGTCATTTTTGTCTATGACAAAGTAGGTCATGTGCGCTGTCTGTATCTCTGAGTTTGCCTGACAATGTTAGATAAATTTGACAGCTTTTAAATACTTTTTTTTAACACAAAAAGTCATAGCATTCAGTGGAATTTTGTTGTTAATGTGAGAAAAAAAAGCACTTGTCTGAATAGATCCCTTAAAGTTACGGACAAAGCGAATAGCTTTGAGACTTAATCTGGGTTTAAATTCATATTGAGACATTTGTTTTGCAGCCTCAATCTGCAACAGTCCTTTTGCCAATTTAAAGTCAAAACTGAAGAATTCAGAACAGCACAAACATTCCATTTCTGTTGGCAAAAGAACAGAGCACTTGCAAGTATTATTTTTATTTTCATATGAATAATTAGTATTATTAATGTTGTTTTCCTGTAATTGCAATAAAGGAGTAAATTACAGCATGAGGTATGTATTTGATTTTCTTCTCAAGTTTGGAATGTACCGCATTTGATTCCTATTCCTAATTTATGAAAAAGTGGTCTCCGCTGACCAACAAGCTTTTAAAAGTGACTCATATTTTTTTTGACATGTTTATGATAATACTTGTGTTTTTAATAAGAATTCAACTGAGCACAACACATGCAAAGATTAAATTCTTTGAATTACTGGAGGTTGTATTCATGGAAAAATGCTAAGCCAGACCTCCACTGTTGACAGTCTTGTGCAGGCTGACTCATATAGCCTGGTAGGCTAGCAGCATGTGGAAAGTGCCATTTATTCAGTTTCTTATGAAAGAAAAGCCTTATTAATTCCGTCCAGCGGTTTTTATTTTTCTTAATTTTCTTTGCCAATTTTAGAAATGTGTAAACACAACAGCTACAAAAGCAAGAGCATGTGTCTATTAAACCTTCCTGTTTGTTGATTTTAATGAAGGAGTTTGTGAATATTGATCAATATAGAATACTGATAGGTTGACCAGATGCGGGGGCGACACCTGAGAGCTGCATGGTCCCGATTTGTCCCTCCTGTACATATTTAACTGATTAAAAGGGAGACTTTCGAGCCTACATTTAAAAACATGTGGACTTCAGACAAAAGTGTGTGTCTTAAGTCAAAACATGGGTAGGGAGGTTATTCCAAGGAGGAAAGTCCCTGCAGGAGAAGTCCCTGCCTCCGCCTGGGATTTTTTGTTATTCTTGGAACCGTTAGCCGCCATGTAAAAAGAATAGAATGTGAAAATACTGTCTCACCCCACAGGGAGGAGGGTACATTTCTAAATGCTTTCCATCTATGTAGCTGCATGTGAAGCTGCTCTGAATGAGTAATGCACCACGCTAAAGAGTGCAGACTGCTCTCCATGCAATCAACCATGCAGTATCTTAATGAGGAGGAAAGTGCCCTTCCCACAATTCCACTCCAGCACCATGTGTGCACCAGATACTCAGCATAGACCACTGTGACTGTATTCTGTTATTATGTAGCTAACAGATTCCATGAATTCACAACTGCTGTAATTACTAACTGGAAAACTGGGAAGGGTGTTGAAAAGCGGCCTGGTGAATGTGATTTTAGGTGTGATTTTCAGGCCACTGCAACCAGGATGCAGCAGCATCTTGGTTGCAGTGGCCTGATGGCACAGGCCTGTAAGTTGGCAAGCATGGTGTTACAATAGCCCAGAAGAGAGATCGTCTCTCATTCAAGCTGGTGTGTTCAGTCAGTGCATTTCATGTTGTTTTAATGGGTTGCCTCTCCCTCTCCAAATTCTCTCTCCATTAGTTATTGACTGTCCCTGCAGG
This sequence comes from Anguilla rostrata, assembly GCF_018555375.3. NCBI lineage: Eukaryota > Metazoa > Chordata > Actinopteri > Anguilliformes > Anguillidae > Anguilla > Anguilla rostrata. The sequence continues at coordinate 26,785,358 of NC_057943.1, read as the reverse complement.
AAATTCCAACTAAGTCCAGCTGGGATGCTAAGCTGGTTTAAGATGGTATACACTGTGTTTTTGACACTACTAGCTGGTCATAGCTATTCTGTGGCCGGTCAAAGCTGGTCTCTAGCTGGAAAAACTGGTTAAAGCTGGTTAAGCTGGTAGGCAAACTGGTGGACTAGTTGACTGTATAGACTGGTTGCCCAGCTAAAAGGGTCAAAGATGCACCTTAAACCATCTTGACCAGCTTAGGCTGGTTTCAGATGGAATTTTCAGCAGGATTATCAGGCTGGGGTGCAGCCATTTCTGAGGGACCTGTCAAGAACTAAAGGTATGGGCAAAACTGTCTGTTTGGTTGTAGATCTGCAGGCTGCCTTACATATGTTTGTGTTTTTTCGTGGGGTGTGGGTCTGGTTCAGATTGTGTATAAATGTGTGTAGGTGTGTGAGTATGAGTTTGTGTGTGTGTGTGTGTGCTTGCGTGCATGTGTATATGTGAGTCCTTGTGTGTGAGTGACGAAGACTGGCTGGTCTGATGTAAGCAGCAGAGTTTAAGCCCAAGACCTCACTAAGCACCCAGATAGCCTACGGTTTAACCATTCAGACCCAAGAGGATCCCTTATAGACATTTACAGGCCCTCACACTATTATTCCATCCTACCTTGAGATCAATCTTGTTTGTCGGAAATCTCTGCTGGTAGCGAGCACAATGTACGCCACATCCAAGAGTCCCCTCTAGTCTCCTTGCGTCCAACTGCCATTATACATTTATCACATCCTCCGTAAACGTGATCGGCCTGCACAACGTTCCAAGCAAGAGGCCAACATGGGAAAAATCAACGCAATGAAGGAAAACAGTCCGATGGTCCGGCCCTTCCCCCCACAGTTTCCACTCCCTGTCAGAGCCATCTGCTATTCCTGGTGCCTGCACCCAACGGGTGGCACTTCAGCCATGCTATTCTCCCACTGCACGTACGAGGAAACTAGCGCAAAGGTACACGCGCGCAATGGCAGAGGTTCGGCATCCACTTTGATCGCTCAGTCTGTGATGCAGTTCATCACTTTTGCTCCCTAAAACATGGACTCTTACTTATACTTAAAAACACACACAACACTGTGTACTCATGTTCGAACACAGACTCATAACGGAAAACTCATATGACATGAGCACAATGTTTACACAGGACTTGACAAAACATTCCACAGATTTCTGTGCTCCATCCTGTCCCAGATTCTGCTGCCCTAACTCTGCTGCACTCACCTACCAGTCTGCACATCTGAGCATTATCCTCTGGGAGAGGCAACAAAGGCTGATAATGTTTCGACTGTTGAAGAGAGATTTTCATTTTCTAGTTTAGTAACATGGGTTTGTTTTATTTATTTATTGCTATGACCTAGAATGTTTTGTAAATGTTCAGAACAGGGGAATTAACTGCCGCAAAGCTATTATTAAACACCTAGCTATATACTGCCCCCTGCTGTCTGTCCATGCGCCTTTAACAATCAACTTATATTGTGTTACAGTGAACAGAGGAGCTGTCTATATACCCGCTGCAGTGTTCTGCATTATTATTGCAATTAACTACAACAAACAGGGTCTGTATATGTTACATAGTATCTCGGCGCTAATGGTAATCAATAATATCCAATAATATGACCTTACATTTGTGAAATAAGCTATCAAGGTTGGTAAATACCAGTCAAACTTCCGTAGAAATATAGTCTGAAAAGCATAAGATAGTCTACTCTTTTGAAAATGCGAAAGCTTTTGCGCATTTCTTGCAAGATGTGCGCATCGATTTTAGACTGTCCCAACTCCCAAAATGAAAATGGAACATAGTGGATACACTGCAAGAGAACTAGTGAACTGCGTGCTATAACTTGACTAGTAGGCTGGTCATATTTCGTTTCGCATCTCACAGAGTAATATGCGGAAGGCCGACGGCACCCTTGTGATTTTGAACATTTCAAGCTGCGTGATTGTTAATTTTGTCGCGTATTTCACGCTATTTTTTTATGAACACGTGTGTTTTCCGCTACAAAAGGACGAGGTCCCACCGAGATTTGAACTCGGATCGCTGGATTCAAAGTCCAGAGTGCTAACCATTACACCATGGGACCTGATAGCTCCTGCTCTCGTACGAAGTAACTTAGGTCATTTACATGTGATCTTGAAGGCAAACTTGCAAGAATACCAGTAACCGCAGGAAAGCCAGCTAGGTGACTTTACGCGATAACGTGTTTGTCGGTATGTCTGACAGTTATGACTTCAGCTGAACATGGAACACGCGCTTTTATTAGACTAACTGTCTGACTTATCTTAATTTGTTATTCAAAATAACGATTTCGAATATATTTTTTACCTACATCACACTACAACTTTCGTTTTCTAACAGATTTAGCTAGTGGAGGTAGCCTATTTTGTTGACTCGTTCCTGTCTCTACTTACCAGGATTACCTATCAGGGATCCACTTACTGCCCTGTGTTAGCGTGTGCAGCTCTTTTTGCAAGTAGATATACTTACATAGGGTAATGCAATGCAGACCTTAATCTTAAGTGCAAATCAGAAATTCCTTAAAACCAGACAATTGTAAAGCTCTAGATATTATTTCACTGTTATGCATTTCGACCTGTAATGTGTGCTTTGATCAAAGGAAACGGCCGGACTCCGGGTACAGGCCTTGCTACATTTTGGTACGTACAGTTGCTGTGTTCTAACAGTTGGCTACTTGGTTTCAGGTAGGTAAAACGGGTTGGATACTAGCGTATTTTTTACTGCATAGTTTTGAGGAGATTTTAGATTTTTTTATCATGTATATTGTTGAGCAGTATATTTTCTAACAACATAAAAGCGCGTTATTTTGGTCTGTTGATTATTTGCAGACGTGTTTGAATGGAGCTAACAAAAAGAAAAGAAAAAAAAAACATTTTCACGCCCCCGTTTTTCTCCAAATTGCTCAAAGTATCTGACCAATGAGACGTTCGCACGATATCAGCTGAGACTTGAGGTTCACTGGCTTGTTGTGAATGTGAATAGTTAAAATGGATTCAGATACGTTTATCTTGGCTTATTCATTCGAATATAATAGGATGAACGCAGCCAGTGTCATGGCACTCACAAACCATATGTTTCATGTGTCCCTTACACACGCACATGCGAGGCCAAAACCAGTGAGTATAAAGCACCAGTGAGGCAGACCAGCGAAACTAAACTCCGGTCCCGGAGGCCCCGCAGCCCATGACGCATTCCAGCTCTCTGTAATCCACCCAAAGCATCTGAATTGGAGAGGCGAGCTAAATTGGTACAGTCAAGGCAAAGCTTATTTGAATCAGGCACTGTCGGTTGAATCAAACACAGTTGTTGCTACACTAGCCCAAGCGGAAAGCCTGTGGTGGCTCTGATCCTTGGAGACGGGGTGGAGAAAGGTTCCGCTAGTGACTTAACTGAACCCTCTTCTTTTCACTAAGAACTCCAGCACATGGATCGCACACTGGTGCACGGGAATGGAGAAATCGAGCGCTGGCGTGATGGCTTTTACAGCAAAGTCACCATTATTATTCCTGACTTGGTCATCAAGGCCAATGAGAAATGGGTAGCACGAGCATATTAGATTTACTTCAACCTCTTAGTTCTTTAGAGAAACCAACATTGGGGACATTGTACTGTTAGATTATTAATATTTTAACCTCGTGCACTCAGCGACAGTACTCTAAAATACATGATGAGAATAAAGCTTCGGCCCATTCTGTGATGTATATGTAAAAATATTATGACAGCTTTTCTCATGGCATAAGAAATTTAGAGTGCTCTCGGCGGACTCTTTAATTATTCATGTCCGGTTCCCGGGATGATCTCATCAGAAGCAACTTGTCCAGCAATGTGTGGTTGTGAGGGCATGTATAATGCATGCAAATGTTTTGACGCTGAAAATTGAGAAATCTCTGTCAGTGTTGTGACGTCGGCTGCCCAGCCAAAACACAGAGACGTAGCTGCTTTTGAAGATGGACCGCACACGAGGGAGCTGAAGTGGATGCCCTTGTGCTGCACGCCAGCGACCTTGCCTTCTTCCCCGTCTTGCGGGCGCTAGCGGTATTGTATTGGCACTAGCCAACGGATGGTCGGTGAGTAGCTGAAAAGAGTCTCTGAGTAGACTGACATTTCACTGTGAAACACTGGATCAAATGAGTGCTAACACCAACTCGTGGGTGTATTCGGAAGGGCCTGTGACGAACACTCAGTAAAAAAAAAAGTTAATATTTTACATTTCAAATGCACAGACCAACTGTCTTCCACAGTGCCTTGCTCTTTGTAAACAGCACTGTTGTAGCTTTTTATAATATCCTTTTTTGGAATACACTCAGGAGCCTATCCCTCAGTACTATAATTTTTTTTAATGATAAGTTCAGTCCTGGGACCAGATGCATTTTATGCAGAGCACGCACTTGGCTTTCAGTGAAACGGGATAATGCTAGCAATGACCTATTCACACCTTGGAGGTATAGACAACAACTCTGGATTCATTCTCATGCTGTTATTGCTGCTCTAATAAATTACCACAAGAGGGCGATAGAGTTATGCACCTGGGCCTTGGCATTCATTTTCAAAGTTACTTTAAAATCTTTCAGTTTAATCAAATGCTGAATGTGATTGATTTTGTATCTGTGACAAATATATTTATTATTTCATTGTATGACGTTTTTAGCTATGTGCTGCCTAATATTCATATTGCAGCTTAGAAGATTTTGAAAACAAATGCACTGAAGCTTCACACAGACATCATTAAATTTAGATTGTTGATCGACAGCAGTTAACTGATTACAACTTGAGTTGGGAACAGTCGTTTGACATCTTATCCAAACTAGGCCAGCAGAAGCCAGCGGTTTTGAGTTGTCCTGCACAGTCCTGCACTTGTGTTCTCAGGTTTCTTGTCAAACACTGAAACAAAAGAATAACTTTAAAAAAAAATTGTTGAACAATAATTCATATAAAATACCACTCCAGTGTTTATTATAAGGGCTTGTATAAACCAACAAAAGCTGTAATAACCTCAAAAATAAATGGAATTCATAATTATTTGGCATTTGTATTTATTTTTCGAGGAAGTTTGTCTGTGGGCCTGTTTATCTCACTGCTTATCTTTGCAGGACCTGCAGGAAACTTACTTGAAATGGTTTAGGTTTAAGCTAGCCCCGCCCACAAGACAAAGAACGCTTGCTCAGCATTTCAGGACACAAAGCGACATCAAAAGTGGAACCGTCGCCTTGACGGTCTCTGACCAGAGCTAATCTCATTTAAGCTAAGGCTCCTATTAGTGTTAATCTCAATTTTAGCGTAATTGGTGTTTCGGACACCACGGGCTAATCCAGCCAGGTCTTGAGAGAGGTCTTTGCGGTTTGCTTGTATTCCCTGGGCACTTGCGCATAAGGGGTGATGCACCTGACTACCATCCCATTCTGCCTGGTCCGTCATCCCACATGAGCAGAGAGACACTTGGGAAAGATGAAGTAAATGCCATTGTCATACACATTGCAATACATCTTACTTATAAAAGCGGTTGTTGGTGGTATGGAGAATGGTATGGAGAGGTTTTTAAATGCAGTCTTCAGCATGTTGATTGGTTGTTGCTGATTGTTAGTTGGTGGTTGTTTCTGTTTCTTTGTTAGGTGATGGTTGGGTTTGGCTAGTTTTTGCTGTTTCTCGGTTGGTTGTTGCCGGTTGAATGTTGGTTGGTTGTTTCTGGTTGATTTTTGATTGTTGTTAGTGGTTCTTCCTCATTGTTAGTTGAGTATTGGCTGATTTATGCTTGCGATTGTAAGTTTGCTGGTTGTTGCTGGTTGATAGTTGTTTTTTACTGGTTGTTAGTTTGCTGTTGGTTAGTTGTTGTGGGCTGTTGGCTTTGTTGGGGATGGGCTGGCATTCAGTGGTTTTGTCACTCATAAACTGTGCTGAAAATCCCAGATGTTCCAGAGCCTACCGAAATATGAAAGGGAGTACCCAAATGCTCCTGGTAACCGCTGCGCGAGAACAAGCCCGTGGCGCGGGAGCAGGCGCGGTCTCGGACGGGCCGAGAACACGCCGGGTCCTCGGCAGAGCGAGCGGCAGATAGACGTTGGTGGCGTCAGCTGGTCGGTGAACACAGCTTGCGTTAGCGCGCGGCACGCGAAGGAGTCGCTTAATCGCCACTTAAACGCCTCCGGGGGAAAGCGCGTTCCAAATGAAGCCCTTCATGCGGGCGACGCGATGCAGATGAGACCCTGTGAGAGCTGGACATCCCAGGAGTCTCCTAAACTCCCCTTTTACCTGCTACTTACCGCAGCTAATGTGTGATCAGCGCTAACTAAACACCTTCACCAGACTCCCCCTCCAGCCCCCCATAACCCACCATTAATTCCAAGTGGCAGTTATATTTCTGAGTTTGAATGATAATGGCTGGGTAAACTGCTAATCTTTCAGACCTTTTAGCAGTTTTAGGCCGACTCTGACTCTCTCTCTCTGTCATCGCAAACAACTGGCTGCACAAGTCTGCAAGCTCTTTATTCTCTATCTCTGTCTTTCTCTCTCTCCCTTTCTCACCCTCCCTTTCTCCATCTCTCTGATCCCTCTCTTTTTCTCTGCTATCTCTTTCTCTCTCCCTGTCTAGCCTCAGGTGTGTACACTGCCCTCTTCCATCAAATGGACAAAAGAAAAACGTCATTTATGAAGCATTTTAAGCTACAGTGTAAAGTTGTAAAAGCAAGGAATCCCAGCAATGTTAAGCCAGGTCAAGGTCAAGCAAAAACAAATAGCAACTGCAGTGTGGCTGTTGGACCTCAGGTACATTTCAGTGCATTTTTAGGAGTGCAGGTACATTTCAGTGCATCCTTAGGAGGCAGGTACATTTCAGTGCATTTTTAGGAGTGCGGGTATAATTCAGTGCATTTTTAGGAGGCAGGTATATTTCAGTGCATTTTTGGGAGTGCCAGTATAATTCAGTGCATTTTTGGGAGTGCAGGTATACTCCTGTGCAGGGGTGTCCAATCTTATCCGAAAAGGGCCAGCGTGGGTGCAGGTTTTTGTTCTGACCCAGCTCTAAGACGCCTGATTCTACTTGTCCAGGTCTTGATTGAAGACCACGCTCAGTTAATTAGCTGAATGAGATGTTGCCGTGCTGGGCTGAAATGGGATCGCGCTCTTGCAGAAAGGCCGAGCCACGGTTTGGTAAACCCCAGTTTTCAGAAACCACCAGGACTTTAATGCCGGGATTGAGGAATTCCCCTCTCCTTTTCCGCAGCTCACAGGTAATGCTAACTCAGGAACCGGTTGATTCGCGGTTTGCCGGTGTCCCTTGCTTGCGTCGTGTAGCGGTATCGTGGAGAGAGGTTCGCCCGTTGGATGGTGCCGACGCCCGGGGGGATGTACGGCGGTAGGCGGAGCCGCGTGCGAACGGGACGGAGCGGTGCAGCGGTACAGGTCGCAGCGCGGCGCAGGGGTCGCAGCGCGGCGCAGGGGTTGCAGGCGGGATCGCGCTCAGGGCCACGGAGCGCTTTTCGCGGTAATTACGTAAGCGGCCCCGGGCTGGCGTGCCAGCGAGCGGCCGTGATGCCGCCGGAGGACACTGGCGGAGAAAGAGAACCGCCGCCGGACGACCGCGGCACGGCTGCCCGACGAGCCAAACGCGCCGCACGCCATCCTCGGGGCGGGGGGGCCGAGGGCCCCCGGAGCCAAACGCGCCGCACGCCATCCTCGGGGCGGGGGGGCCGAGGGCCCCCGGAGCCAAACGCGCCGCACGCCATCCTCGGGGCGGGGGGGCCGAGGGCCCCCGGAGCCAAACGCGCCGCACGCCATCCTCGGGGCGGGGGGGCCGAGGGCCCCCGGAGCCTCGCGCCGCACGCTCGCCGTCCCGAGCCGAAAGACGGCCGCGCGTCTGAAAGGCGCTCTGACCAATGGGGAGAGGCCCTGGACATGGAGAACTCGAAAACGCTGATGGCTTCATATCGTGTCCTCATATTATGTGATTAAGGTCCTTCTTGTTTTTTTCCCCTGTTCATCCCTCCTGGCAGTTTTTGGCAGTTAGCAGAGCCAAGCTTGGCAGGGACGTGTATAATTAGCTAAGTATAACCCTGGCAAAAGACTTGAATGGAAAATGCTGCCAGATATATATTTTTTTAAATATGTAAATAAGACCATGCTCGCTCCTGAGTTGACATCGAGAGTCGCTCTCTGCGCTCGCTTCTTGTCGCCACTCTCGGACTCCCTCCTCCGACGCCCCCCCCCCCCCCCCCCCAGCCAGTCAGGCCGAGGCAGGAGGAGGTGAATTCCAAGCAGCTTAAGAGCTGGATCCTCTGGCCGCTCTAAAGGGCAGAGTCACAGGGGTAGGGCCCTATTGTTCTCTCCCTGGGTAAACTGAGGCGAACCGGCCTCCACCGTCGGACAAAAAATAGCCTGCGCTGAGCCGGGTTCCTGTTGGGACGTGACCGGCGACCGACCGGCGAAGGGGAAATCTCCAGCGATGGGGTAGGGCTCAAGACCAGCCGGTGGGTCCCGAGGCAGCTCTACCTCCCGTCCATCTAGCCTGGGTGAAATACTTTATTTTACTTGAACCCTTTAGACATCTGTAATATCCCTGATCCAGATTACTGAATAAATATTTATTTTCATTAATATTCAGAACAGAATTCCTCTTTGGTATGATTTCTTTGGTACGTTTTGGCTCATCTCGTTTTTTTATTTGACAATTCTCAGGGGTCTACAGGAGTATCTTCCTTTTTTTTCTGGTCATCTAAAGTGTTAAATGTTTCAAATAATTTGAAAACAATAAGAATTCATAATTTGACTCGGCTCTGCTTTCAATTAGGCGATGGCGATATCAATCTTGCCTCTTAAAAATGAATGAAAAACTGAAAGAATAATTATGACCTCACCCTGTTTACAGTAATAAAAGGCTGCAGATATGCTTTCCCTTTTTGGCTGTGAGGGACAGAAATGAAGGATGGATAAAAATATTGGCCATACGTTGCTGTGCTGTGAATTTTCTGTCAATCCGTCTTTGACAGGTGAGCAATACAGTCCTACAGTACCGTACCGCAAAGTGTACCACACAGTGAACACAATGCAATGTTTTTCTGGAATACAATATTCACTAGGGATACATGATAGGGTTGTATCAGTATTGGGCAATAATAGCTAAGTATGAACTTATCACTCAGCTGATAAACTAAGATTACGGCACGTACCAGAGAGGCAGTGCATTTGATGTGTCACTGATGTCGTGGAAATGTTATGCTCAAAGCAGCCTTATCAAAGTCAACTGAACTTCCGTTTATTTATTATTTGTTATTTATTTCCCTTTTGAAAGCAAAGGTATACAGAGACTCTGTATCTCTCTAGACTTATGCTCTGTACTTTAATCATAAAGTAAACAGGTTGAAATTTTGTTATGCAAAAAGAACCTGGCACATTGTTCCTTCACAGGTTCATGTCTCTGTCCACCATCTTGTCGCCTGAATGCTGAAAAGTTTACATATGCACTGGCATGTAAAACAGGGTGCTACCGCCATGGGCCAATAGTGCCAGCCAAATATCGGTCATTGACATTAGCCCAGAATTTCCCATATCATGTACCCCTAGTATTCACTGTACTAGATTTCATTACTTCACTGACTGGAAAACAGCGTTCATACCACAGGGTATTTCACTACTTGAGCTGGAACACAGTTTTCACAGCACTGATGATTTAACTATTTCAGTGCATATTCTTCATTTTTGTGATGTCAGGAGGGTGAATAAAGCACTTGAGGCTTGGGAAGTCATGGACTGAGCCCCCCCCCACCCCCCCCTTCCCTCCACAAATTCCATGGGAGGCGATCACATGCTGAAAGTGCACGTTGACCCCTACATGTACTGCGGGTTAGTATTTGTGTTCTGAAGTGATCCACATTGTGTTGCACGTGTTTTTCCCTTCCTTATCGCTCCAGGAGTAGGCGAATGGGCACATGGGCTTGGGGGGGGGTGGGGGGGGGTGGACTGTTTTTTTTTTGCAACATGTGACATTGATCAGCGATGGACAAGTGGTGATGACGTGCCTCTTAACCTGATCTGAATTTCAATTTCTCTTTCTCTCCCCTCTCTCGCTGTCTCTCTGCTCCCCTCCCCCATCTTGTCTTCATCCCCTATTTCTGAAAGACACAAATATGCACCCTTCTGTGCTGTGATCATTTTGAGACTGAACCGCGGTGCTTTTCAAACACAGTATCAGCTCTTGGTGTAAGCGGCCTTCTGTGTTGCTCTTTATGATGAGCCTCCATATCTTATCGGCGGAGTCTGGTTGACCTATAAATAAGTCCTCTATAGCTGTAGATGTTTTCGAACGTGCTTATCTGTGATACAGTGATATATTGCCATGCCCCTGGCACTGCTGTTGATGTAGTATTGCTGGGTCAAAGTGTAGCTGATTGAATGACTTTGTGAGCTTTCAGGAAAACACACACAAAAAAAGAAGAGGGCGGAGAATGTGGGTGTGGCTGATGACATCGCTTGCGTTGACGATGCTGAGGAGTCAGGCAGTGGATTAATCACACGCTATTTGAAAAAACACAAGGGTATCACCGTGCTCTTCTCCCTGCTGCTCATTCAGTGGGGACCTTAAATGTCCCAGACTCTCTCGCCAACGCTCTCTCATTCACCGGACGCGCTCGTTACGCCCCGTTCTTTCGCCGGGTCAATCTGTTTCTCTTCGTGAGAAAGGGCAGGGCCACACCGGAGAGCTAGGCTGCTGTGGCTGTCTGTAGGCTGATTTTATAACACAGACAGCAGCTACTGCATGTTTTTGTGGGACAGCCGTGTCGGACGGGAAGCTGGGCTACCGCGGAGCACCTTGAAACCTCTTTAAGTCCAGTGCTTCCATTGGCTGACCCTGAGGAAAATCTGAGACTCCACAGCACAATCATCAGTTTCATTGGATACCTCCCACACACATACTGTACACACACACACACACACACACACACACTGAATACCTCCAACATACACACACACACACACACACACACACGCTGAATACCTCCAACACACACACACACACCCTGAATACCTCCAACATACACACACACCCTGAATATCTCCAACACACACACACACACACACACTGAATACCTCCAACACACAGACACACACACTCAATGCCTCTAACACACACACACACACATGCACACACACACTCAATACCACCAACAAACACACACTGAATACCTCCAACACACACACACACACGCTCAGAACCTCCAGCACACACACAGGCTCAATACCTCCAATCGACATGCCTGCTCAATACAATGGAAGCTACTGTCAGCAGATATTTAACGGTAGTGCCAAATGCACTCCAGCACTGGTGGAAAAGGGGAAATGCAGGTCTCACCAAGCAGCTTTCACATATTAGAAGTGTGATGGCTCTGGTACTTCACTTGAAAAAAATTTCCAAAAAACCATCCTTGCCTAGGCTGTGACATTAGGTAACTACCGTAGTGGGGTAAAGTTAACAATGTCCTGCCAAGGCGGAGCAGAGACCCTAGACAGCTGAAGCTCCTCTACTGCACAGGTGATTCCCTCGCCACCCCCGCCCCCCTTCCCCCAGGTGCCCCACAGATGAACAGTCTCCCCAATGGCAAGTTATCACCACACAGCTGAGCCATCATCAGACAGACAGATCCTCAACTGACCTTATGTCTTGATCACTGTTAATATCCATTTTATAGCTTCAGGACAATATTTGACCGTTTTCCAGCAGGAGGAGGAATCGCCATCTCTCTGGTGGCTTCTACTCCAGTAAATCTGAATACCAGTAAATGTCCGTTTCAGTTTGCTCAGAAAATCAAGCATCCATTTCACTTAAATTCGGTTTTATTTGTAGAACGCTTTTTTACAGAAGGCATTGTCACAAAGCAGCTTCACAGAGATCCGGGCTTGTACCCCCCAAGAGCACGCCTAGGGCAACAGTGGCAAAGAAGAACTGCCTGGCTGCTAATAGGAAGAAACCTGGAGCAGAACCTGACTCAGATGGGAGAGCCCATCTGCTGCTGGCTGGCACCGGTTGATTGGAAAAAGGCTGATTACATAATACATGAATAATAAAGAGAAAAATGTCCGTACGTAAATGTCAATGACAATATGTAATTGAAGCTGGGCAAGGATGACTCTATTCATGCGTTGAGACGAGTTGGAAAGCCAACAGGTGCTACTGTCTGGCAGGGCACAGGCCTGGAGCTGGAGCTGAACCAACCTCTTCTGGCGGAGGGTGCTCAGTCGGTCTTATGGCTACCGCTCCGGGCAGTTTGGAAAAAGAGGCGAAAAAATATATAATTAGGCAGCCCAGATATGTTGGTGGCCCAAGCAGGAGCGATAGAGGTGCGTTGTGTGTAATTAGGAAAAGCCCCAGCATAATAAATCTATGGCAGCATAGTTAGAGGAACATAGGTAAACAGCCAACACAGTCATAAGGGCAGCCGTGAGACAGTCACCACCGGACCATGCCTATCAAATACATCGTTTCCCTCAACAGTGCGCTTGGACAGGAAGCCTTCGAATACCAGCAAGAACCGGACCCTTTAGATGCGAGTTACAAATCTCTGTGGAACATATGATAATCAACACAAAAGAAATTCATTCCCCTAGTCTACCCATGCTTTTCATTTTACCAATGCTTCAACATCATATGTCTTCATCAGGGTTAGATGTCTTTATGCCGTGTGGAAGGCAGGTCACATTGAAATGCTAGTGCAATAACGAGCAGGGTTAGAGAGGAGTGTCCGACTAAGACAGAAAAGAAACTAAAAGCGTGAGCACTTTCGTTTTCTTGTCATGTTCACACAAGTTGCTCGAGTTCTCTGGTACCTGTCATGTTGGGCAGATCGTGTTGCAGATTTTGTTTTTGGGTTTTGAAGTCTAGACTGCGGAGCGCTATAATAGCTGTCGGAGCGGTGTCCGCTCTACCCTTTCTATGGCTTGATCCAGGATAAACTATCAAATAAGAAGCAGACAATGTGTCACGCTAGGAACATGTAATGCAATATAATCTTTACAAACCATGAACTGCACAATGTGTTGGGTGTTACACTTATGTTCGTACTGCACATTTCAGCCAGTTGTGTTTTGAAATGCTTCAGTCAGTTGCACTGAAGTACCTCTGAGCCACTCAGAGAAATTATTCAGTATTTATAACATAATATCGTAAAGCAGGTTGTGAATATTAAACATTCTAACCATAGTCCACATAAGATTGTAGACAATACAAATCTTATGTTTTGGTTATTGTAGGAATAATCACATATTATTTGTTTTTTAAATTGTTCTTGAAATTGTGTGGCACGGTCCAGAGAGAGACTCTCAGCCTTCTCTATTCTACGATCCTGTCTCTATCTGGAACTCTCTGCTTTCCCCCGTCTGGAAGAAGTGAAAAAATAGAGGAAGAGGCTTTCTTTTTTCAGAAAGTTCTTGAAATATATGGTCATACTGCACTGGAACCTGAAGTGGCATCGTTTTTGTGTGTAATTGCATGAGATTTTTGTCTGTGTTTGGGGGGAGGAGAGAGGTTTAAAATGTAGATACTGAACTGAGATATTAAAGCTGAAGGTGGAGTGTTGGGTAACAGAAGATCTTAGCTGTTTTTTTTGGGGGGGGGTGGGGTGGGTGGGGGGGAGGCGGGGTGGGGGCTGTGCTGATTATGGAAACAGCAATAGAACTTTCAATGTTGGTTTCAGTTCACATGCATCTTTAGGAAATCCCCTCTCTTTCAAAGGGGCTGCACCTCGCAGAGTTTCTCATTGTATCCTCTGACTATAGAGGAACTGGGGCACATCTGGGCATGGGCAGTGCTGCTCGGAGTGGCCGGGGAGGAAGGAGGGGCCGGCAGGGAGAACGCGAGAGAAAGAAAAAAAGAAAGAAAAAAGGTCTCTCTCTCCTCTCCTCTGTGAAGTGGGTTTTTACCATGGACACACCCCCACTACTGAAGGCACAAAGCACACACAATGGCTGAGATTCCAGTACATGCACACATACAGACACGAGCACACACACATACACAAAATGGAACAATGTGCACACAGACTAGTAAGAAATAATAATTATATTAATTCTATTTCTTTCTAAATTTTCTTTCTAATTACTCATAAAGACGGTAGCAATCATTTAATGCAGGAAAATTAGCATACCAATATGTGAACTATTATTTTATTACTAGTTCTTAGCCTGCCCTTCATTCAGATTGATGAGCAGCAAAACTGGACTTTTTGCAAAGATTTGTTAATTATGAAGTTTTTTAATATGGTAATCATTAATGACATTATGGTTTATTACTTCAGAATTCAAATATACAGTCTCATATATTACATAGAACACGCTTACGTTATAGTCCTCAAACACGCACACACACACAACATGTTGCCATGTACACAGGCACAGGTATGTAAATGGACACGCTGTCCACACAATGGCACTTATAAATACCGGAACACAAAGACACATGCACACTAAGCGCACACATGAACCCCCACTGAGAAACAAACACTGGATATAGAAGAAACCTGGGGCCTCTCACAGCTAAACACACACAGACACACGCATGCATGTGAAGACAAATATAGCCCCTTGCGGGGCCCCGCCCACGGAGTAGCACTCTGGGAGGAATGAGCACGATGGGGTCCCGTGCTCTGGGAGGCACATGGAGGTCAGAGGAAGCACTTCTGCACAGGCCATGTGACTTAGCAATGGCATCCTATTGGCTGACATGACAGCATGGGATTACAGTGTTCCTCCTCCCATGATCCATTTACAGCAATCCACATATTTATATTAATGCCTTCTGCTGAAAAAAAAGATGACTGACAGCACTTGCAGAGACAAAGGACTCTTTCATCAGAGATTTTTCCCCCATTTTGCATCACTCTGAGTTTTCTGCATCAGACATGTTAATAACTTCAAATTAATTTATAAAATAATAATTCACAGCTGTTAATGAGATAAATAATATTTATTATCTGTACATGTAAAAGAGAATTTGCATATCATATGCTATATATTTGCCCTTCATTTAAGTAATCTGTGCCGTGCACCTGGCATTGACCTTCACCAACCTTTTTTATGGAGCAAACATTAGTCCAATGAGCACAGACATCACTCACGTGACTTATTAAGCACATACCTCACATCCTCGTTCTACAAAATGTATAACCTGGACCTGTGATATGTTTATAGAATGAACTATAAACATATCACATTTAAATGCTACAAATAATAATAATACTAGAGGGCCACGGTCTGGTGCACAAATTTAAGTTTTATCCACTGAAAATAGCTAAAATGTCACTTTCACTCACTGGCAAACGGGAAGAGCCTCAGGACCTCATTCCGTGCCGCCACTGCGTTTAACGTGTTCTGGTCCTGCCTGTCAAATTCAAAGAGAAAGGGGGATGTTCTTATGCTTCCATAAAATCAGCCATTACAACATCTTTGTGCGGGGCTACTAAATATAATTCTGTTTAAAGCCGCAACACAGAGCTGTGTTTTGCGCAATTTTCAACGGTCCACGACACGCACTGTTTATATCCAGAGCACATATCCAGGGCGAATTACTAAACTTATATATTATCCCTTAATTTACGGAGGCTATTCAAGGTTAGCGCCCCTCTTAAGGACACCAAAGCATTTTTCCCACCCAGGACGGGAATATATATCAGGCCCGGCTCCCAAACAATTACCACTCCGCATGATGAAATTTGATATTAGTCATAGTCTCGTTGACAGACAGTTGCGCGGCAGATGTTCCACTCTTCAATACGTGCAGAATGTAGATTTACTAGCCAGAAGCACAGAGCTTCTGTTAGGCTATTCATCGTTTCCGCAGCATATTTTTCCCCGCATCACAATTTCCAAGTAATAAAGGTAGCCTAACGATGATAATGACTGACCAGTGTTGTTTGGAAGCTCAGAGGACTGTCCGGACGCTATAGTACCCAATTCGTTGCGAGAATGTAGGCTACATATCAACTTCTAGCATTTGTGAAACAATAACACTGCACTGGTGGAATTGCCGCGTTAGCCTCGCTGTTGAACTGCAATCCGAATTTCAGAAATACAGAAATATTTTTAGATATGGATTTTAATTTCACCATTTTTAGTTTTGCCAGCTTTTTGGATCTACCATGTAAGGTAGCAACGAATATAGCGTTGATAGCTTAATAAAATGTACATTTTTATAATAAACGTTTCATCTATTCTTCAGATAAGTGTTCAACTCGCGCCCACTTCACTGGATCCAGTTGTTTACCTCTCGTTACCTCTGACGTCATGACACACCCCTGTTTAGGAGAGGGAGTTGTCCCGTATGTTACGTACAAGCGTTAGATTTGACCAATCATGGTGTAGGTAACGTACACGTTAACCAATCATCAACAGAGTAATCTCTCAGCCAAGCAATGATTGGGGTTTGCAAAACGTAGTGAAATGAGGGTTGTGTTTTTCTGCCAAGGTCTGGGCGGGACCAAGAAGAAGTGGTGTCTAGCTGCCTAGCTAGCTATCTATTTAGGGTTGGCAGGAGAAAATAGCTCTTCGTCCTGACTAACGTGAGTTCTTAAACTAGCCTTTTCCTTTTTTAAATTGTGTTACTATGGGTAATATTTTTACTTGTATAAAATGCAGTCTTTGATGAACAGTTGCGAGTTTGATTTTGTTATGAAAAGCGCTAGCACTAACATGAAGCCAGCTAGCTCTCTTGTTCAGGTAGCTTTGTTGGCTAACTAACTCGCTAGCTAATCTTAGCTAAACTAAAAAAAATATTGTTGACTATATTTGCTAGTCTAGCTCTGTTAATATTGTCAGCAGACTAAAATATATGTATAAAAATATAAAATGTATGTGATCACCGACTGACAATGTAGTAGCTAGCTAAAGCATGCGGTAAAATAAACAGAAGACAGGCTGAAGTTGGCCCTGATTAAAAACTTGCTTCAGTTGGGTAACCCGTGTTGTGTCGGTATGACGAGGAGCTAGCCAATATTAGCTATCTGGTGCTAGCCTTTGCGAAGACATGGTTAGCTAGGTAATCCGCTCTTTTGGCTTCTCAACGTGCTTGCCAGCCACGACAACAGAAACTTAGTACATCAGGCAATCTAACACGGACGGGCGCATATTTTCACTGATTAACTACGAAGTGTCACTGGATATGCACCGACGTCTACAACTTAAAAAATAGTTTTCTGAACTTGCTTCGAGCTACGTTGGCCAGAAGAAGGGCGGCAGCTAGCTGTGGTTTTAGTCTGCGTTGTCTCGGCTGTTAATGCAGTTTCTGTATCCAGTTTTAGAGTACATTAGTCGCGTGACTCGGTGGATAGCTTCGCTACCTTGCTTTACTTACATAGGTCGCTGTAACAATGCACTACATATGGTTGCTAGTTGACCTTAACACTTTTCAAGTTGGCTGTCTAACCAAAAATAGTTTAAACGGGATGTAGCCAGACAGATCACAATGTCCAGTTGGCTTAGTCATGTTAAGATAAGCTGTACAAAAACGTTTGGCTTAGCTAACGTTAGTTCACATTTTGTTTTCTTGACAGATCTTGCGAGGAGGGACACCCGTGAACCAAAATAGGATTCCGGCGCGTATCCAGCTGCTAAACTGTTGATTTTCGAGAGTGCGATCTGACTGCAAGTTCAGTATTATTTTCTTGATAACTTCAAGGTGATGACACACCAGGTAAGTTAATATTAAGATACGCTTACTAACTACAATTAAAATACCCAAGTGCTGTGATTTATATTGTCAATGAGATAAACCTTTGTCGCCAGATTGCTCTAGAAATAAATCATGATGCTTGCTGCTTACTTGCTTCATGTAACCACCTATTTAAGGTTATACTATTTGAATTGTATAGTTAACTTTAGGTCGACGCTTTGTTTATTATATATATTGCATTCCTCAGACCTTTTTGGGGGGAACAAATTATTTAATTATTTACACATGATATCTACATTTCTAGATAGGATAGGCCTACTTTGCAGTAGTGATACTTTGCAGGGATTATTATTTTATTTAATAAAAAAATATATTATTACGCTGTAATCGTCTCAAAGCTTGTAAAAATATTCATTGTTTTGCGCATAGAACGCTGTACACATACAGATGTTATTTGCTAAAGTTACTGTAGCTGTGTCCAGAATGTTCTGGGTGATTTTTGAAGTGTACTCTTATGTGCTAACGCTTTCCAAATATCTTTCAGGTAGCTTAGTGTTGATGTGATTACAATTTTACCGTAGAGTGGGCTCGTTAAAAAGTAAATGTTTACTGCTAAATTGGCAACTTAGACCCAGCTATCGTCGCATTGTATGCGTTGCTGTAGACGTTGAAACACAATCGCGTGTCTTCTGCACAATATCAGGAAATGGCAGAAAATGTTTTCAGCACTGTAATGCCATGATACTTTCCGCGTTAGATGAGCTAGTTATGCCCGAGCATCACTACATTGCTGACAGAACTGAGTGGACCTTATATTTTTGTTTGCCAAATAATACACACACACACCCACACCCACAGTCTTGCCTCAGTTGGCTGTCCTTTCCGACATTCACAGTCGGCAACTGAGTCTGCTCTGATATGTACAATACAGGCCCATGAAGGACCGACTTGCAAATACCGTTTTATTAATTTGTTTATGATCATACGCGCATTCCCCAGCTTCAGAATAGTGCTCAGGTGAAGTTAATGATTTAGCCGCTTTGACCACAGTTGGAGGGTCAGTTCTTGATATCCCTGTGATTTGTCATAGTGAACTTTGTTCTGTTTGGCAGTGAATCAGTGCGTTATTTGATGATCAAAATTGCTTATTCACTCATGCCATTTCTCGATACGCGCCTTTTGTTTTACAATCAGTATTTTTAGTGCCGCATTTTTCAGATGAACGTTTTTCCCTGGCATAAATTAGTATATGACTGTGCAGAACGTTGTTTATAGGATCATGTGCTTTTTTTGGATAAGACGATCGATTCACCTCTTAACTTCTCATACTCACAAAATAACGCAACAAACCCCGAGATTGAATACCGTACTTTATACACCGTCCTTGATCTATATTTAAACAGAAACCTCCGATTTGCGAACTTACAGCGTCTTTTATTTCTTCCGAATTTGTTTCAGTATAAACTCCGCTGGCCGTTGTTTCAATAGAGGGATCGAATGCTGTCGGTCGCATCTGGCGCAGTTCATAAAATTGTGGGGCAGAAAAGCACGGTCTTTAAGGCTAATGTACACCGCAGGCGGAGCGGCAGCGGCTTGAAGCCGCGCGTGCTACATCCGTCAGCGAAGCTACCCCTTGGTAGTGGGCGAGGTTATCTACTCCAATGCCAGTGCCGCGCGGCTCGGGTGCCGACCTGCTGCCCGCGCAGTTTTACAGAGCACATGTTCTGCATTTAGCGTCTGCTGCGCAAAAGGGCATCGCGTTTGTACACATAGGTTTGCAGTAAAATGCTGGATATACATGATCTGATCTACATTGCATCCTTATATCGCTGCGTCCCCTGTTCCCTTCTGTACTACTGGAGAGCAGTTGACATTTTTATAAGCATATACAATATCGAAGAACAGGCCTTTTCATTTTCACGTTGTACAGGCAGGAATAAATCAAATAAAAACCTTGGAAGAAAGGCTGTGGTGTTTCCTACCAGGTTTTGTGGAGGGGGGGGGGGGGGGGGGGGGGACCAAAAATACACAGCATAGATGCTGATGAAATGAGGTAGCTTCAGAGTAAAGGGGAGAAGCGCCACTATAGTTTGTGAGCTGGAAATAGTCGACTATTAGTAGTTGACTGGAAACTAAGCTGTTGCTCCCAGCCCATTTGATTACCTCTCAGGGCTTTTGGACAGCATAAGACAATCTGCACAGCATTAAAACGGCAGATTCTTATTTCTGAAGATATACCATTTTTTTGTCAAAAGCGTTTTCCTCTAGCCTTGCTTTTGTTATTCAAAGCTTGGGTGTTACCAGGGCACTTTATACTTTGAAGATAAACGTTTTGTCCTTGTGATGATTAAACTGCTTTGATTTGGACTCTGATCCTTTAATGTGCTTGACGTGAATGCAGAGAACGTACCATGTGAGCCGAAAGCAGATTTCCGATGGATGTGTTCCAGCAATGTTTTCTTCTGCCTAGGCAAGCTAAAGTTCATAAGCTCACTGGGTGAACAGGGTCAGTAGGTCCCGAACCACTACTTGCTAACTATTTATCTTCCTGTCTATGTGGGTTTATTATATTGGGTGCTTGAAAGAATAATTTTATGTACATATTTCACAGAATGATGGTCTGAGGCAGCAGTCTGTTTTCTGAAGCAATAGTTAGTTTGGGGTGAGGCCTATTTTAACAAATGAATAACCTTCACAATTAAAACACTTTGAAAACACTGTGGAGAGGACTGATAATTCTCAAAGAACAGGAGGGCACTTGAAGGCCTACCAGGGAGCGAGAGGCAGCTCTGAAAATAGCTCTACTTCCACCGTAGGGGGAGAATTAAATGCGAGAAAAATGTAGAGGGGGGAAGAGATTCAAGGGGCTGGCACGTCCGCAAAAGCGTTTGGCGGGACGTGTTTTTTAATGATAGGTTTGCCTCTCGTAAGCAATTTAGTGATTAAGAATAAATCTAATAAGCAACATCAATAGTGAAGTCACTGTTTCAGTATTTATGCACTCAAATTATGTCTTGCCTGTGGCTGGAGTGAAATACAGCCGCGTGTAAAAACGTGGCCTGCTGGGAAATCCTCCGGAGGGTAAGCGCAAGAGGCGCGAGGCGAACTGGACCGGCGTAGCCGCGCAGACGGCCCGCCGTGCCGCTGTGCACGCGGGGCTAAATGAGCCGTCGCAGTCGCGCGATGTTTTCACCTGACGGCCTAGCAACGCGCGGCGGCCTGTGCGGGCAGGCACGAGCTCGGCCGCATTGTGGCGGCGAACAGTCGAAGGCAGCGATCGTGGTTGTATTTCACAACAAGGTCCCGAATCCCAGGAAACACAATGGCCTGAGGGTAGGTTTCTGCACCTCCCCGAGTTGTGTGGTGGGAGGGACATTGTGCTGAAGTGTTTGTTTGGTTTGTCGTGGTTGTTTGAGTGGGGAGAAAAAATAATAAAATTAGGTGGCTCGGCAGACAGAGATCAACAGGTAACTGCAGTAGCACAAGCTGGATAATTTTAATTAACTTCTGTTTTTATGTGTTATGAGTTAAATGTGATTTGCCTGTCTCTTTGGCGACTACAGAGAGACATGGAGAAACCACAGATGTCTGCTAGTAATGTAGCCCTGACTACTCGTAATGTGTGGCTAGTTATCTAACGTATGTAGATAAAGCAGATGTCTTGCATGTTGTAAGAGTATTCTCAGATTGCAGTCAGCGGGTGGTTTTCACATGTATTGTGTCATTTCCGTTATTTGTTTGTATGCGGGGCTCGTTGTTTATTCATTCAGAACGTGTGGTGCTTAACAAAGTTTTACTATAAATCACGGATTAGAGCCTCAATTGTGGATTTAGCAGTCCCAGGCTAAAAAAGTATGGGTCTAAAATCACATTTAATTTCCTAATTCTAAATTAGAGTTAGATGCATTCTGTGCTCCTCTGTGTAATCTGGCCTCTGCTTCTCCGGGCTGTGAAATGGCAGGGTAACCACTGGAGATGAGAATCTTCTGGAAGTGTGGGTGGGTGGGTGGGTGGGTGGGAAGAAAATATGCCTACATTTTGTCAGTCTTGCAGTGCTCTGTTCTGCATCGACTTGACCACATTAAAAAGGTACGCAATTGCTTTTTAAAGAAGCAGGGTAAATTTAGTGTGCGCGAGTCCTGTGTTCTCTCCTGCAGGGCAGAAGCAGGAGATGTGCACTTGAGATGCAATTTAGCTCCAAAAGTCCGTGTGTGTAATTTTCCAATAAGGAAGCTCACATTTTTCCAGAAAAAACGGCACGGAATAGGTTGAGCTGTAAAAGACTGAGGATTAAGTGCCTTGGAAAAGGGAGGTTTCTTTTGATAATGGCCCTGTAATTATCTTCACTGTAATCAGTCTGTAAAAGAACAGTCTTGACTGTGTTTCAGCCCGACTCTGCAAGTCATTTCTGGAAGGTATGCTTCTGTAGTACTCTTCGCTCTACTGCGAGTGTGTGAGAGATGAGAGAGTGTGTGTGTGAAAGTGAGAGTGAGGGAGAGATGTTGAAATGCAAATATGTGTGTGTAAGAGTGTCAGAGAGGTGTTGTTGTACAAGTGTGTGTGTGTGTGTGTCAGAGAGAGAGAGAGTGGCGGAGAGAGATGTCGTCGGAGTGCAGGCATGGTTTTTGAGTGTATGTGCGCGGGTGGCTGCATGTGCATGATAAGTAGCGCGTCTGTGCGAGTGTGCGCTCTCGTGAGAGCGGGAGACCGACGCCGGCGGAGGAGATTCCTGCACACGTGCAGGTTTCGACGGCCGGTGGCGGGCGCCGTCCCGGAGTGTGGCGAATGCGGCGGTTATGCAGGCGCGATTATCGCGCTGGGTCGCAGCCGAGTGGCGAGAGACGGTGAACGGCCCCCCCGCGCCAGCGTAAGAACGGGGCCGTTCAGCGGGGGATGGCTCCCGAGGGGAGCCGCACGTCACCCCCGCCGTTCCGCCGTTGGCATCGCCCGCGCGGTACAGCGCCTTTAGCGAAGCCCTGCGGGCAGTCGCGACGGCTCTGCATCGGTCTCCGTTTCACTCTACAGACGACTAATCGCTTCCTCGCAAGCTGAATGCTTTTCCCTTCTTCACATTTCTCGAACGGGAACGTCCAGTATGGACCCAAGGCGCTGGGGCGTTTATGGTAATTCCAGCCCCCCTGGTCTTTGGGAGTCCCTAGAGCGCGATAAAAGCGACGGCGGAGCGCAGCTGACTCGGACGCGCTGACGAGGCCCGGTTCAAAGTGTACAGGAAGCAGCCACATGGCCGGCTGTTTATCCAACTTTCTGGTTTGGAGGTCGGGGGCGGGGCAGAGCCCCGTGCTAAATTTGGGTCCTTTCGGAAAGTGAGAACATAAAAAGAAACCCGTGTTTGGGCTTTTGGGCGAGTGATGTGGTTTCACCTACCCTGGAACGTGGGCTGTTCCCACATACGGCAGCCAGCCGCTGGCCGGAAGACTTCTTCAGCTCATACGCTGGGTTTCCATGGTCACTTAAAGGTCCTTGAATATAAGAGTCACGGAAATTGCTCAAATTGACAAATGTGTGACTTTTCCACGACTCTTATATCCTGGAAAATATTTAGAGTCTAGAAAAGTTACACATTTGTCAGATTTCTCACTAAAAACTCAGTAGCACAAGTCAGTGTTCTGGCAGTGCTACCAAATTGGACATTGCACTTATTTGCACAGTGCCATGAAAAGGTATTTGCCTCCTTCCTGAAGTCGTCTATTATTCCTTATGTGTCGAGCTACAGATATCAGGTTTTTAGACAGAATGTAGCATTAGACAAAGGGAATTATTTCATTTATTTAATGAAAAAGTTAACACCCATATCACCCTTGTGGAAAAGTAATTGCCCCCTTAAATTTAATTACTGGGGGCACCACGTTTAGAAGGAATAACTGTAATCAAATGCTTCCTATAATTTGGTATCTGTCACGTTGCTGTGGAGGAATTTTAGCCCACTCTTCTTTGCAGAACTGCTTTAATTCGGACAAATTTGTTTGTTTCTGAGCAGGATTTGCTTGTTTCAGGTCCTGCCCCAGCATCTCTATTGGGTTCAAGTCAGGACTTTGACTGGTCCACTCCAAAACTTTAATTTTGTTTCTTTTCAGCTGTTCAAATGTGGACTTGATTTTGTGTTTTGGATCATTGTCTTGCTGCATAACCCAATTATGCTCATGGACAGATGACCAGACATTCTCCTTAGGAATTTTCTGGTACAGAGTAGAATTCATGGTCCCATCAATAATGGCAAGTTGTACAGGTCTCCAGGCAGCAAAGCATCCGCACACCATCACACTACCACCACCATGTTTGACTGTTGGTAGGATGACCTTACTGTATAATTCTGTATTTGCTTTATGTCAGACATAATGAGACTCATGTCGTCCAAAAAGTTCCATTTTTGACTCATCTGTCCATAGAACATTATCCCAAAAGGCTTTGGGATCGTCCAGGTGCTTCTTTTTTTTTTTTTTTTTGCAAATGTGAGATGAGCATTGATGTTTCTCTTGGTCAGATGTGGTTTCCAGCCTGCTACTCTCCCATAATCTCATTTTTGCCCGGTCCCTTTCTTATTGTGGAGTCATGAACACTGACCTGTGCTGAGGCTTGAGAGGCCTCTAGTTCTTTCGGTGTTCTTCTGGGGTCTTTTGTGACTTCTTGGATGAGTTGTCACTGCGCTCTTGGAGACATTTTGGCAGACTGACCACTCCTGGGAAGATTCACCACTGTTCCAAGTGTTCTCCCTTTCGAGATAATAGATCTAACTGTGGTTTGTTGGAGTCCCAGAGCATTACAAATGGCTTTTTAGCCGTTTCCAAACATTCAACAACTTTCAACAACTTTTTTCTCATATCTTCTGGAATTTGTTTTGATCATGGCATAGTGTGCTTGTAGAAACTTTGTGATGGCTACTTCATTCTGATGGTAAGGTTCAAAATGAGTGAGGTTTAGATTCAACAGGGCTGGCTGCAATCAAACCTGGCTGTGTTCAGTCTGCAGAATCTAATTATCTATCAACTATCAAGTAGCTAAGGGGGGCAATTACTTTTTTGTATGGGTGGTATGGATGTTTGATTACTTTTTTCATTCAATTTACTTTTAATTTTTAAAAATGTGTTTTGTGTTTAGTCCTTTGCCTAATATTAGATTTTGTCTGAAACCAGCAGTACTAATATTATTATTGATAATAATAATAATAATAATGTAGGAAATCAGGAAGGGGGCAAATACTTTTTCACGGCACTGTACATGAATTGCCTCCACAGAAGACATCGATCACTGGACAGAGATGTCTCTCTCTTAATTGACAAAAATATTTTGAAAATCACTGTTTGTGTGTTTGTGGGTGTGTGTGTGGGTGGGCAGTCAGGCAGGCCTGTTTCATTTAGATTATTATTGCTCCTGGATTTCTGTTTCAGTTTCACTCATCTGCTGTGTGAAGGCCAGGAGGCCTGCGGCCCAGTCTCTCCAGTCTTTCTCTCTCTCCCTCCTTCCCTCCCTCCTCCCCCCATTCCTCCCTCCATTCTCCGAGGCTGCATTAATGCAGGATAAAAAAAGAAAGGCACAAAACGGAAAACGTGTGCTGCATTCTAGAAGCACCGGTGTGTTGATTTCAGTGTCAAGCTGAGGACAGTCTGTACTGGTTTGCACAACCCGCACAGATGAGTAATATTCTGAGTCTGCTATATATTCTAGAATATTCTACAGTCAGCTAGGAATCCGATGGACTGCGATATCCGATTTATCCGGAATACATAGCCTATACAAATGTACCCTATTTCCACTTGCATGCTCTTTGTGTAGATTTGTGATCTAAAGCAGATGACACCTGTAAGAGCTAGTCTCCTCTGTATAGGATACTAACCCAGCAAAATGTAGGCTCCCAAATCGCTGCCATTGTGTAAGTCTTATACTGTTAGCCAACTGATGCACAACCCAGGAGGTGGGCACTGTTCTCAGTAATTTAGAGTCTACTTACAGATAACAAAGGATGCTGGCTAGTTGAAGTGGCTTGGTAGCTAGACCATAAATTCAAGCTTATGTTGAGCAGGATAGCCAGTTTAGTAAATTCTTACTGTAATATTATTGATTAAAGATTAACATCAAAGTTATTAGCATTTGCTATATCCAGTGTGCTAACCGTTGGCTGGTTAGCCACCATAATGTGATTTTGGATACTTTTAGCATGGTTAAAAATAACAGAGTGGAATCTATAGTGTGCAAAAGCGACACTAACTAGTGGACTGTCGCTAGAGTTTGTTTGGCTCATTAGCACTGTTCATGTTTAGCATGTCAGGTAGTCATGGCTTGCTTGATGCACGTCTTGTGGCTTCAAAGCTTTAAAGATTCAAGGTATAGGTGAAAATGCCAATTTTTAATCAAGCAGCTGCCTGGCAGAATCAGGCTATTTAATGTATTTATCTGTATGGGTGTTATTGTAACAATTTTTTGCTTTTAGACCCCGCATTGCATCTGGCATCTTGCATTTTTTTTTAAATGTCGATTTCTGAAGGCGAATGCAATTTCTGTTGGTGTCTCCCCCCCCTCTCCTTCTCTCCCTTCCTCCCTCTGGTTTTCCCGCTCTCCGAGTGTGGCCGCTGTGAGTGAGATGGCTGTGCTGTGTTTGTTCAGAGCTGGCTCCTCTGACCGCTGGTCTGTTCCAGGGGCCCCTGTTTGGGGTGGGCGGGGGCGGGGTCAGGGGGCCGTTGGGGGAGGAGGAGTGAATCCCCAAGCTCTGGGCAGGGATTGGCCGAGGTGCTCAAGCCCCCAGTGCACCCCTTCCTGTTTGTGTCCCAGGCACTACCCCCCCACAGGGGCCCCCCTCCACTGGGTAGCTCTCTCTTTCTCTCTCTCTCTCTCTCTGCTGACTTTGGCCCATCTGCAGAATGCAGAGCAGCAAGCAGGCCCCAATAGAACTGGGCTTCTTTTTCCATCTCTGTCGTTTCCTCTCCCTCCCTCTATTTCTCTTCCTCTCCCTCTCACTACAGTTGTCTTTCTCACACAACCACTCACTATTTCTCTTTCTGATACTTTCCCTACCTCTTTGTCTCTTGCCCAGATGCTTACGTGTGTGAGCGAGCGAGAGAGAGAGAGCTGCTGTCTAACAGTGCTGAGCTGTGATTTGGGGGCCGGCTGAGGGCTGGTCTCCTGGCAGATTTGCTTTATGTCTGTACTTGTAGTGAACCAGCCAGAGGTATGCACAGAAACGGGCTACACCCCCACCCCTCCCTTCAACCCCAAACCTTTCACTTTTCAACCCGGGAGTTTTTTTCTCCCCTTATTTTGGCCAATGTAAGACATTTCTGTGTGCCTGCGTGTATGTTAGAGAGGAAAAATGGGGAAGTTAAATATTCTTTCACTCGTTAAATGTTTCCGTTCGTGAGATTTGGCGGAGTAGTCCGAGGGCCGCTGTAAGTTATTCCCGGCTTTCCTGTGGCATTGCGTACTTCCTGCTCGTTAGAGCCTGACGCTCACCCCCCCTCCCCTTCCCCCCCCCCTTAACCTGCCAGGAGTTTCCGCGCTCCCACGGAGGTCCTTCGTCTCATTCCTGTGCCGGTCCGGATTCCCAGCATCCTTTTTCACGACTGGCGACTATCGCCCCCCCGTCCCCCGTCCCCCCCTGTCCCCCCCACCCCCCATGCGCCATGCCCCACGCCCCACGCCCCACGTGCTCTCAGTCTGTCTGCCTGTAGGCACTTCTGCTGAGGTGACACAAGAAGGTGGGGCCAGCGGCTGTCATGGTGATTGATACGCTGCCCGTTGCCATGGCGATCGATACACTAGTCATTCTGTTGCTGTATTCCTAGAGCCCAGAGCTTTGTTTAAGCATTCTGCTGTACAGCATTTATGAGTTTAGGCAACTAATAAAGTGCTTCTTGGCACTGGCACCACTTGCATTAGTTTGCAACCACGTCAGTGAAAGTGGAAAATTTTCGCGCTCTAACATCAAAAGTCCTTTTTTTCATTTCCTGCGTTATTGTTGTAGAAAATGTTCCATTTTCTCTGCTGCTGTGGTGGACTGATGTGAACACTGCTGATTGTTAACTAGGATATTCACTTTGAAACCTGCAATGGCAGACATCCTTAGCACTGGGGGGGATCGCATCACCAGGCTTAATCTGATTTACCACACATAGTGAACTTAGTAAACAGTAAAGGTAGGCTAAACATTACAAACTATACAAAATAGTCAAGCAAAATAAAAAACCCAAGCTTCTAGGTTTGGAATTAAATTGGCTGACCAGACGTTCTCTTTTTCCTGGAAATTTCCTCTGTTTGTTCTGGACCAAAAATATCTGTCCAGGCAGGATTTCTAAATTCCTAAAATGTCCTGGTTAAGTTTTGCTTGTTCCATAGACCATATATAAACAAACAAATAGTCTGGTATTATGTTCATAACCACCGCCCTTCCCCTTTTTGTGAAAACCAATATGCGGTCACCCTAAATTAAATTAAAGAAATATTTGCTTCCAGGTAGGGCTGGGCAATAAATCACATAGACAATTATCAAATGTTTTTTAAGCTTATTAAAAATCATCGCTGCCATGAAGTGTATTGGCTTTCTTTTTTTTTTTGTTACTCGTACCTGATGCAGTTATTCCCATCCGAACTTCAGAGGCCACGTGAAATACTTTTGGGGAAGAAAAACAAACAAGAGTGTTTGCGCTCCAATCGCCTGTCGATGCGACACCCACTCAGCAGCAAAGCCTCGCGTCTTCCGTGCGTTTGACGAAAACACGGTCATGTGATCACAGAAAAGAAAGAAAAGGCTTATTACGCTAAAAAAAAACATTTGATTGGCGTTCCTTAATAAAGTAAGGTTGCAGCGGAGGTGGAGAGGTTACGCCAACGCTGTCGCTCTGCTTCGGCGCCATCGTGCGCTTGAGCAAACTCCTCCGCACGTCCGGCTCGCTGCGTCACGTCTTCTTTTTAATGAAATGGCGGAAGTTTTCATTCAAAGAGATATTTAATATTAATATATTCGCTGGATTAAAAACACAATAAAGTGGTATTCCGAACCTCACACGGCCGTGTGGATCCACGCTGGCGTGCCGAGAGAGGCGGTGTACCGCCCGGCCCTACGGCCGCCCGGCTTCCTGCGCCGACGCTGCGTGGCCCCGCCCCCGTTTCCCTCCTCTCCTGCGCCTTCTCCTCCGGACCCCGCGCGGCCTCTCCTGCGCCTTCTCCTCTGGACCCCGCGCGGCCTCTCCTGCGCCTTCTCCTCCGGACCCCGCGCGGCCTCTCCTGCGCCTTCTCCTCCGGACCCCGCGCGGCTCTCTGCGCTCTCCTCCGGCCGCGCGGCTCTCCTGCGCTTCCGTCTGGACCCCGCGCGCCTCTCCTGCGCCTTCTCCTCCGGACCCCGCGGCTCTCCTGCGCCTTCTCCTCGGCCCCGCAGACCTCGCTGCGCTTCTCCTGAAGCCCCGCGCGGTTCTCGCGGTTTGAGGCGGAGGCTTAGCGTTGCGCAGCTGGTAACGGCGTTAGGTCTGCGCGTCCTCCAGCTGAACGCCTGACCCCCCCCGCCCCACAGTGTCCCACTCCGGTTCCGATTTGCGGCGCTCAAAGACTCGGGCTTTTCTTCAAATTCCCGAGTCGGCAATGGGCATTTCGCTCCGAAGCTAAATGCTCATGCGTATGGGGATCTACACTGCCCAGCTAGGTGCAGCTGGAAGTTTCCGTGAATAGGCTGCACACTGAGCGGAGCGACGTGCTGCCGTGTCGGTGTGCCAGAACAGAAATTATTTCGCATTGACAGGACGCCATGTACCCCGCAGCACTGGGTGGCATTCGAGATGCAGTTGTTTAATAAAATTGCTTCCTGTTTCCAGAGACAGGACGATAATGCCTTAAATGAAGGCGTTTCCCTTTGGTCCCCTTCGCTGATTGGCCTAACCACAGCGCGAGGTGGTCTTGATGCGTTAATACGCCTTTAGGCATTTGAATGGTTTGTAATGGCCTGGTGGTGCATCCGGCAGCTTGTTCTCATGTTAATCGCAGATAGAGGTTTTATAGGCGTGTGGCCAGCCGGTGGAACCCCCACGCGCTCCAGATGTGCGCCGCGAACGCCGCGCTGCTGCGCAGCACGCCTGGAGAGCGCTCTGCAGCTGCACTTCCGCTGGCCGCCAGACCTGCCGCCATTTCATCTGACTGGGAAAGGAGTGGTACAGGGCTGTTGGTACAGAGATCCTGGTACAGGGCTGTTGGTACAGAGATCCTGGTACAGGGCTGTTGGTACAGAGATCCTGGTACAGGGCTGTTGGTACAGAGATCCTGGTACAGGGCTGTTGGTACAGAGATCCTGGTACAGGGCAGTTGGTACAGAGATCCTGGTACAGGGCGGTTGGTACAGAGATGCTGGTAAAGAGATCCTGGTACAGGGCAGTTGGTACAGAGATGCTGGTACAGGGCGGTTGGTACAGAGATGCTGGTACAGGGCAGTTGGTACAGAGATGCTGGTACAGGGCAGTTGGTACAGAGATGCTGGTACAGGGCGGTTGGTACAGAGATGCTGGTACAGGGCGGTTGGTACAGAGATGCTGGTACAGGGCTGTAGGTAGAGAGATGCTGGTACAGAGCGGTTGGTCGGTTGGTACAGTGATGCTGGTACAGGGCAGTTGGTACAGAGATGCTGGTACAGGGCTGTAGGTACAGAGATGCTGGTACAGGGCGGTTGGTACAGAGATGCTGGTACAGGGCAGTTGGTACAGAGATGCTGGTACAGGGCAGTTGGTACAGTGATGCTGGTACAGAGCGGTTGGTCGGTTGGTACAGTGATGCTGGTACAGGGCTGTAGGTACAGAGATGCTGGTACAGGGCAGTTGGTACAGTGATGCTGGTACAGGGCTGTAGGTACAGTGATGCTGGTACAGGGCAGTTGGTACAGAGATGCTGGTACAGAGCGGTTGGTCGGTTGGTACAGTGATGCTGGTACAGGGCAGTTGGTACAGAGATGCTGGTACAGAGCGGTTGGTCGGTTGGTACAGTGATGCTGGTACAGGGCTGTAGGTACAGTGATGCTGGTGCAGGGCGGTTGGTCGGTTGGTACAGTGATGCTGGTACAGGGCAGTTGGTACAGAGATGCTGGTACAGGGCAGTTGGTACAGTGATGCTGGTACAGGGCAGTTGGTACAGTGATGCTGGTGCAGGGCTATAGTACCGCCTCACTCAGACCTGCTCCACATGGAGCCACTCAGCGGGCAGCTCTAGGGCTCCTCAGCACAGTGATTTTGGGGGTTTAGATATAAAAGCGTTTTCCTGTCCATCGTTTGTTTCGTTTGTGTTTTTGGAGCTCCTCGCTGTGGCCCACGGTGGGGTTCCCAGAACAGGGCAGTGATTTCTGCGGTTTGAGTGATGCAGCAGGAGGGGATGAGTCACAAGCCGGGAGATTTTTTTCCCTCCTGTTTTTTCCCTCATTAATTGACACCAGAGTTGTAGGCTAAAGGTGAAACTCTCATTTTTTGCACCGACAGCTGTTCCCTTCTTGGGGGGCGAGGGGGGGGAGACAGTTTTTTAAACAACAACCGAAAAATACTGAGAAGAGGACGCAAGTCCCCCGAGTGTGGCGAGGGAACGCGGCCGCTGAGGCGTGGAGCGCCTGTCATGTCTGGCCCCGGCGTTGGCGTTAACGCTCCGTCCACGTGCGGCCCAGCTGCCTCCAGTTTCCTCCGAAGAGTCCCGCCTTGGGCACGGCCGCTTTTATTTTGAAGGGCCCCGAACCCCCCCGAGCCCCCCCGAGCCGCATGCCGCTCGCGTCTGAGCGGCCCGCAGCGTAAGTGCGTCCGCATGGTCCCGGTAGAGGCCCCGCTGTGCCCCCCCATGCCAGAACCCCAGCCTCCCCTAAACATGCGCTGTAGCGTAGTGGTCACAGGACGGGACTGGACCTCGGGCCTGGGAGGTTGCAGGTTGCATGGGGCACTACCGATGTCCCCTTGAGCAAGGTGCTTAGCCTGAATTGCTTGGGCAGCCATACAGGCCTGTCAAGAGACTGTGATAACTACAAGCTGCGTAAGTCACTTTGGATGATGGCTAGCTGTAAATTAGCGTAGCTGCTTCTGCAGATATGTGTCTGTTGTGCCAGCTGGAGTCTCCCCTTGTAGCGCTGGCGCTCGCCTGTGATCTGTGTAAAAGGAGCATGAGAGGGTCACTCAGGAGCCAATGTAGATTTCTGCCACTTCCCAGAGAAGTGAACAAACATCTATTGTTAAAGGCCTGACACTTTGGTGTGTGTCCATGTCTGTTCACATAAGTGGTCGAAATCTCTTCCAGCATGTCCGTGTGCGTGTGTGCCTGTGTGCGTGCGTGCGTGCGTGCGGCCGTGTGTGTGCCTGTGTGTGTGCGTGTGTGTGTGTGTGTGCGATTGCGTGTGTGCGTGCGTGTGTCTGTGATGGGGGGGTTCTGTTATTTGTTGATGTTTGTTCATGATGATGTGGGTGGTCCCTGGGGGTTCATTTGAGAACCTAGCCTGTCACCGGGCAGAGTATTGGCACGCAGCCCTAAGCACTGTCAATACAGCAGTCAACCCCCTCCCACTCAGTGCTGTCCTGCTCCCCCGCCATCCCTCCTTATTAGGATAGATGGTATCCGAAAATGCCTGCTGAACGTAATATGGATGCCAGTCCAGAAAAAAAAAGAACCTCATCGATCTTGTTGGCCTGGTCTGAACTCGCAAGGACGTCCAGATCCAGCTTTGGCCACGCCCTCTTCTCCAGCCTCGGACCCACCGGCCCGTATGATTACCCACCCCCACCCCCCCACACACACACACACCCCAATACGTGGCCCCTAGCTGGGTCGGCACTCACATTACAGCAACTCCTCTCTGCCGTCCAGACGAGCCGCTTATCTTCTTTACTGTATTTTCATGTTCATCTTCGACATCACCGTGGCCTTTACGGTCAGGCCGTCGACATTAAGCTTGGTCTGCCCGGGGCGGTGGGGGAGGCCCCGGCGAGGAGCTTTCCTGTCAGTCGAGCGTTACCGTGGCGCACGCAAGGCACACATGCCCCCCCCCCCCACCCCTCCATTCCCCGGCTGAAGGGGAAGTGTGTTCCTTTTCCCCGCAGTTGCCCATCCATCTCAGCTCCTGTGTACGTAGGCATTCACAAAATGGAGCACGCTCAGTGAAAGTCACACGTCCCCCCCCCCCCCCCCCCTCCACTGAGAGCTGTGTCTGTGTGTCTCCCTTGTTTGAGCTGGAGTGTAGAGTTGCAAACCTGTTCTCTGTTCTAATCCTCTGCGTTTGGGTCAAGAAGGCAAAGCAGCCCCCGGGTGCCGCCGCTGACGCGTCTCTGTCTCGGGTTCGGCAGACTTGCCCCTCTCCACCGGCCCTCGCTGCCTGCTCTCGGCTCCCTGAAACATGGCCTCCCTTTCAGCTCGACCCGACGCGACAGCCCCCAGAAAGCCAAAAAATTTAAGGGCGACGTGCAACGTGTTGGCTTAAGTAGATACCTAGCATCGGGTTCATGGACTTTCTTTTTTTTTTTTTTTTTGAAGAATTTATCTGAAATATCTGTCGCTTGCCTTAGGTTGGGTCTTGATTGAATTTTCTTTTACCATTTCTTTGATATTTGCTTCACTTGTTTCGCTATAATTGAAATGACACAATCCAGGGTTTTACCTAGGTTTTCAGAGGGCTTAGGCACTCTCAACTATATTTTGGAACAGCGTTTTGTTTATATATATATATATATATATGAAAAAACGGTTTGACCAGCGGTTTTCATCAGAAAAAGACATTGTGAACACAGCCTAACTTTGTTTAGCTACCAAGTCACGTTAGATACTAACGTTAGTTCAATCGTGGTACCTTTATGTAACGTCAACTAACTAGCTTTGCTGGCTAACGCTGTCATAAAAAATTTCCCGACCGTGAACACTGAATTATTTGTTTACATTTTGGACAGATGTGGCTAGTGGGTAAATCTATCGCTGTTTCCCTCGCAGCACTTTCGACACAAGCAAAATCAGAAGCGCTATCCTAAAATTTCTTCTTACCATGAAGAGTGCCTGACCCGCGACCGTAGTAATGTGTTAACACAGCGGCACAATTATATCAAGAAATACCATCTTTGGGGAAAAACCGCTATATTCTCTAAATGCATTTAACCTACCATGCATAAAAACATAAAAACGCTCGCCAGTCACCCACTTCTATTTATAATGCCATCATAGCACGGAGTGTTTAAAACCATAAAGCCACCTTTCCGTTTTTTTGTTTTTTTTTTGTCAGCGCATAGAACTCTCACCGTTGTTTTTACATTCATTCTGATACGTCGCCTAAATGCCTGTTTACGTGCGTTCGGCTTAAGGCACTCCGCAAAATCACTTCCTATGGTGGGGCGCCTTTCTATGGTAGGGAAAACTCTGCATTCTTACAGTTGAGGCCAAAAGTTTACATACACCTAGGCTAAAGACATTAAAACTCAATTTTTCCCAACTCCACACATTTCATGTTACCATACAATGAAGTAGATACCCTCATTGATTTAACACAATTAGGGTATCTACTTTATACCCATTAGAGATCATTTCAAAATAATAGCTAAGAGACAGATTTATTTCAGCTTTTATGTACTATATCATATTTTTAGTGGGTCAAAAGTTTACATACACTTTGTTAGTATTTGGTGGTATTGCCTTTTAATTGCTTGACTTGAGTCAAACGCTTGGGGTAGCCTTCCACAAGATTCTTAAAATACTTTGCCGGAATTTTTGCCCATTCCTCCTGACAGAACTCAGTCAGGTTTGTGGGCCTCCTTGCTCGGACATGCTTTTTCAATTCAGTCCACAAATTTTCTATGGGATTTAAGTCATGGCTTTGGGATGGCCACTCTAATACTTTCACTTAGTTGTCTTTAAGCCATTTTGTTACAACGTTGGAGGTATGCTTAGGATCATTGTCCTGCTGGAAGACCCAGTTGCAACCAAGTTTTAACTTTCTAGCTGATGTCTTGAGGTGTTGCTTCAGTATTTCTAGATCATGATGCCATCTATTTTCTGAAGTGCACTAGTCCCTTTTCCAGCAAAACCGTGCCACAACACGATGCTGCCACCCCCAGTTGGGATGGTGTTCTTCGGATTGAAAGCCTCACCCTTTTTCCTCCATACATAGCGCTGATCATTATGGCCAACAGTTCAATCTGACCAGAGAACACTCCTCCAGAAGGCTAGGTCTTCGTCTTGGTAATCACCTGCAAACTTCATTTCATGCGAGTCTTGGAGTAGGGGCTTCTGTGTGACAGCCTTTCAGGTCATGGAGATGTAAAATTCTCTTAATGGTGGATGTAGATACTTTGGTACCTGATGTCTCCAACTCCTTCACCAGTTCCATTGGGGTTCAGTTGAACCTTTCGGACCAAAGTTCAGCCCTGGGAGTTAATTTGTGCCTCCTTCCTGTCTTTGTGGTCCCAAGATTTTTATATTTTTATATAATTGTTTGTGCAGATGCTCGTGGTACCTTCAGTTGTTTGGAAATTTCTCCTACGGAGGAACCGGACTTGTGGAGGTCCACAATTTTTTTTTCTGAGTCCTTGGCTGAGTTGCTTGGATTTTCCCATGGTGTCAAGGGCAAAAAGGCAGTGGCTCTAAAGGTAGGCCCTTAAATTCAGCCACAGGTGGCACTTAACTCCCAGTTAACTCTTATTTATGACAATTGGCCAAATCCGAAGCTTCTAAAAAGTTATTACATTAAAATTGCCTCTGAACAAAGTAGATGCCCTAAATGACTTGCCAAAAGAAATGTATGGTAACATGAAATGTGCGGAGTTGTGAAAAACTGAGTTTTAATATCTTTAGCCTAGGTGTATGTACTTTTGGCCTCAACTGCATTAAAGTTGCTCTCTTCGGTGTCTGTTACATCCATAGCTGGGTTGAGTATGTTTGCTGTCATATGTGAGCTGGTTTGTGCTGTGAGCTCTATTATTGTCCATGTGGAACATTTGGAATTACCTTGTACAGTTAAATAATGAATGATGAAATTATGAATAACATAAATATGAATGTCGTAAATATGAGCGATGACACAATGAAAAATGTGCAGTGGGCGTAATGATTTTTCCCTCGTACTGTTCGAGCTCCGCATGTCTGAACAGAATAAATGACTTCAGCGGCTCTCCCGTCCGCTTGTGTACATGGAAAAAAATGAAAAGCACGTATATGCTGAAGGTGGCGGGGGTGGTGCGGAAGCCTTCCGTTGCATCATTAATTGGGGGGGGGTTAGCGGGGGCTGAAGGGGAGGCGCCATTACACCTGGACCCCGACCGGTTGCAACGGAGCGGGGCTGCCAAAGAAAAGTGCTGGGTCGGACATGCTAGAGCTTTTTGAAATCTCATGAGGGCAGTTAATTTGGCGTGAGCTTGACGCACGCGTCGGAATGCTTCCCAGGAACCGCGGCGCCTGGGGAGAGGCACCTGTTCTCTCTCCGAGTCGAGTTGGCTTGAGACGGACTGCGGGCGGCGGCGCTGGGATCAGCCGTAGGTGGCTGTAAGTAGCCCCGTGGCACAGATGGCAAAGCATAAGTTAGGGGTGTTAATACCGGCGCAGTGGCCGCACTAAAGTCCAACTGGCTAATCATCCCCTGGGGTAATTGGCTGATTAGATCCCGGTCTGTCCGCCTGGGCTAAAGTCTGGAGCCAAATGGCCGAGGAGAGAGGAGTTATTCTGCCGCCGCAGCGGGCCCAGAGCGAGCAGGTAACGACTCCGGCGGGATTATCTGGCTCTGCGTCGTCGCGTTTCCGTGGCAGCAGGTGGCCGCAGCGAGGGGACGCTGGCTGGGCCCGCGGTGTTTGCGCCTGAGAGGCGATCCGTTTAAACCAACCGGGCAATTTAATTAGTGAACTGGGCGGACGAGCGTGACGCATTCAGCCTTGCAAATTGGACGTCGCTGGGAAGTGGAGTATTCGCTGCCCGAGGGGAAGTCCTGGCTGTCGTTTCAGCGGGCGAATAAAAGCGAAATTTTTATTTTATTTGTTTATATTTTTCCATTCGAGGTCGTGGATGTAAAAGTGTAGCTCTGCGTCACTGGAGGGAGCGGGAGGAGAGCCGGGCTTACACCCCTCCACCTGTGACACTGGGCCGCAGAGACTCTACACATCTGACCTTTGACCTCTGACCCCCAATGGACCATTCCGCTGGAAGAGTGAGCTACTATCCTGAATACTAATCCTGCAAGGATTAGCTAACATTACCTAGTTGAGGGCATAACGTTGGTTTGGATATTGGGGAATTACTATGCATAGACCCCGAGAACTGCAACCATCTAGGGGTTGGGGGGGGGCATGCCCCCCTGGAAGAAATTTTTTAAAGGAACAGCTGTGAAATGATCATTTCTGGTGAATTTTATGAGGAAAATACCTCAGACTACTGATCAGTGTATCCCAATCACACAAAATCCTCGTATTTACTATATTCATTATTTTTTCCATTATTGCTGTATTATTGGGGGGGGGGCTTATTAGGCCTGTTTTGTAATATTGGGGGGGTTGTGACCGCCGCACTCCCCCCATAAATTACGCCCTTGGTACTCAGCATCCCCGCTAGCTTCTTTTGTAGTGAGTGACCCTTTTTTTTCAAGCTTCTACCCTGTCACTTATCACAGGAAGTGACACACTGGCACCCTCACGCCCCCTGTGTTCTGATGGGTCACGCAGGTGTGAGACGGCATGTCGTTAGTTTTTGTTTTATTATTATTATTTTTTTGTTTGTTATTTTTTGTTTTTTAAACAAACAGGTCTGTGTTTATGTGACCCGTCATCAGTTGAACTCTTGCTCTCTTCCCGTGTGGTAAACGGCCTGGGTTTGTGCGCTGTTCCTTGGCACTGCATTCGCTGGCTCGCGCTTCGTTCCGTTTGCCCAGATTACTGTCCTTTGTGTTTCCCCAACGGCTTCGTGGTGGGTGGTCCGCCCCGGCCCACAGTCCCCTGCGCTGTCACATTGGATGGAAAAGGGGTGGAGCTGTGACACGGCCTCGTGTGGTACGGAGTAGGGCTGCACTTTTTAATCGATAAAAGCTATCTTTGTAAGCATCATAACAATAACCGGTTCCATGGGGCGTAAAGGCGATCTTTCATCTTTTTTCTGTAATCACACCTGATGCAATAGAAAACTTCCAATCCAGAAGCTGTGTTGACATGCTTCCAGGGAGGGAAAAAAAACGTCACTGCTATCGATTGGGTGCTGAAAATACAGCCAATCAACAGCAAGGCCTTTGTGCGAAAAGGCAGATGAACGATCACACACAAGTTGTACGAACTTTCTGCTGATTGGCTGTTTTACTGACACCCCACCTGTACACCCCATGCTGGTTGTTGTTCTTGTTACTCTTAAAAAGATTAGATTTCGATATATTGTGCAGCCCAGGTACAGAAGTTTGGCTGTGTCCAGTTCCCACTCTGATTGGCTGTGATTTCACATCAGAAATGAGCATTTTGATTTGCACACAGGAAGGGAGTGGTAGCATATTTCCCTGCCCACTTTTTATTGCTTCTAATTGCTCTAATTCAGCCACTTGATGCGCCGTGCAAGTTTGACAAATCTTTGGCAGGTTGGGTCTGGTTTTTGTTTCCTCCTCATTAGATGTGACTTCTCGGTATTTTTTTTTACATATTGTAAAATACCCACAAGTCGCATTCTGTTTCCTCGTAGCTTTTGAAAAAATATTATAGCTGAATCTTGGCAGACATGTAGCCAGCTGTCAATGTTCCCGCCCCCCCCCCCCCCCCCTTCCTACTGGCTCCGTGCAAATGACTAACTCATCTCAGCGCACTCGGGCCAAGATCTTTCCCAGGTGTCAACAACAAGCTCGTAATCTTTTTTTATTTTTTTTTAAAGTCGTTCCTGCCAATTGGGAATGCCCGATCGCATTCGCAAGCCTGTTCCTTCACCGCAGAGCCCTGGTTGATTTGACTGCTCACATCGTTTTCGTCTGTGCCAAACATCTCGGTGACTGCTGACTGACAACTTTATGTTGGGACGGGGGGGGGGCTCTTTTGATTTGGAGGTTGGTCGGGCTTCCTCGCCGTCTCCGGAGGCTTATGGGGGAGTCGTATTACGCGCGATGCGGACGCCTTCTCCCGTTCGGCTCGCTCTGTGGATCCGAGGCCGCTTCCCTGGTCCGCAGCCAGCTCCACATCCGGCGAAAGCGCGGCGGATCACCTTTGCCGGGGCTCTACCGTTTCCTGCAGCGTCCGTGTCCTCGCGGCAGGTGGCGGGATGGTGGCTTCACGCGGCCATGGGCGAAAACCCCCGCATGTTGCAGAGCTCAGTCGAATTCCGGATAACCTCCCTCAGACTGCTGCTAGTGGAGGACAGCCCATAATTGATAATCCCCTCAGACTGCTACTAGTGGAGGACAGCCCATAATTGATAATCCCCTCAGACTGCAGCTAGAGGAGTATGGTAAATTGGCAATAACCCCCTGGGATTGCCATTGATGCAGTACGATGAATTAGCGATAAACCCCTTCAGGCTGCTGCTAGGGGAGAATGGAGAATTAGCGATAGTCCCCTCAAACTGCAGCTAGCGGCATGTGGCGAATTAGCAATAACCCCTTAAGACTGCCGCTAGAGGAGAATGGCAAACGCCCTCAGACCACTGCTAGAGGTGTACTGTCAATTATTGATAACCCCTCAGACTGCCGCTGATTGGGTATGGTAAAATAGCGATAACCCCCTCAGACTGCCACTGATTGGGTATGGTAAAATAGCGATAACCCCCTCAGACTGCCGCTGATTGGGTATGGTAAAATAGCGATAACCCCTTCAGTCTGCCACTGATTGGGTATGGTAAAATAGCGATAACCCCCTCAGTCTGCCACTGATTGGGTATGGTAAAATAGTGATAACCCCCTCAGACTGCCGCTGATTGGGTATGGTAAAATAGCGATAACCCCCTCACTCAGACAGCCGCTGATGGAGTACGGTGAATTGGCTAAAGGCGATGCTGCGGGGAGATGGGAGCGTTTTCCCACCTTTACCCCTCCGCCAAGCCACGGGGACACGCTGTTTGTTAGCCCGAATTGGGGGAGTGGCGTGG
The DNA here is from genome assembly GCF_018555375.3 of Anguilla rostrata. Taxonomy (NCBI): domain Eukaryota; kingdom Metazoa; phylum Chordata; class Actinopteri; order Anguilliformes; family Anguillidae; genus Anguilla; species Anguilla rostrata. The sequence goes on along the minus strand of NC_057943.1, from coordinate 26,745,660 downwards.
CTTTGTTACAGCTCTGCTACATGAGCCGAAGTCGTGCCCCCGGCCCGATGTTTAATTGAATTTGGCGGTTGTGGGTGATCATGTTGCTCTGATTTCCGGCAGAGGGGTGCTGGTCTCCATTGCGCTCGGCCTCATTTAGGGACCTGTCGCCGGAGTGTAGCTTTACCTGTGAATCATTCATGGGCCTCACCTGAGCGCGGAAAGGCCGAGGCCGCGCCCAGTCTCCTCTGACATGGGGAACCTGTACAGCGGGGCACCTGTCCCGAGAAACGAACGCATGGATGAACACCTTTACCTCCCTTTTGTTACCGTTATTGCCGTGACCGTGTTATTGTCATGTGATTCTGTGAGGAGAAAATTACATCTACAAATGTAACTAGTAATAGTATTTTGACTTTTCAGGATCCCATTAACACAAAGTCTGGTTTGGCGTTGCCTTTTGTTTGGTTTTAATAAACCGCACATTAACATCTTGGTGTTAGCAGAGAAGCGCATTTCAGGCGTGCTGTGAAAGATTTCCTGGAGACTTGTGTTTCAGTTTAAACACCGCATCATTTCCTGCCTTTGATTGAATGCAAGATACTTCTGTTATTCTGCCCCTGGTGGTTGGAATTTGAGCAGCAGCTTTACTCTTCAGATCTTTTTTTCCAGACCTGTGGGGTCTCCAGTGGTGGAGCTTGGGAAACGAAGTTTGTTTAGCATTGCGGCAGGAGTTTATGAGAGGCATGCCACTGCAGAGTATTTCATTTTTCCACATTGCTTGTGTTTTGTTGTCTGTTTGGTCAGGCTGTGTTTTGACATTCTGTTCTGTTAATCATAAAGCTGTACATATCCGCTTGCCAGAACGTTCTTATGTCATGTGGGCAATTCCAGTTTACAGCCAATCTCTTTCATAAGGGATCAAAGCCAAGTCAACAAAAGTCATTAAATCTTCTTGCTCACCTGGGTGTAGTGTGAGTTTATTCAAACTACCATTTCTTTTTTAAGATCCTGAGCAAACCTTTACTTTTCCGGGAGAATGTTAATCGGATATCAGCGATTTGCTATTGGCTGCATCCCTTCTGAGAAGCTTGACAGTTTAACCAGTTAATTCCCTGAATTAAACAGTGTTTCCATGAATGAAACCATGAAGTTGATGTAATTGAAACCATGGAGTTGCTTCATGTGGTCGGTGGTTTGGAATGACATGCAGGGGCCATCTGGTGATGTCATATCGAGGTGTACTGTGAAATTTGAAATTTGTGCAGCTCATATACATGACATTATTCATAGTCTGTAAACTAAGACCGCAAAAACTTTTTAGTAATGCTTCCTTCATTCCGGGTATGTATGTACAGGTAGTAGGAATAGCACATAATTGGGTAATTACCACTGGTTAAAAAAAAAAAAGGTAAAGAAACTAAAACCAAAACACCTCCTCTATTGCTGGTAAAATCAAGTGACTCCAGCACACAATTAAACTCTGTAGGCTGCAACCATCCTAAACCTTTGATAACTACTTGGCAGTCACTTGAATTGGTAGGTAGTAGAGGAAGTGTTTTTCTTAGTATTTCTGTTTTAGTGTCTTAATATTTACCTGTTTTTTTTACCGGTGGTAATTACCTGATTGTGCGCCATTTTACCTAGTACCTAGTACTTGGAGGCCTGAAACGTTACCTACATTTGTGATATCGCTGCTCAGACTTGCTTTTTGTGAGTCGATAACGCACTTTGGGGTTGAAGGATTCCGGTGTGGGTGTAGGTGTAAGTAGTGTAGGTGCGAATGGGGGTGGGTGTAGGTGTAAGTAGTGTAGGTGCGGATGGGGGTGGGTGTAGGTGTGTGGGTGGTGTGGGGGTAGGCTCGTACGCTGTGAAGCTGGGGGCTGCTGCAGCCACTCTCTTGACTGCAGTTGCCCAGAGTCTTTGGAGTTTGGCCCTGCGACCCCATTAAACATTAGGTTAAACATTAACGGCAGTCATCTCTTGCCTATCGCATTGCTGAGCAAATACACTCTAACACTCATCCGCTATTGCCAGGGTCTGACCTCAACTTGAGAAACAGAGCGGGAGAGAGAGAGGGAAGGAGATAAATGGCCAAAGAGGAACAGGGAAAGGGGGAAACTGAGCTAGATGCTGCACATTGCTTCAGGAAGTGGTCTTTATTTCTGTCCCTGTGGCGTGCCAGATAATGGATACTGATTGGTTGGAGGGCCCACTGTAGGCACTGTTCAGGTTAGTGTTGCTTTATTTCTGTAAGGCCCAGATTCCTTAATGGTCGGACGCGCGAGAGCTCTCCTGCCGCCGGAGTTTGTCGGGTGTGTGCGCCCACAGGCCGGTACGCCGGCCTTTAATCACGACGCACCGCGGTCACCTTTGGTCTTTCCAAAAACGGATGAAACCAGAGTCCCTCATTCTGCTGAATGCTTTTAAGGGCATTATCTGCAGGACGGAAACAGGAGGAGGACACGCGGAGTTCACATGTTTTTAATCACGGCAGAACAGCAGAAGGCCCTCAACGTGTTTTTTATGTATTACAGCGCGATTATATTACTTGTTTGTTTTTTTTCCCTTCTGATACATGCATGTCAATGCTTCTGTATTAACAGAGTCTCCCCCTAATAAACAGATTTGTAATGGTAACTGTTACGTAAAAGGAGAAACGATATGCACATGTTAAAAATGCCCTCGTGCCCGTAATGGACAGAAGAGGAAGGACTTGATGTCACAGGTTCTGTAAGAGCAGGAAAGTTTTGCAGGAATTGGAAAACGTCACAGGAGAGAGAGACCCTCAGTGTGAGAACTACCTCACCGACCGCAAGCTGCAGCTCCTCCAATGGCCTGCGTGGGCAGTTAAAAGGTGCCACTTGACAGATCGGCCTCAGAGGGAAGGGTTGTTTTCTCGCAGTGGCCAAAGTCGACTGCTTATGAAGAAGCCTCTGTTGCCATTGCGTAACCAGCAGTCCATCACTCCTGAATGAGGAGGTGAAAACTAACCAATTGCATGCTGTTTACAACAGCAGATTAGGCTACTCTTTACGGGTGGAAAATTCCTTCCAAGACATTTTTGCATGTTTGTTTTATTACAGCAGGCTGTACATTGGGTGGACTAGCCTTCTTTTCTCAGTTAAATGCTATAAAGCACCTATCTGTTCGTGCCAGGCTTTTGTGTCGTTATATTAGTAGAGATCGGAAAATGGAGCTTTAGAACTTGCTCAGTATTGTGGACAGTAGCCTTTATCGATTGAAATTCTGAAATTATGAGGCTGTATGATGAAGAAACCTGTAACAGCACAAGCTAATGGCTCATAATAATTATTTTTAATGTTATCAGTCTTCAATTAAATGTTCAGACTTAAAGAGTGGCCAGAATCACTGAAACTTTCTGTCATACCTTTTATGTCACTCAACGCTATTGATCCCATGTTGTCTGTACATACAGTAAATGTACCATTATTGTAAATTGCATCATAGGTTTTTGCCATTGTTATTTGCTACTTACATTTTGTTGCATGAATCCAATTATTAAGATTTGAGCCTGAAATGTGAGTCTTCAGTAGGCCTGTAAATCACTGGTCAATAATTTCAGTCTTGTGGGATAGTTATAAAGTGGGATTTATCACGTTTCCAATGAAAATATTGACCTGGCTATCAGTTATAATTCTGACTTTGAACTTGGCCAAAATGAGAATGTAAAATCAAAGAAGAGCTATTGTTAACTTATTTGCAGACCAATGTTCCAGAACCTGACAAGTCTACAGTTCAAGCCAAAAGTTTACATACACCTAGGCTAAAGACATTCAAACTCAATTTTTCACAACTCCACACATTTCATGTTACAATACATTTCCTGTGTTAAGTTAATTAGGGTATCTACTTTATTACCATAAGATGTCATTTCAAAATAATAGCTAAGAGACAGATTTATTTCAGCTTTTATGTAGGCTGCTATATCAGATTTTCAGTGGGTCAGAAGTTTACATACGCTTTGTTAGTATTTGGTGGTATTGCCTTTTAATTTCTTAACTTGAGTCAAATGCTTGGGGTAGCCTTCCACAAGCTTCTCACAATACTTTGCCGGACGTTTTTGCCCATTCCTCCTGACAGAACTGGTGTAACTCAGTCAGGTTTGTGGGCCTCCTTGCTCGGACATGCTTTTTCAATTCAGTCCACAAATTTTCTGTGGGATTCAAGTCAGGGCTTTGTGATGGCCACTCTAATACTTTCACTTAGTTGTCTTTAAGCCATTTTGTTACAACTTTGGAGGTATGATTAGGATCGTTGTCCTGCTAGAAGACCCAGTTGCAACCAAGTTTTAACTTTCTAGCTGATGTCTTGAGGTGTTGCTTCAGTATTTCTAGATAATCCTCCTTCTCATGATGTCATCTATTTTCTGAAGTGCACCAGTCCCTATTCCAGCAAAACCGTGCCACAGCATGATGCTGCCACCACCATGCTTCAAAGTTGGGATGGTGTTCTTCAGATTGAAAGCCTCACCCTTTTCCCTCCATACATAGCGCTGATCATTGTGGCCAAACAGTTCAATTTTTGTTTCATCTGACCAGAGAACACTCCTCCAGAAGGCTAGGTCTTCGTCTTGGTAATCACCTGCAAACTTAATTTTGGCTTTTTTATGCGAGTCTTGGAGTAGGGGCTTCTGTGTGACAGCCTTTCAGGTCATGGAGATGTAAATTCTCTTAATGGTGGATGTAGATCCTTTGGTACCTGATGCCTCCAACTCCTTCACCAGTTCCTTTGTTGTTGTCTTGGGGTTCAGTTGAACCTTTCGGACCAAAGTTCATTCAGCCCTGGGAGTTAATTTGTGCCGCCTTCCTGAATGATGCAGTGTCTGTGTGGTCCCAAGATTTTTATATTTGCATACAGTTGTTTGTACAGATGATCGTGCTGCCTTCAGTTTTAGGGAAATTGCTCCTAAGGAGGAAATGGACTTGTGGAGGTCCACATGAGGTCTTGGCTGAGTTGCTTGGATTTTCCCATGGTATCAAGGGCGAAAAGGTAGTGGCTCTAAAGGTAGGCCCTTAAATACAGCCACAGGTGCCAGTTAACTCCCAATGAACTCCTAATTATGACAATTGGCCAATCAGAAGCTTATAAAAAGTGATTACATCAATTTCTGGAATCTTCCAGACTGTTTAAAGAGACAATCAACATGGTATTTGTACACTTTTGACCTACTGGAATTCTAATACAGTAAATTTAAGCTGAAATAAATCTGTCTCTAATTGATTGTTTTAAAATGACCTCAAATCAAATCAAATCAAATTTTATTTGTACAGCGTATTTTACAACAGTTGTCACAATACACTTTACAGACAACCCTAGCCTAAACCCCCACAGGAGCAAGCCTAAGGCAACAGTAGCAAGGAAAAACTCCCTGTGGCACATGGGGAGAAACCTTGGAAGGAACCAGGCTCAAGGGGGAAACCCATCCTCCTCTGGTCGGCTCAGGGTGCCGACTGGTAACCAGCATGTCAGCCAGTTTATGCACAAGATATGATATGTGATGTGGCTCAGATGATGGGTGGGGCCGGGTGGCGGTGATGGGGAACAGCAGGTGGCGGCAGATGTGGGCAGGGTGGAGGCAATGACGAAGGAGGGGCTGGACCGCAGAGGTGGGGGAGACCAGACGACTCTCTAAGCACTCTCGAGGGTTGGGGCAAGAGCCCCGCCGGCAGCGTGGGGGAGAGGGTGGAAACGGCAATTAGGGAATTTGCAATATAGCAGACAGTGAGTAAAGTGGCAGCCTCTGATGTGAACAAAGTAGATGCCCTAATTGACTTGCCAAAAGAAATGTATGATAACATGAAATGTGCGGAGTCGGTGAAAAACTGAGTTTGAATATCTTTGGCCTAGGTGAATGTAAACTTTTGGCCTCAACTGTAAATAATGGAATACTTCGTCCAAGCTCTGCTTTCTGTGCTGTCGGGGTCCTACTGTTATTATTGATGGAATGTTGCAAGCCTAAGGGATCCTCGGTAATGTTGGAATAATGGGCCACAGAAGTCTGACGTAATGCAGAGGAAAAACCTGTACCCATATATGGATTTCTGGATCAGAGGGTAATTTCTCTAAGGAGAAAATGAATGGGAGTTTCACATAGCTGTCCCTTTCACAGTCTGTGATTTAAACTGGCGTTTAAAACTTGGACGTTTTTAATCGGGACACTGATAAAATGCCACGGGGTCCGCTGAAATCCGATGCCACATTCCAACCGATATAATTATTTTGCTAACAGCAAGCTAACGCTGCTGCAAATGCTATTGACGTCACACGTGGCCTGGCGGCTTTTCAAGCTGGTCAAAGCTACCGTTAGCCGGCAAAGAAAGTACTGAAACAACTTAAGGAAATTACTAATTTGAACAGCAACAATGACAACATTGTACGCTGCGTCGCTAACCACTTCACTGTTAGCAGTTTGTTTTTAAAAATTACACAGAATTTTAAAAAGTTACAACAAAAAAGGAGAAAAGCATTCTTTTTTTCAAATACAAACAAACGTCCACATGTCATAAATTATTCTGAAGGAGTTAGGAAAACGCCATTCATTTCTCCCATAGGCGGTCAATTTTTTGATTCAGGAGTATCAAAATGTTTACAAGCTCAAAGGGAATGACGACACAACTTCTGAGGCCCATGAGAGTTTGGATTTTTGGAAATAGAATGTTTCATTGCCCTTCAATTGAGTTTTTTCCAACCTGAAGGACAGGGCAAAATCCCATGATTTTACAAATTTCTTCGGTGCTTGTTGCATATCCGTTTTTGTGATCACAAGGAGGTGATGAATCGATTGTTTATCAAGCCCCGGCGCGTCCAGATGGGCGAGTTTCCGATGCTGGCGGACCCCAGAAATGCTCTGTGGCCGCGCGGTAATGATTAACAGACATTCCGCTCTGATGTTGCTGGAGACTCCGTGCCGAGGTGAAGCGCCGCTCAAAGTTCACATCTCGGCCCGTTCCCCCAGCGGAGGGCTCCGGACCCTGCCGGAGGGAAGCTTCGCCCCCGGACCGAGCCGCCGTCTGGACCTTGCATTCCACACTCTCCATTTTGACCGCCGGCAGAAACCGGTCCCTGGTGAATATTTTGGGAGCCGCGAGGCTCCGTGGCATTCGGCCGCGGCCCACCCCACGCTGCCTCACGCCGCGTATCGGGTTTGGGAAACGCTGCAGTCCGCGGACGTGCTGCCGCTTTATTCCCCTTCCCCCTCCTTGCTGCCAGTGCGGTCTGGCGGGGGCTTTTATTGATTCCTAAATTGTCCAGATTTGTATCTTTATTGATTCTGCCTTCACAGACGACAGAAATGAACCTCAATTCAGTCGTGTGCATGAAACAACTGGGAAATAAAGTAAATCTTTGCTCAGTAGGACCATGAACTATTAATTGAACAACTAGGTTTTGGGGCGATGGCCTCAAACCTGTTCAGCAGGGAAGGTATTAATTTAAAGGACTTTTCTGTCATTTTAGTTGGGGACACACCTCTGGAAGCAAAGTTGTTACGGAAAAGAACTTATATCGGATTTAAAAAAAGACATGACAGAGAGAGGTTGGGTTCAGCCAATGGCATGGAGCCCCTTTTGGAATGACAGATGGGGCACACCAGCATGTGGAAAGACAGACCCGATTAAGCGAATTAAGCCAAAGGTGAAATGGTTTTGTCATGCCCGGGACATATTTATCAATAATATGGGGAGGTTGGCTAATCATTCATAAGCCCCAAGCCGATAGCCCAGCCGAATATAGCCTACACTTGCTGTCATTGACCCCTTTCTGCTGGACTTTACCACTGACCACAGGAGGGCTAGGGGTGGCCAACCCCAGGGTATGAGAATGGCAAGGTCCCAGAAGCTGACCAATCCCAGGAATCGGGTGAGGGGCACGCCCCACGAGAACGTGCCGCCCCACCCCCCCCTCCCCCAGCTGAGATGGGCAGGTACTGGTGAGGAGACGTGTTAGGCGCTGCTGGTGGCCAGATGCCCGCCCCCTGCCCCCCGCCCCCCCACCACAGGGAGCCCGCAGCGCCAGGCCTGGCAGGATTAGGCGGCTGCTTTTCCCCGGTTAGTGAAAGGGCCTCTAAAGGGATTTCGGGCCCCGGTACCAGCGGCGACCCACCGGCTGCTTTATTCCGCTCTGCGAGCCAGCCGGCCACACGGCTGCCTATTCATCCCCCTGTCAGAGCGCCGACGGGCACAAAGTCCAGCTCGGCCGCCAAACGGGCGAGCGGCACACATTTGGGTGAATGCCTGCTCGTTTATTGAAACATAAAATCTTTGCCTCTCTTGTTACCGCTGCCAGTAAGCAAAACGGTAGATTGGTTATATTGTCCATTAGTGCGCCGAGCGTTTGAGAGAGATTTAATGTTGGCCTAGTTTAACGCCCTTTTCATCGCACGTAAATATCTTGCTTTCCCTTGCGGGGGCGGGCGAAGGGGTTTTGAGTTAATTTTGGAAAACGTGGCAACATTTCTTTGCTAATATGTTGCGCTTGCTAAATTGAAACACTAATCAGGGGTTAAATGGCAGCGCTCAGACACTTTCTGTTACAAGATCTCAGATCGGCGTTCGGCACAACATATACATTGTTCACTGGGTGTCACTTGGCTGTGTGTGTACGCGTGTGGTTTGGACCGCAGCCCAAGACTACTCAAACTTCCACTGTTCTCTCATCTCTTGCCACATTGTTTGGATTGCATTTGAACCGCCATTCGTCACAGTCGCGGTTATCGTGACGCTGTTGCTGGCAAATCGCTGAGGCCACGACTTAAAACCAGTAACTGCGTGGCTAATACCCAGTGGTGAACGGTAGTATTTGTGGGAGCGACCTGGATCGTAATGGGTGATAACTGCTTTGTTTATGATTTCATGGACACGTGCCTAAGCTCACATCATGCTGGCAATGGCTTTCCATGTAGCAGGACGCTCACACCGCACGCTTAAATTTCAGATAGAGCCGCGATCTGGGGTTTTCCGGCGACCGGGATTGGTGCTTGTTTGAATCGGTCGGTCTTCAGATGCCTCGAACCGAGCGCAGCCGCGTGGGATTGCTCCCGCGGTCCGTCAGTCCGCCAAGCTCGAACTTCAGGCTCTCGCAGCGTGTTGAGTCTACTGTGGCTGGGATAGTCTCACTGACGGCAGGCTCGCTGTCGCCTTGAAGAAACTTTTGGTCAACGTGTTGGAGGCAGGAATGGGCAAGGCTGCTGATTGGCTCATCCTGTTAAGGCACTGTTGCAGACCGTGGAAGAGTCTCATGCTCTGGTTTCTGTTTAGGTACTGTTTCAGTGTGTGGATGGGCCTTGTGTTTTGGTTTCTGTTTAGGTACTGTTTCAGTGTGTGGATGGACCTCATGGTCTGGTATTTGTTTAGGTACTGTTTCAGTGTGTGGATGGACCTCATGGTCTGGTATTTGTTTAGGTACTGTTTCAGTGTGTGGATGGACCTCATGGTCTGGTATTTGTTTAGGTACTGTTTCAGTGTGTGGATGGACCTCATGGTCTGGTATTTGTTTAGGTACTGTTTCAGTGTGTGGATGGACCTCATGGTCTGGTATTTGTTTAGGTACTGTTTCAGTGTGTGGATGGACCTCATGGTCTGGTATTTGTTTAGGTACTGTTTCAGTGTGTGGATGGACCTCATGGTCTGGTATTTGTTTAGGTACTGTTTCAGTGTGTGGATGGACCTCATGGTCTGGTATTTGTTTAGGTACTGTTTCAGTGTGTGGATGGACCTCATGGTCTGGTATTTGTTTAGGTACTGTTTCAGTGTGTGGATCGGCCTTGTGTTTTGGTTTCTGTTTAGGTACTGTTTCAGTGTGTGGATGGGCCTCGTGTTCTGGTTTCTGTTTAGGCACTGTTGCTGTGTGTGGATGGACCTCTTGCTCTGCTATCTGTTTTGGCACTGTTGCTGTGTGTGGATTGGCCCCGCAGGCTGTGACACACCCCTGATTCCTCCGCCCCCTCCGCTCACATTTGAAGTGCAGAGCACGTCTGCACTTTCCTAAAATTTCAGAGTTCAGAGACGTGAAAGAACACGCAGGTCAGTCGTCCAAAACTTCTGGAGAATCGGCGGTTGACAAGCGATAAAATAAAATACAGAGTTGGTCACAAAATTTAGAAAAAAAGAAGACTTTTTTTTTTTTGTCTATCTCATAGGTAGAAAAACAGCAGGATGTGAAAACCTCTGTTCTCTCCGCTTGCGTAACCATGGTGAGAGGGAGGGGGTGGGGGGGTGGAGACCCTTTGAATAGTTTGGGTGAGGTGTGGAATGAGCTAAATTATGACACCCACGCGCAGTTTCTGAGAAGGGAGACGGTGTGCTGGAGGAACACGCGCCCCGGCGCTGAGGCACATGGGACGGCGGGGCGCATGCAGCGGGTTAATCATCCTGGACGAGAGCCCTGCTGGTGCCCCCACTCCCAAGCAATTACAGCTTCAGCCGCTGCATTAGGCCCTGCTGGAACACGCGTTCCTGGTACGGCTGCTCGAATACCCGGTATATTGACACCTCTCTCTCTCTCTCTCTTTATCTCTCTCTCTCTCGCCCTCTCCCTCTCTATCTCTCTCTCTCTCTCTCTCTGCCACTGCTGGCTAGAAAAACAATCCACTCACTTCCTGGAACACGACCGCCCCCTCCCCTCCGTTCATCCTTTTCTGTTTAGGTGAAAAACAGAGTAATAATCACTCCTAATGAAAAGGATGTTTGTGTTCTTCAGCGTGCAGCTGTGATCCTGTGCTGTTCCATGCTGTTTATTTCCCCTGCATGATATATGACACTATTACCAGGCTCTGTGTTATTCAGGTCACTGCACGGCGACACACTCTCAACTGTGCAGGTGGGGTTTCTTTTTTTTTTTTTGGTGAATATTAGCCGTAGATTACACCCCGCACCCCCACGGGCCTGTGTCGTGTCGCTCTGCAGCCCCGTCACCTGACTTCCTCCCCACTCGTGAATCATGTCCATTGGAAGGCAAGGCATGCTGGGAGTTGCTGTTTGTTTGGCAGACGGCCGAATGTTTCGGTACACGCTGTTCTGCGCGTCCCGCCCGAGGGCAAGCGCAGGTCGAATGGAACAGGGCTCTGACCCGCGCCGGCTCAGAGTCCCGGGATAGGGACCGCAGCGCCACGCCGCTTCAGTCTGTTTGGGAGCGCGTTCTGAGGGCTGGGGGGGAAACTGGCCTCCGGTGTCAGGCTCGTAGTGTATGACAGGCCACTATTTTTAGGCCATTTCGGCCTTGGCAAAGAGAAAATTTCACAGGGTACCACGACAAAATGTGACAGCGGTAAGGTTAAAATCTGATTCAGCGAGAGGGCATGGAGTGCTTTTAGCACTCTGTAAAAGCACTCATCACATTTGTGCAATCAAAGTGACAAGATGGAGCGTACAGCTCCATGGTTTTTACCCTATTTCACATTATTTTTATTTAAACTGAAAATAAAATGGCCGGTACCTGTAAATTGTATGTAGATTGCTATGTATTTCTAGACACATTTATATCGTGCTATACACTTCTTTCATAACATAACTGTGTTGTTTCATTATTGTATATATTGACCTACTGGGTTTGCAATAACTGTGTGTCTGTCCCCTGGAGCAGTTTATACAAGTAAATGTTTTTTTTTCTATACGCTTTTGTTTGGCTGGTGTGCTGAAGGTGAGGGTGTGGAGTGCTTTCAGAAGCACAGCTCCATACAGAGCCTTGCTCATAGGGTCCTGTGGAGGTGGAACCTGCAGGCTGGCTGCGCAGCGGGCTCGGTGCCCACTGAGGCACGCGGCTGACGGGTCCCTCCTCTCACTCGTCCTCTCTGTCTCCCTCTCTCTCGCAGTAATGGACCCCATGGCAGTGAGCACCTCCGCTTCGGTCCCGGATGAGTTCGACCGCAATGTGCCCCGCATCTGCGGCGTTTGCGGCGACAAAGCCACGGGATTCCACTTCAACGCCATGACCTGCGAGGGCTGCAAGGGCTTCTTCAGGTGAGCCTTACCTGAGGGGGTAAACACGCTTCTTCAGCCAAGCCTACAGGGGTACTTACCAAGCTTCTTCAGCCAAGCCTACAGGGGTACTTACCAAGCTTCTTCAGCCAAGCCTCCAGGGGTACTTACCAAGCTTCTTCAGCCAAGCCTACAGGGGTACTTACCAAGCTTCTTCAGCCAAGCCTACAGGGGTACTTACCAAGTTTATTCAGCCAAGCCTACAGGGGTACTTACCAAGCTTCTTCAGCCAAGCCTACAGGGGTACTTACCAAGTTTATTCAGCCAAGCTTACAGGGGTACTTACCAAGCTTCTTCAGCCAAGCCTACAGGGGTACTTACCAAGTTTATTCAGCCAAGCCTACAGGGGTACTTACTAAACTTCTTCAGCCAAGCCTACAGGGGTACTTACCTGAGGGTGTAAACAAGTTTCTTTGGCTAAGCTTACAGGACTACTTACCTAAGAGGAGTAAACAAGCTTCTTAAGCCAAGCCTACAGGGGTACTTACCTGGGGGGTAAACAAGCTTCATTGGCCAAGCCTACGGTGGTACTTTCCTTGTGGGGGTAAACAAGCTTCTTCAGACAAGCCTACAGGGGTACTTACCTGGGGTGGGGGGAGGGGTAAACAAGCTTCTTAAACAAGCTTGCAGGGGGTACTTCACTGAGAGGAGTAAACAAGCTTCTTCAGTCAAGCCTACAGGGCTACTTACCTGGGGGTGTAACCAAGCTTCTTCAGCCAAGCCTACAGGGCTACTTACCTGAGAGGAGTAATCAAGCTTATTCAGCCAAGCCTACTGGGGTACTTACCTGGGGGGGGTCAACAAGCCTCTTCAGCCAAGCCTACAGGGCTACTTACCTGAGAGGAGTAATCAAGCTTATTCAGCCAAGCCTACAGGGGTACTTACCTGGGGGGGTCAACAAGCCTCTTCAGCCAAGCCTACAGGGCTACTTACCTGAGAGGAGTAATCAAGCTTATTCAGCCAAGCCTACAGGGGTACTTACCTGGAGGGGGGGGGGTAAATAAGCTTCGTTGGCCAAGCCGACAGGGCTACTTACCTGAGAGGAGTAATCAAGCTTATTCAGCCAAGCCTACAGGGGTACTTACCTGGAGGGGGGGGGTAAATAAGCTTTGTTGGCCAAGCCGACAGGGCTACTTACCTCGGGGGGTAAACAAGCTTCTTCAGCCAGGCCTACAAGGGTACTTACCTGATTGGGTAAACAAGATTCTTTAGCCAGTTGGGTGTGGATGCATCTGTCTAACCTGTACCTGCTGGTGTGGGCATATGGAGATATGAAAAAGAGGAGGTGAATTGAGAACAGGCCAGGCCAGTTTTTATCACATTCTGACTCCCTCTCACTAGTCAACTTTGTGCCACAGCCGTGTGGTGTGCCTTTCCTGTGTGCCCTGTTTACTGGTGCAGTGTCCTACAGGCCTCGGATAACCCCATCTGCGTTTATTTCTGTTTGTGTGCGTACGTTTTGGGCGCATGCCTGTGTGTATTTGTGTGAGAGTGTGTTTGTGTTTCCATGTGTATGCTGTGTGCGTGAGTGTGTGTGTGTGTGTGTGTGTGTGTGTGTGCGCAAGGCCTGTGTGTGAAGGGCACTTGCTGTCAGCTGCTGTGGCCGTGATGGCGGATGAAGTGTTTGTTTCTTTGTTAGGACTGGGTGGGGGGGGGGGGTTGTGGGGAAGGGGGGTAGGACTGGGTGTTTGTACTGTTCTACTGCTCTGTTTGTGTAACCTTCGGTTGTGTAAGCTCCGTTTGTGTGTGTGTGTAAGGCCTTGGCTTCATTAGAAGCCGTCTGTAATTGAAAGTTATATTTATTCTCCTGTCCCTTTCTGCCCTGCCTGGCCTGGCCCATCTCCACCTGGCTGCTGGCTGACTGAGTGACCCGCAGTGTGATATGCAGCCTGTCTCAGACTGTCTCCACTGTCCCAAAATACCCCCTTAATGTTTGTCAATCTGTATATCATGGCTGCGTGTGTGTATATACGTCCTCACAAATAATGTGTGTGTGCGTGTGTATGTCCTCATAATGTTTGCGAATGTGTATGTCCTCATAAATTAATGAATGTTGGCGCGCATGTGAGCCCATCCTCATAAATTGTGCAGATGCGTGTGTGTGTGTGTGACTCTCCTGTGCTTCTGTCTGCCGCCTCCCCCTCAGACGCAGTATGAAGAGGAAGGCGAGCTTCACTTGCCCGTTCAATGGCAGCTGTACTATCACCAAGGACAACCGGCGCCACTGCCAGGCCTGCAGGCTGAAACGCTGTGTGGATATTGGCATGATGAAAGAGTGTGAGTCCCCCTACGCCCTCTGCACACCCCCCAACCCCCTCACTCTCCCCCCTGCCCCGCAAGTCTTGAAACCCCCATCACCACCCCGAAACCAGCCCACCCCCAACATTCGCATACCTGCAATCCTGCTGACCCCCCCCCCCCAATCCTAAACACCCCCACTGCCAAATCTTGCCGCCGCAAGTCCTCCCAAACCGAAAAACTCATACACGCCTCCACACGGCCTCATGAGCTCCTGTGTGCACAGCGGTCTGTTACCCTCTCAGATCGGCTGTGAAGTGTGCTTTAATCATTCATGCAGATAACGCCCGACCGTAACACCGCTGCAGGCCAGACACACGCGAGCGAGCGGACGCGCACACACACACACACACACACACACACACACGCACGCACAGAACAATGAGCAGGGCGATAAACAAGCCGGGCACAGCTATGCTGAAGGATGCAGAGCGGGAGGGAAGGAGAGAGAGCGGGAGAATGACAGAGAGAGAGCCTAACAATGACTCTTTCTGTAGTCTTTTTATACAGAGGTTTTGCCTGACCCGTATTTCATTCAAGAGAGAGACGGAGGGATGAAGCAGTGTGATAGCTTTTAATGAGATCCACAAGGGAGAAAAAAACGCATCAAAATGGCCTCTTTGTGTCCAGGGAGGCAAACATGTGAAGCCGCTGGGTCAGCGCGCGGGGCGATTGTTTGTGCTTCGGGAGGAAACAAGGAAGTGGCTTGGCAGTCACTGAGGGGGCTTGGCCCTGTTACCGGTCTCTGATTGGCCAGCGAGCCACCAATCGGGGAGCTCGGAACGCTGCGCTGGCAGTTTGAGGATTATGTAAAGGCGAAGGTGAGGCTTCAGGAGTCCTGGAATTTCCCTCGCATCGTGCGCCGGCGGCACGAAACATAAAGAGACAAAAAAGGAAAGATAAATAAATGGTCACAACCGAAGGGAAGTCTCTGGAAACACAAACGCGGCCGGGCCCTCCTTTTCTTTAAGGTCCCCTTTGTTTTCGCTTTTCCGGGTGATCAAAGGCGTGGGCGTGTGCCCTGAACCCCCCCCTCCCCGCCGCTTCAAACAGCTTTGGGAGTCGGGCACATTGTCCGCTGCCGTTTGAGCGCGCTCCAAGAGATCGGCGGCGAAACCACCTGCAGATGTGCGGGGGGGGGTGCCGATTCGCAGACTCGCACTTCGTCTCACAGTTGAACTCGCACCATCTGACGCCTAGCTGTGCGTTCGGCGGGCCCCTGCTCAGAGGCAGTGACTTAGGCTGACACTCAGCGGTCTGCTGTTACACAGAGCAGAGCTCCGGTGCAGAAATTTGGACCCTACGTCCGCTCGAGACTGGGCTAGACGAGGTGCTGGAAGCCCCTTTCGGTATGTCGGTGCAATTCGGCGCCCAGATGGGCACGGTGGCCTATTCCCGTCCGCAAGCTTGCTCGTGATCTCATTTCTCCAAACGCTGGGATAGCCTGTGCCTCCCTCTGCTGTTCTGACTCCTGAAAGCTCCCGCAGCTTCTGTAAGTAAACCAAGCCCCGCGCGGGCCTTGGGCTGGATGTAGCAAGCCACCGTCAAAAGGTCCGTTATCTGCTCGTGAGGTTCCTGCATCCAACTGAACGCTTTCCAGCAAATCAAATCAAAATGTATTCATATGGCCCTTTTTACGATACGTTTGACGCCGAACTCAGCGTACACCAGCCTAAAACCCACACAAATAAAGGCCTAGGGTGACAGTGGCAAGGAAAATTTCCTTAGGGTGACAGACAGGAAGAAACCTTGGGAGAAACCGGTCTCCACAGGAGGAGCTCGGGGTATGGGGGTCACGGTAACCAGGACGGTCAAGTCCATTTTGTAATAAATTCTGATACTACTCTGATGTGTGTGGAGAGTGAGTGGGCTTAATGCAAAAAATATAAGGTTCCAGACAGATGTGGAAAAGGATGATATCGATGTATTGTGAAGTACTAATGTGTTTCCACAAATGGTTCGGTTTAAGACGTCTGAAACTTTGTAGACTTATTTTCTTCTTTGATGGGTTATGCTATGCAGTCCATTTACTCCCTCATTTTCAAATTTCAATACAATATAATGGCATATAATGGCTGTGGCATTTCGGTAATGGCATAACACACATTTTACAATGCGTTCCAAAACTATGGCTTGGAAAGATCATTTTATAACCAAGCAACTAAACATTTAAAGGGATAGTCAACCCAAAAAAATGTTGATGTTTTTCTTTTGACACATGCATATCCTTTCCATGATATGACCTTTTAAATGATCCTGTTTTCATTGACAGCTTGCTAACGAGCCACAGTGCTTAAGCAGTTGCTCATGCAAATAGTGATGCTAATAATAGAAGGTGTTGAAGTTAATGAGGCGAAACGGCAGCAGTGATATAGACATCGGTTGGGGTAATAACAGCGGGTCTGTCTGCGTGTCAGTCATTCTGACGGACGAGGAGGTGCAGAGGAAGAAGGATCTGATTCTGAAGCGAAAGGAGGAGGAGGCGGCGCGGGAGGCGCTGAAGCCACGCCTGAGCGAGGAGCAGACCCAGGTCATCGCCTCGCTGGTGGAGGCGCACCACAAGACCTACGATGACTCCTACTCTGACTTCCAACGCTTCCGGGTTAGGCCCCGCCCCCACACCTTAGCACTGCCATATCACCTCACATCACTAATCTCTACCACCGCCAAATCACCACACTCATCTCTACCACTTCTCCAAATCACCACACTCATCTCTACCACCGCCAAATCACCACACTCATCTCTACCACCGCCAAATCACCACACTCATCTCCTCCACTTCCCCAAATCACCACACTCATCTCTACCACCGCCAAATCACCACACTCATCTCTACCACCGCCAAATCACCACACTCATCTTTACCACTTCCCCAAATCACCACACTCATCTCTACGACCGCCAAATCACCACACTCATCTCTACCCGCCAAATCACCACACTCATCTCTACCACTTCTCCAAATCACCACACTCACCACCCCCACAATCCACACTCATCTCTACCTCCGCCAAATCACCACACTCATCTCTACCACTTCCCCAAATCACCACATTCATCTCTACCACCGCCAAATCACCACACTCATCTCTACCACCACCAAATCACCACACTTACCAATGCTTTTGCTCTTTTGTGTTTGTATGTGTGTGGGTGTTCACATGTGATTGTACAGCCTCCAGTGAGGGAAGGTCCTGTGACACGCAGTGCCAGTCGTGCCGCCTCCCTCCACTCTCTGTCCGACTTCTCTTCAGACTCCTTCAGCCACTCCCCAGGTGAGCCACTGCAGCATACCTCCCCTCCCTTCTGTGGGGTGGAGATAACAGCCTCTCTCTCTCCATGTGCTGGTCAGAACTAATGGCCTCTCTCCCTGTGCTGGGCGGAGCTAACTGCCTCTCTCCCTGTGCTGGGTGGAGCTAACTGCCTCTCTCCCTGTGCTGGGTGGAGCTAACTGCCTCTCTCCCTGTGCTGGGCGGAGCTAACTGCCTCTCTCCCTGTGCTGGGCGGAGCTAACTGCCTCTCTCCCTGTGCTGGGCGGAGCTAACTGCCTCTCTCCCTGTGCTGGGCGGAGCTAACTGCCTCTCTCCCTGTGCTGGGCGGAGCTAACTGCCTCTCTCCCTGTGCTGGGTGGAGCTAACTGCCTCTCTCCCTGTGCTGGGTGGAGCTAACTGCCTCTCTCCCTGTGCTGGGCGGAGCTAACTGCCTCTCTCCCTGTGCTGGGTGGAGCTAACTGCCTCTCTCCCTGTGCTGGGCGGAGCTAACTGCCTCTCTCCCTGTGCTGGGCGGAGCTAACTGCCTCTCTCCCTGTGCTGGGTGGAGCTAATGGCCTATTTCCACCTGCAGAGTCAGTGGATATGAAGCTGATGAACTTCAGCAGTCTCCTGATGATGTACCAGGACAGCGCAGCCAGCCCCAAATCCAGCGAGCCAGACAGCCCCAGCCTGTCCATGCTGCCTCACTTGGCCGACCTCGTCAGCTACAGCATACAGAAAGTCATCGGCTTTGCCAAGATGATCCCCGGGTTCAGGTGCGTGCGTGAGTGCGCCAGTGCGTGTGCGCGCGCGACTTGTTTGTGCGCATGTTCGTGTGCTTGTGTCTGGGAGAGGGTCAAGGGTCATTTTCCATGCCGTGTGCTCCTGAGTGCACACCGTGTCTCTCATTACAGCTGCAATCGAGATTTTAACATATTTACAATGGAACATCCAGCTGGTGCGGCCGAACGGAATTCTGGGTAAGCAATGAATAAACATTGCTGCGAACCCTGCCTGTTGCCTGTAATTGATGTCGGAGTGCACTTACGCAGTCTGCTGCTCTGCCAAAACGCGAGCTTATTATGATCCGTCAGTCGTCCGGCGGCCAGCGCTGGGTGCAGCACTACGGGGACCTCTGCGTCTGCGGCAGAGCCACGCTGCCAAAAGTACAGCCTTCTAGAAAAATCCCGCCGGTTTCTTCCGTTGTTTGCGTGAACCTTCACCGCACTGAAATTGCGAACATTTTTGAGTCTGGAGAGAGTGAGAACGAGGGGGGGCGGGTGCCGTTTCACCCTATTCTAGTCTGGCTCTGAAGGGCTCTTGAGAACTTGAAACGAGGCGACTCCAAAAACTGGGTGTAAAGCGAGCCCCCTGGCCTGGCGAGAGTCCGGGAGCTCTCTGGTAAACGGTTCCGCGGGGGCAGAGTTCCCGCCAGCCAGCGCGGCCCGCGGCCGTAAGCGGAGAGCTGAAAATAGGACGCCGCGCGTCACCTGATCGACTCACCTTCAATGGGAGCATTGTGTGTACTGCGGAGGGGCCGTTGCCTCGGCAACCCGGCGCCCGCTAATATGGCTGTACATCCCGTTCCTCTCCTTTCCGGCGAAAGGGGGGCGGGGGGGGGACAGCCGGGGCGCTGACGCAGGTCTCTGCGCCTCCGGCTGTGTCCCGCCCGCGTGCTCGCGCGCAAACCTCGCACCCCTGCCTAAAACGGCCCGCCGTGCTCTCGATCCCCCGCCTCCCCCCCGCTCCTTGTTTAGTCTAAGGGGCGCGCGGCCGGCCCGGGCTGCGATGCAGATGACCGCTCGTTAAAGCCAGCATGCCTGCATCTTCATGAGGAAGAGCGCGCCGCGCAGGCCAAACCGCTAGCCCTTGTTTTGACTCGGACGTGAGCTGCGATCGTATCTTCTCGTCTGTCTGCCTTCACAAACGCAGGACTCCCGGTCCCCGCCCTGCGAATGTTGGTGGCTCAGGGCGACGTCGATCGATCGGCTCCCAGGGTGCCGTTTGCTGGAAGCTCGGTGCGAAGTGGTTGGCTCTGAGGGCGTTGTCAGGGTGACGTGTGAGGTGGCCGTGTAGCGACTGGTCTTTGTGTTTGGCGGGCAGGGACCTGACCGCGGATGACCAGATTGCCCTGCTCAAGTCCAGCGCCATCGAGATCATCATGCTGCGCTCCAACCAGTCCTTCAACTTGGAGGACATGTCCTGGACCTGTGGAGGCCCTGACTTCAAGTACTGCGTCAATGACGTCACCAAAGGTATACACGCAAAACACTATACACATACGCACCTGCCTGCACAAACACACAAAACACACACACACTATGCCTCTCTCTCTCTCTCTGTCTGACTGTACACACGCATAACTGCATCTGTCCCACAATGCATTGCTTCAAGCAGGTAATAAGGATGGCAGAAATGAGAGCATAAATGCAATGCGGGTAATGATGAAGGATACATTTGATAAATATCACAAAGAGCCAAGATGCATGATAACATGATGGCTTGAATGGGCAGAAAGATAGGAGCAGTGTAACTCCTCCCCCCGCCCTCCCTGCAGCCGGACACACCCTGGACCTCCTGGAGCCGCTGGTGAAGTTCCAGGTGGGGCTGAAGAAGCTCAACCTGCATGAAGAGGAGCACGTCCTGCTCATGGCCATCTGCCTCCTGTCTCCCGGTACGGCCTGCGCCGAGGGGGCGTGTCCGGGGGGGTGGGGGGGGGGTGTTTGAGGGGGCGTGTCCGAGGGGGCGTGTCCGGGGGTGGGGGCGTGTCCGGGGAGTGGGGGGTGTTTGAGGGGGTGTGTCCGGGGGGGTGGGGGGTGTTTGAGGGGGCGTGTCCGGGGGGTGGGGGGGTGTTTGAGGTCTGGGGTGACGAAGCCTCTCCCCTTGGGGGTTTCTTCCCAAAAGGGGGCGTGTCCAGTGTGGGTTTTTGTCCGCTTGCGGGTGTTGCTTGTGACATGGCATTACTGACCACTTCCCCCATTGGACAGCACTTTTCGAAGGCATGCCACAGTGTGATGAAGGGATAAATGCATTATTATTATTATTAGTATTATTATTAGGGGCCCAAGCACCAAGGGTACGTGGGACCCTTGTTCTTTAGGATTATTATTATTTTTCTTCTGCCTTTTGCTATATTTCACCCCTTTCACATTCTCAAAAACCTATGAAATTTGGCAGGCATGTCTAGTCTGACTGCCAATGCATTATGCATGACACGCATGCAGCTGGCACTCTAGGTGGCTCTATAGCGCCACCTGCAAAATACATTGAAAAGTATTAAGGCCATCCAATTTCACTCACACGCACCAGATTTGTTCCACATGTGTATCTCCTCATCCTGAACATATTTGCTCATAGAATCC
This sequence comes from Anguilla rostrata, assembly GCF_018555375.3. NCBI lineage: Eukaryota > Metazoa > Chordata > Actinopteri > Anguilliformes > Anguillidae > Anguilla > Anguilla rostrata. Next base: position 26,724,771 of record NC_057943.1, on the reverse strand, counting down.
ATACAGTTTGCCCTGTTAGATTTTTTTTTTGTTGCCATTTTGCATTTTTTTTGCAAAGCAGGCTTTTTTGTACTTCTGCATTTGTCCGATTCTCACCAGATTCGCTGTGCATGATCTACCGCGTGTTCATGTGTTAAATTGTGAAGGAAATTTTGATATGTCCAAAAATGGCCACAGGACTGTAATATAAACAAAAATTGCTGGCCACGCCCAAAATATGCATTTGGTCACCAATTTATGCAGATTGCAGTGGAAAATGGATATAGCCATAGTGTGGACGAGCATCCCCATGCTCCCCACTGTTATAGTGCAGTGTTCAAAGATGGCAGTAGGATGACAATTAAAATTTAATGGTGGACCACACATAAAATTATGCTTATAGCCACAAATTTAGGTTGGTTGGTTTTTAACAGTAATCCAGGGAATTATAGAAACCCACATTGTGTATGAGCACGCACAGGCTCACAGTGTTATAGTGCAATATGGCTTGCAGGGAGCGATTTTTGCAAAATGCTATTTTGCATTTGATCCATAAAGCCTAATTGTGCAACATTTGACAGGAGCTCTCTGAAAGATTCCTTTAAACTGTCCTGAGAAGTACATCCCCATACCAAGATTCTTACTGGTAGTGAAATACGAATATGCAAAAATTGTAGAAAAGATATTTGACCACTCCTCCTTTAAATCCAGCCACCGTTAAAATTTTGATAATATAGAAATTGAAAATGTAGATCATGTGTATCGCATTTCGTGTACCTACCACCTAATGTGGTACTACAGCACCACCTCAAAATAGCAATGATCAAGTCATTATTACAGATGTACCCTCACATCCAATACACACTAAATTAACAATGGATGATATTTGGATAAGGTTTGCAGTCCTTGTATAAGTTGCTATGATATTTTTTGGCTGAACAGCGACTTGTCTGGTAGAACTCAAACAGACTGTCACTCATAGATCTCCCCTCCCCCCACATTCACTCTCTGCAAGCAGGCCATAGAAACCATAATCATTTTCTCTCTCCATTGGACTAGAAGTGGTTAACCTGTGGGTTACCGGTCTATAATGAGGTCTGATCCGCAACTGAGAACAGTTATGCTGCAGAAAGACTGCAGAACACTAATGCTCTAAACCCCACTGTCGCTGCTTTCATGAACACGCCCATGTCTCCAGCAGTGCTATCAGGGGCATTCGATGCTGAGAGAAGCATGTCGGTAATCTTAGCCACTGTCCTCAGTCACAATGAAAACGCTTTCGTCTGGAGCCAGGAAATGAAACGCGTCATCCGTCCAGCCCTATGCGAGTGACTTATGTAAGCTTTCAGCAATGAATGCAGGAGAGGGCTGTGGAAACCTGCATGATTATGATGATAATAACAATAATACTGAACACAGTTCCTTCATAGTGCATAGGGCACAGAACATAGGGAGAGTATGGACACACGAAACAAATAAAACAATGGGTAATACAATAAACACTGAATAGTAATACATATATAATATTGTTTAAATTTGAAAGCAAGTAAAAAAAAAAAATTAAAACATTTTAAATCAGAGAAAACCTAATTTGAGGCCCTGATAAAATATGGTAGATTGTTACGAATTTGGAGGCCCAGCTGTGACTGCCTGGTCCCCTCTCGTTCTGGTATTTGTAGTTGGAAGTGGTTGTGGTTGTGAGAGTGAGAACAGGAAAGCTGAAGTTTGGTTTTCATAATGCCACGATTGTGAGCGGTTGTTCTTCGAGGTTGTCGAAACCATTTCTTATAAAACCTTAAAAAACCTTCTGCCAACGGCCAAGAATATGTGGTTAGCAGCAGGAGCATTTGTTTCGAATGCACCGTTCGAAGACTTGGCGTCAAACTGATGAGTTGTCACTTTCGAAGATACGCTGCAAACAACAACTGTTCTGTGTAACCTTTGACCTATTTGTTTAGATTAACTGGTGTGTGTTCAAAGGGTAAAAGGCAGTTAAATTTTAATTTTGCTGAGTGTTACATAATTCATGTTCTAAATCTGTCTTGTTGGCTTGACTGTTGACTTTTTTGGCTCGTGATCTACTTATCCGGTGGCCAGCACAATGTGATCTGCCTGCCACTACATTGGCGGACATTACAAACCCATAGCTTGCTAACTAAACTAGCATAGATCAATAGCAAAGTGAATGTAGCTTTTGTCTACAGTATGCCATATCTACACTCAAAAAAATAAATAGGTGGACTGTAGTTGCACGCAGTTATTATCAAATAGGCTGTGTCAAACTGATAAACCTAAAGACGTCACATGTAGGCTACTTAATTGCGTCTATAATTTTAATAAGTAAATTAACATTTTTTATGAAGTAAATACAATGATTTTGTGATTTTTTCTTTAAGAAGCGTTGTAGTGTTCTATATATCTAGTGCTGGGCACAGCTACTAGCTGAACTATATTTTCCAGTAGCCTACTGTGTGTGTACTATTTCTAAAATAAAGTAGAATTGTACGTGTATTAGCATGAAAGTACAATTGTTAGCCCAGTTATCATATTATGACTAGGAAATACTCCAGCATTAGATTTAAAACACCATTATCCACTGGATATTGAAAGTGAAATTAACCACCATGACTGCCGTGTCTGTATAAAATGCATTGGCAAAGTTCATTGCCGTCAGGTGAAAATTATAAGCCGAATTGTACAGAAACCTGTCTTGGCATGAAAGTGAAATCATTGGATCAGTGTCGTATCTGGTCAATTATCTACTGAATATTGAAAGTGAAATTCCCTGCCTAAAATAGACCTGATATATTGTGTGACCACTACAGCTGTTCTGCCTCGCATAAAATGCATTGGCAAAGTATTACTGTCATGTAATACTGGTCATTTACGTAACCGTACCACAAAATATTGAGTGTGCAATCGTGTCTATATCATGACTGAGCTTGCTTAATGTAATTTCATGTCAGTCACGTGTACCTGTCAGGCACAAGCTGTGGGTAAGAGGGATGAAAACGGGAAGAATTCAGAATTTTACTCTGACGCGCAATCTACCGACATGACCTCTGCAATCAGCTGATAGATCGCAATTCACATATTGGGCACCCCTGATCTAAGGCTTTATTTGGGTTATAATCTGACAAACAAATTATGTGTCTGGAAAATTTGGGTCTGTTGACACAGTCACAGACACATTTATTATTCTACTTTAGGACCTGCCCCTTTATTTGTTGTGCTACTCCAAGACCGGCCCCATTATTTCTTACGCATCCACAGCCTCCCCCCCATCCCTATTGCTTGTGTTCCCATGAGCCTGCTCCCTCATTGGTTGTACTCCCAGAACCCTTGCCCTGTCATTGACTATACCACCCCATCCCCGCAGATCGGCCGGGGGTGCAGGACCACGCCCGCGTGGAGTCTCTGCAGGACCGGCTGTCGGAGGTGCTGCAGGCCTACATCCGGGTGAACCACCCGGGCGGGCGGCTGCTCTACGCCAAGATGATCCAGAAGCTGGCGGACCTGCGGAGCCTGAACGAGGAGCACTCCAAGCAGTACCGCTCGCTGTCCTTCCAGCCCGAGCACAGCATGCAGCTCACGCCCCTCGTCCTGGAGGTGTTCGGCAGCGAGGCTTCGTAGCACCCCCTCCCCCACCCGGCTCGCTCGGAGGTGGGACAGAGGGGAGGCGCCAGGACCGCGGGGTGGGGAGGGGAGGGGCGGGGTTACTGGTGGTCGGGGGGTGGGGCGTCGGCTGAGGCCGCAGTAAGTGGGGAGTTCCCCCCGCGAGTAGAGAAAAGGGAATCCTGAGAGATTTTATGTATACATATATAAATATATATATAATTATCTATATTTAAGGAAAGCATAGTTTATATTGAAAATCAGTGGAGGATTGATGCTGTGTTTTTCACAGGATGGCTTTGAAAAACACTGTGTGCGCGTGTGTGTGTGTGTGTGCCTGTTTGTCTGTTCTAGAAGGGTTTTGAACCGTAGCCAAGAGTGTACACACACACACACACATGCGTACTCACAGGAACACACACATACACAAACACACACACACACACTGCTGGCTGTAATGAGAAAGTGAGGCCTGTTTTCGAGGTTTGTATATGAGGATATTTAATGACCACTGGGCGTGCAGTTCAGGGTGAGCGAGGAGGATTCGGAATCTGGTACGAGGCGCACCGTCCCCGCGGGATATGCCCTCGCCTTCATTCAAACAGCCTGGCAGAGAGACAGGTGACCAGTGCCAGCCAATCGGGATCCCTCCCGCGGACCCTGGGGCCGGGAGCGATGCGATTGGAGGGTCCTTGTCGATTTCTCCTGGCCCAGGGGAGGCGGGGGCCCGTCCCGTCGGAGGGCGCGTGCGACCCGTACACAGGACCTCTGACGGGTGTGGAGGGGGCTCGGCCGGGCCGTCGGGGGCTCCCCTCGGTGGGAGGAGCCACGGCACGCGTTCGCTGTGTCGTCGTTCAGGGATTCGTGGCAGACGAGAGTACGCAGGGCCAGCCCTGCGCTGCTAGCTCAGCCGCCCTTTGGGCTACATGCTGTTTATTCAATTGGCACTGCGTAACCGCAGACACATCTGAGTAACTCGATCCAAGTCCCCCCGAATGTGTTTTTCGGGAGCAACAGGTGTTCAAAAGACCAGCTGATGGTTCTCGCTGTTCTTTAGACCTTTCACAACAACCTTCTCCTCCTCCCACCCCTCCACACCGCATTCAGATCTGATTCTGTGCCACAGGTCCTGTAGTGTCACATCACTGAAAATAAAGCCAGCATCTTTCTGTGGTTTGTTGGGTGGTGCTGCCCCCTGTTGGTTTGAATCTGTAAATACCGCAGTATTAGTTGTGTACATACGTAGGGCAAAATACGTAGGTGAAACTAAGATAAACCATTGAAGATACTCTCAAAATATATGCAAATATTATACTGACTATTTTCTTTTTTTGATGTTTTATTTTTTCACTCTTAAAGTAACACTATGCTTTGGCAAGCTCATGTATTCCTTTTCAGTGTGAATACATTATTTGGAAAAAGGTTTGGTCAGTTTTAAGATGAGCAATGGGGTGTGTTAGAACATTAATTTTTACGTGTTTTAAACTTTTTGCTGTTGTTTGTTGTGGGAAAATGGAAGAAATTCAGACTAAACCTAATGCTGCTCTCTACGGTAAGCCATACCATCCCATGTATATAAAAATCACAGAGCGCTCCGTTGTAGCCCGACGGTGCGTCCACCCTGACTAAACTCTACTAGCCACCAAAACAGCCATGTTCTGCGTTCCTCTACGCGCCCGTGAGCGCCCGCCAGCGCCCGTGAGCGCCCGCCAGCGCCCGTGAGCGCCCGCCAGCGCCGCGGAACGGAAGCCGCGAGCTCACCTCGGAGCTATGAAGCGGCCGCCGGTTCCAAAACGGCCGGGGGAGAACTGCTGTGCTCAGAAGGAAGGATTTCCCATGCTGCTCTTGGGTTTTTTTCATTTTTAGTTTTATTTTTTTATTTTATTGTTGTTTTATGTTGGGGGGGTGGAGGTTGGGGGGGGGGGGGGCGTTGAGATGCAGGGCTTTTGCTTTGGAGCCGTCCCGTGGGGCGGGGTGGTGGGGGGGTGTAAAGGAGGGATCAGCCTTTTGACGTGTGTGTGCCTGAGTGGGTTTGGCTGATCCTCGGGGCCCCCGGAGTGTGAACGGATGGGGGGGGGCGTCGGTGTGAGGCCTGCAGTGCCCCTGTACGCGGGGCTTCGCTCGGGGAGGGCCGCCGCGCTCTGGGCAGAGATGGGCGGGGCTGTGCGGGCGAGCGCAGCGGTGTGTGTAGGAAGTCTGGTTACAGCACAGGATGCCACGGTAACTGGCATCCTGTGCTGTGTTTTCATACTGCGCTGATGCCCATGCCCCTCCCACCCCCCATCCCCCTACACACACACACACACACATATGCACACACCCGCCCGCGCGTGCTATTGATCTTGCTTATGCATTCTGCACTTGCAGAAGGCCACGTGTGTCTTCAGCAGCACCATTGATAACCCATGGAGAGCAGCTCTCCTGAATCTCTCCCTATAGCGCCCCCTGCCTGAGGCAAGCAGGACTACACTCTGACCCAACCCTCTTGATTAGGGCAGACTGCCTTGCACCGCACCCTACCCTCCTCAAAGTATACTGCCTTGTACCACACCCTAACCCCCTCAAACAAAGTATACTGCCTTGTACCACACCCTAACCCCTGCAAACAGAGCTGACTACCTTCCACCACACCCTAACTCCCGCGAACAGAGCAGACTACCTTCCGCCACTCCCTAACTCCTGCAAACAGAGCAGACTACCTTCCACCACACCCTAACTCCTGCAAACAGAGCAGACTACCTTCCACCACACCCTAACCCTAACAGACAGAGCAGACTACCTTCCACCACACCCTAACTCCTGCAAACAGAGCAGACTACCTTCCATCACACCCTAACCCTAACAGACAGAGCAGACTACCTTCCACCACACCCTAACTCCTGCAAACAGAGCAGACTACCTTCCACCACACCCTAACTCCTGCAAACAGAGCAGACTACCTTCCACCACACCCTAACCCTAACAGACAGAGCAGACTACCTTCCACCACACCCTAACTCCTGCAAACAGAGCAGACTGCCTCGTCGTGTTACCTGGGTCACACACAGGTTGCATACGCAGTTTCACGTTGAGAACATTTTACGGTTTATCTTTCTGAATGTCATTTCATTGTCTTATTTGTATCGGGATTATGTAAACATACACACACATACAGTTTTTCCTGTATCCAGGGCTGCTTTTATCATGATTTGTGCCAAGGAGGGGTGCCTCCTGTAGCCGAGCTCACGGCTGGCCAAACGGTTTCAAAGGTTTACTCAGACTCATTTTTTGCTGCTCAACCAGAACAGGACAGTACGCATGGTGTAGTTAAGGGCGCCCTGTGACTGGCGACAGGGTACGCCCGCCAATCAGAATCCACACAGAGCGCAGCCGCCGGGAACGCCGCGCTACATAATCGCTCGTTTCTCCGCCGTCTGTGAGCGACGATTCCCCCCCGCCCTTTTTTCCCTTCTGTGATGCGTTGTGTTGCTATGGTAACGGCTGCAATGTGTGAATGGAGAGTTTAAGGGGCGGGGCCACCAGTATGAACTACCTCTCATCTGCACAAGGATTTATTTTTGCATGAGTGTTTTTATTCAGTTTTTTTTTTTTTTGTTCTTTTGTACCTCCTGTTTTTACTATAACTTTACATTCTACGTGCTGGACAGTTACCTCAGAGCATCTCAAGGAGTGGAGGAAACGGATCAAAAAGACTTCACCCCGACTCTTCTGGGCTGGAGGCCAAGCCGTGGGGGGCGGGGACTGTGACTCGGGACGTTTCGACGCCGTGGACAGCCGTACAGGACGGGGGGGTGGGGGGAGGGGCGGGACGGTTTGGAAGCCGAGCTGTGGCCTCCGGCCCAGTCAGCACGCTGCAGTGCCTCCAGCCATGTCTGCTGCTGTTCATTATGTAGCACGAGACTGCCGCCTGCTTATTAGCCCAACCCGGTCTGTACGTGTGTGTTTGTCGGAGCATGCGAGAACTGTACGAACCTTAGCAAGAATGTAGGTTTTTTTCTTTTAGTTTTTTTTTTTAGTTATTTGTTTGTTTTTTTGTAGTACACAAACGGGTATATTCAGGGCCCAGTTTTGGTGTCTGTCAGGTCTGCTTATAAACTAGCTCTAACACCGCTGCCTCCCACCCCCCTTCCCCCCCCCCGCCTCGCCCCGCGCTCTGCCTGTCTGACGCGGCTCTCTCCGAAACGCCGGCCTTCTCCGAACGCCTCTCCTTCGCGGGCGGCAGGCCACGGCGAGAGACGCGCGGGGCGGGGCGGGGCGGGGCGCCCGACCGTGGTCACGCTGGCAGGAATAGCTCCTAAGCGCCTGCCGTTCATAACCCGCTTGCTTCGAGCGCGACAACCCGCCGATCACGTCCGCAAATTTTGGTCGTGCCCCCTTCCCCAGACAGGAAGTTGCCGGACCCGGGCGTGGCGAAGCGCACAGAGAGAGAGCGACTCTGTGAGGGTGGGGCAGCGTGGCCCTCGCCGCCGTGGCAACGCCGCAGACACATCGCGCAGATTTACAGCGCTGGTTAACAGATCTCTGTACAGATTTCAAAATAACTGACCCGTTCTTCCCCTCTACCTCTATGACAGATAAGACTGACACACGTTTAGTATGCACATCCCTGCTACCAGCAGTTTCCCCTGTATAACCTACCTTATACCTACCCTGTCTGTTGTGTAATGTGTATATAAGTGTAACACATAAAGCGTATACCTAGGCCATAAATGGACACTGTGTTAAGCAGGGAGGGGATGGTTTTGTACATGAACACACACACACCCACACAAACACACAAACACACACACACACACATATGCATAAGCTTGCTTAGTTACCACAGTGTGCCAAAAACCTGGAGCCTTATTCATAACCTTGGGTATTAATCTTGACGTATTGTATAGCTGCCGATATATGTATTCAAAACCGTTAAACTAAGAGAAAAAAAAACGCTTTTAAAACGTGCTGACGATCATTCAGAGGACTTGTGCGGGAAGTGTAATCTAAAAGCCATCGCCGCGATCCTGCGACACCCTCGCTCCCATAGCAGAAAAAAAAACAAAAAAAAAAACAAAACACGGAGCCGTCGTGGAATGTAACAAAGGTCGTAGACTCGTATCACTAACAAATGCCTTAAAGAACGCGCTTTTTCGGCTCGCGCGGTAACAGCTGACGTGCATGCTCGATCGGCGCCCCTGCTATTCGTTCAGCCGCTGAATTTCGGACGCATCTCATTTGCTGGCTGTTACGCGCGAAGAGGCCGAAAGTATCATGTTTTCTATATCTACAGCATCCAGTCGAGAAAACAGATTTAATCATTTTATAGCTGTACGTATTAGTATTTTTATTTTGTTTTATTGAAGAATTCCCCACGAAAGCACTTACATACTAGCTACCCATGAATTCCTGTAATTAACTGATATGGACCTTGCATATAAATCAATGCAGGTCTGAAGCTGTTGCTGTTAGTGAGGTAATTGCTCTAATTTGATCATTGATAATCTTTATTGCATTTCTCTTTGTTCTGTCATGGTCTATTATGTTTTTTGTTTCTATTCTGAAAAACTGATCAATTGACTGTATTGTAATTAGTATGTGAAATGTTTTGAAAAATTCAAATAAACCTCTGTACATACCATGAGTGTATTTTGTATGGTTTCATGACTTTTTAAGGTGACTTGCTTTATGTTGGTTTACATTTAATGCTCAGATCTAATCAACTTACAGACAAAAAAACTGGACAACGGAAGAAGCTGGTGGCTGCAGTGAATCCACGAGGCTTTCGAGCAGAAAGGTTAGCGATTTTTAGAGCTTCTGCAGTGAATGCATTTATAACATTGGAAAAAATGTTAATTGTTTTATGGGGTTGGCATGGTTTCAGGAGGTAATGTGGGTAGAATTTGGAAAGTCAAAATGAACCACATCCTGGTTTGAGGACATGAATGCGTGTCCTCAAATCGATTGCAAGGAGCGTGGGCAATGGAGTGACTCATAAAGGATTTACAGCAAGCTTTATTTAGCCTCAGGGAAAAAAGGTTATAATGGTCTCAGAAAGCCATGGGATGTGCAGTGGTGTATATTGGTTAGAGAACTGGGCATCTAACCCAGAGGTCACGAGTCTGACTCCCGGGTTGGGGTACAGCTGTTTCAATCTAGTGTGTGACCTGAAAGAAACTATGTAAAAGGTAGGTGTCTGAGATTGGAGCTCACAGATGACCTGGAAGAATGGGCATGGGTTCACATGAGCTCATGTTCGTAACTGTACTATGGATGTGCAATATGGGGGTTATTCAAGTTTGAGTACATGCAGGAGAGAAGTTAGCTTAATTCTAAAAGTGTGCTCCTCAGCAGTTGAGGTGAATTCAGAGCTGTGTGTGTGACTGATAACAGTGCTGGCTACATGCCTAGGGGGAGAGTTTGAGGGCGTGACTGCGATAAGCATTTTTTCCACTGACATTTTACTCGCACATATGTGGAATATCTTGTGCATTTTATAAAGATAACTTCGTTGATTCGATGAAAAATGAAAAAACTGCCAAATGCTTTATGCGTTACGTTTCTACTTAGGAATTAAAATGTACATTCAGTTGCAAAATAATTTCTATTTGCTCATAATGAATTTGAAATTAAACAATAATGTTATATAAATATAAATATAAAAAGAATTAATTTGACCTTGTGTTTGACCTATCTAGGGACTACATGATCGGTGTGCCACCCGTTCCACTCAGTGACATATTCTGGCTGTCCAACTTATTTTTAATGGCACTCCAGAGGACCCCCGATTTGTTTCGGGTCGTCCGCATGCTTGCCCTGCCCCTGCGACTCCCCCTCTCAGCCCGCCATACAGGCTTGCAGGCCAGGCAGAGTGGGGTGGCGATCAGCCGCTTGCTACGCCAGCACCTCCATCTCCGCCACTCGTATATTTGAACCGGTATCTGCAGTCGGGGCAGTTTCTAAAGTAAAATTGGTTAGACCAGCGTTTCCCGACCACTGTGCTGTGGCACAAAAAATGCCTTTCATTAAAAAAAAAAATCTAAAATAAATTAATCATAAATCCAAGATTGTCATTAAAATCTAGACCACAATAAACCCTGAAAGTTTATTAGTATGTTGCCTTTTCTTGAGCCCATTACATCAACTTGCGTGCGTTGGTTGCATTATTGTTTAAATAATAGTGGCAACTGCAGTGCCAGCTTGCTAATTTCGGTAGGACGGTCACATTGTGGAAAAAAAGTGGATCTGCCTTCAAAGTGATCAAGGAGTAACTCTTCCAACAGCGACCCCTGACCCTTCACCATCACCACCACCCTCCTGCAGCAGCAGAGAACATGTACCGGGCAGCAAGAAAGCTAGACTGGAAAGTAAATGCGCGCAGTGACCATTATCTGTCCTATGGGTTTACATACACTGGAGATCCATCTTGCACTACATCTGACAAACAACCGTCTCTCATTTGCGGATCAAGATTATTTCTAAAATGGGCACAAATACCGAAGGGGTGTTTGACAGTGCCTGGGGAAGCACTTGAGGCAAGTTGTCAAGCTACTGATTTTGTGGATGAGAACAAAAAAAAACACAAATTTATTACCGAATCAGTGATGTTGCCAGCATGCATATAAGGCCATTATGAGTATAATTCAGGCCCAAGTGCAGCAAAATAAATCTGGATGGCAGCCCTGTCAAACTGTATAATTGAAGAACTGATTAATATCTGCTGGTATTGAGTCGTTCTGAGAAAAATAATCACCTTCAGTGGAAACGTTGCAAGGATTTATTTTTGGCTTCTGAAAAATTGGTGTGCCATGCATCATTTTTGCCAAGTGAGCTGCTCCTGAAAAAAGGTTGAGAAATGTTGTTTCATCCTACTACTGACCTGTTAAATTACTGGATTGTAATGTTGATATACACACTATGAAAGCTCATCTGTCAATTAATTGCCTATTTCAACCATTTGTGCATTCAGAATGTAAAGTGGAAGGCGATGCCATTTCTGAGGTAGCTTGCAGCTTTGTTATTAAAATGATAATTTTTCTCTTCATTTCAACGCAAGCCTTGCAAAGGGAGAGCCAGAGGAATGTTCTAATCACATTAGTCAAATGGGAACAAAATGTAGCATAAACATCATATAATATATATTTGAACTTGGCTAAAGGTTGCTTCTTGTTTAATAGGCAGGTGTTTGAAACAGGCCTGTAGAATCCCAAAAACAGACCAGAACATACTTGCCATGGTTTTATTGTGAAGTATTCTTCCCAAATAGTTTTCAGTTTTAAGATGTCAATGTATGGTGATATTTGAATACGAAGGAACCATCTCTTCATACCAGTGCTTTAATTTCATAATTACTCTTACCATTGTCTAGAGGACTGAGATACTGGAACTGCAGTGTAAATGGAATCTGATTACTTGCACTGACGATAGAAATCAGGTTTACACCTGACCAATGAGACTGGGCCTCAAAACATGGAAACGGCACTAGCATAAAATGTCCACTAGGGGGAGTTCCCGATTAAATGTTTAGTGATCCTCTTGCGTCATCTTAGTTTTGATGCCGTACTGGAGATTTTCATTTTTGTAAAAAAAATTTATGAAACTGAATTTTAGAAAAACGTCCCCTGTTATTATATATTCATCTGTCAGACTTACAGCTGGCGGTTGGCATAAATAAATTGACAAATTAACAGCATGAAAATGCAAAATGTTAAAAATAAATAACCTCTTTAATTTGAAACATACATATCATTGTTTTGTGTTGGGAAGTGTTTGCAATTGCTTACACAGGGATACATTTGTCAGTCGAAGTCTCCAGTGCTGCAAACTATTTTTTAGTGTCACTAATACCTTATATCTGTCAAATTTGAGCTATTAGAAACCAAATAATACTGTTTTATATAACAAGCCATTTATGTTCAACACTTGCACTGGTGAATTTGAAGCGTGTACCAGAAACAATTTGACATTTGCCATTTGGTTTGGCTCAAATCATGCAGTGTATTAGCTAATACCACCAGAAGTGTCTGTGGGCTTTCACCAGCCATTCAAATGCGGAACTATGTTATTAAGGAGCTGGCCTAGGGACAATTAGTTCACACATCAGCACACCCTTTGCCTGTTTCGATTTAACATGAAATATATTTTATTCACTGTAGGGCCATGAAAGATTTGGTCTTATTATTTTCCTTGAACTAAGAATTTTATTATAAAAAAATACTGGTGTAACCAAAGCATGGTTGTTCTGACCTCATTCTGAAGTAAAATTCTACATTAATAATGGTGGTTAGGCTTCGGGCTCCAGTTGGCCGGTCTGTTAGTGGAACACAATGTGGAAACACATTCGATAACAGCTGTGCAGGACGTAGGGTACATTAGTGCTGAGAAAGATGGATTTTATTGTCTGTCTGTGTGTTTTGTGCGTGTTTGTGTTTGTGTGTGTGTGTGTGTGTGTAGACACACAGAGCATTATTTGTTCCGAGATCTGTAATAGTTTATTGTCTAATTGCATGGTTGGGGATCAAGGGGCCGGGCATCATTGTAATACAAAAATAATTTTGGTTTGGGTTTTTGGTATTTTGTTTTTGTTTACATTTATAAAGGGACGTGATTTCCATCTGAACCACAGTTTTGAATATGTATATTTCCCTGTGTATAGAAACGTTCCCCATGTGTACGCTGTTTTAATGGCTTGAAGTTTCTGTTCGAGATTTCAACAGCTGTTTCTCAATTCTGGACACCATGACATTTTTTCCAAACATAAGGCTCGGAGTGTGTAATTAATTTGTTCTGCTGGTATGCACTGCCGTCACACAACTGACAGGACACTACAGTTGTGCGTGCGTGCGCGCAACTTTTTTTTTTCTTTCTTTTTTGGACAGACCCCCGCACGAAAGCATGGGTGTGGTGTTTCACTGGTATCCAGTAATTGTGTCATTCCAGCAGTGCTAAAATGGTATATTTTGTCCAGCGAGCGCTTCAGTGAAGAGCGTGTGCTTGTCTGCTCTTCCAGAAGCGGCGCCCGGGGACGTTACTAAGATAAGACTTGGCCGACGGCCTCCGGAAAGTTCACCGCTTTTTGCTCAGGAAAACCTGTGGAAGTTCTGCTCTTTAGCCTGCTTCGTTCCGTCTCTGCTCTGCGGTTCGTTCATAAGCCCGGGATTTATGGGAGGCTTAAAGACGTAGTTTACTTTCTGGGGATTTAAAAAATATTGTTGCAGTTTTAGTGTGTTTTTGAATTGGCCATGACAGTTATAATGTGCAGTGGGGGACATTTTAGATATTTACAGAAGTTTCTGATGTCCTTCCAGATTTATAATGTCTGGTTTAGTTGACATTCAGGGGTTTGTGGTCTAAAGCAAGAAAATATGCTTTTGTTGTCACCAAAGCAACTTGTATATCATTGTTATGCTTCCATATGTTGTACATGTGTACAGTATATTACCCAATTGCATCACATTTAACCTTGTTTTCAGTTGTAACTGTTTCCTATGGCACATGCAACCTGAGACCACTGTGGTCAACAAAGAAGTACTTTACACAAGATAAAAAACAGAAATTTATGTTTATATGTGAACAGACACTGCACAATTAATCTTTCTATGTGTACAGGCTCTGGAAGCATAGCGTCGCCTGTACAGGCTGCTTTCCATTTGCTTGAAATGTATTATTTTGCGTTAGACCACAAACCCCCCAAATTCCCCTGTACCAGCCGCTATGATGTTCGGTTGCCAGAAAACATCTGTAAGTATGTAAAATATTCTTCAGTGCACATAAAATCTGTCTGGGCCAATTGAAAACATATACTAAAGCTAAAATAATTCTTTTAAAAAAAACAAGAAAGTGAAATATCACTCAGTGAGCAGTTTTGGTAGCCTGCAGTGCTATGAAGAGGTCAGAGTGCTGACAGGAAGCTGCAGTAATGGCATTGCACCTGTGGGTGGCGCCACACTCCCATGCAGGCTAAGGCATCATGACCCTCAGGGTTTTATGAGCAATCACTGTAAAATTAATTATGTCTCAATGAATATTACTCTCATGTCAGTTATGTGGCTGTTATTCATGCTGTCTTACCCGCTGTTATTGTAAAACCAAGTATATATGCTGTAAGCTGTACCATCCTTGGCATTGAAATGTAAATGGGTCAAGGATTGAGTGGGTGGGCAGTTCAGTCTACCCAGGCCTGCTTCATGCTTGGCTGTTGGCTCCAGTGTCCTGGAGGCAAGTCTCCTGTTTTCCTCCCAGTTGAGCGCCCATTCGTATGTTTGTGTGTGTTGTTTACCCCGCCCCCTGTGTTTTGTTTTTTTTATCTGTGTCTTAACAAACTCAATTTGGGTTTGAGGAGACTTAGGCACATGGTCTCTCGTGGACGCTGCACCGGACAGAATGTTTGGCGTCTTTGATGAAAGTCATCCGAATGCCATTAAGGCAATCCTGCCATGTGACCCAGGGCAGAATGTCCTGAGTGTGTTTGAGTCTGCCGTTCCTCTAAGCCAGAGCTTCCCAACCCTGTTCCTGGATATCCACCATCCTGTAGGGTTTCACTCGAACGCTAACAGAGCACACCTCATTAAACAGCCAGAGGTCTCACAAATTGGGGTTGAAATGAAAACCTGCAGGACGTTAGGTCTCCCGGAACAGGGTTGGGCAGCCCTGCTCTAGGTGATGGGGTGCTTACTGGGAGATTTTCAGTGGACCTTATAGGGAGGGGATGACTGGTCCGAGTAGGGGAAAAAAAAAACTTCTTGTGAACCTTTGAGTTGTTTTCCAAAGGCTGACTCACAGTCCCAGGGTTATTGCGGACAGAGCTAGGTCAGTAACTTATTTAAGGCACTGCGGTTACGTGGAGGCAAATGGCCACTCTACAGATTTAAAGGGCACAGAGGACTGTTTTTTTTTTAAAAAACTTGCATACATGAATTGTAAAAAAAATAAAAAACATACTTTATTCACTGTTGGGCTAGCAAAGCTGCAAACGGTAGGCCTGTCCCATCATCGTTACGGTCCGTGTCAGTTCAGAAGGGCAAGGACCGCGATGTCCGCCAAAACGCAGAAGGGCCGTTTCTATTCCACTCCGCAGTACGCCAGCAAAGTCACGGCCTACAGGCCAAACCTGCCCAACTGGCCATGGAGAACTGCTCTCGAGCACAAGGTGGCTATTGAGCCACCATGTTGAGGCCCCCTACCCCCCAAAGCTGTGCCGTGTTACGATTTACTCCACGTTACTCCATTTTGCGTTGTCGTGCCATCGCCGCCATGTTGTGTATATATAGATTTAATGAGTTCTCTCTGCAGGGGAATGCTGTGTGTTTGCCCTGGCTCTGCCCAGGGTCACGTTAGCCGCGGTGGATATGCGCTGCGCTGACCAAGCTGGACCAACCGCTCACGCTAAACCACTTCTAACTGACCATGCCAGTTCAGCTGCAGGGCAGAGCCCTCTCTCTCTCCACTGCATCTGTGCATCCTCTCTCTGCCAGCGTTGCATCGCGTTACATCATGTCGCATTGTATCACATCATGTCGCATTGTATCACATTGTATCACATTGTATGACATCATGTCGCATTGTATCACATTGTATGACATCATGTCGCATTGTATCACATTGTATGACATCATGTTGCATTGTATCACATCATGTCGCATTGTATCACATCATGTCACATTGTATCACATTGTATCACATCATGTCGCATTGTATCACATTGTATCACATCATGTCGCATTGTATCACATTGTATCACATCATGTCGCATTGTATCACATCATGTCGCATTGTATCACATTGTATCACATCATGTCGCATTGTATCACATTGTATCACATCATGTCGCATTGTATCACATTGTATCACATCATGTCGCACTCGGTTTCAGCGCCTGCTTTAGGGCCTGTGAAGGTCAGTGCATTTCCAGTGGCGTTGTGATGAGTTTCCATGCTGGTCCCAGGGCTCTAGCTGAGGTTGTGTTGGGCTGGCCCCAGGGCTCTAGCTGAGGTTGTGTTGGGCTGGCCCCAGGGCTCTAGCTGAGGTTGTGTTGGGCTGGCCCCAGGGCTCTAGCTGAGGTTGCGTTGGGCTGGCCCCAGGGCTGTAGCTGAGGTTGTGTTGGGCTGGCCCCAGGGCTCTAGCTGAGGTTGTGTTGGGCTGGCCCCAGGGCTCTAGCTGAGGTTGTGTTGGGCTGGCCCCAGGGCTCTAGCTGAGGTTGCGTTGCGGGCGCTTCTACGGGCTTCATTTCCAGAGGTCAGTGTATGTTCCTTAAGAGGGTCCAGGTGAGGAGACCTTTTAAATGTGGCTGCACACACAGCCCTGTTCGCCCGGGTCTGGAGTACAGTCGCAGGGCAGAGGAGGAGGATGAACCAGCCAGAGCCCTGCAGTTGCTGCCTCCCTCCAGCACCCACTTGCCCACGTCCAGCTCCTCATTGTTTCAGAAAAGGAAAGAAAAGCAACTTGGCTTCCTATTTCCTCCACCTCTTCCTCTCCTTACTTTCCATGGCAGTGCCTGGGGGCACGGGCCAGGGGGCTAGGGGTGGGGGGGGGGGCGATGTGGAAGGGACTCCTTGAGGGAATAATAACAGAAAGACAGAAGCTGGAGACAAAACATTTCCTGAGAGGAAAGCAGTTTTTTTGTTTCACCTTTTGCACATATGCAAAATATCTACAAAATGAACCCCCTGCCCCCACCCTCTCCCTCATCTGATATTAGCCGCGGTTCAGCTCTTCATCTGTGTGCCACTGCATATGTGGCTAGTGTCACTGCGAAACTAAATTTTGAGGGAGACATCAGTCCGGTGCAGAAACACATTGGTGCCAATGATGCATAGAAAAATTAACGTGAACATTAGGAGATAATTAAGTCCTGCATAGGTAATAAAGTCCTTCATACAACATTTTTCTGTCCCAATGTGGCAATATTTATGTCCTAATTGGGACGTATTAAGTCCTACGTAAAATATGTGATAAAATAATCAGGACCATTAGCATAGGACTGCACGTCTTGTGATGTCATGTTTTCCATCGTTGGCATCATTCAGCCCTTGTAAGATGTGGCAGATTTCTGCTCGTGCGCTACATTGCATTACATCATATGTCAGTGCCGCAGACGCCCATGTTCAGGGTGGCTCGTGTAGCTTGCATCTGGCCTATTTTCTGCGTGCAGCTGGATATGTACTGGAGCGGCTCAGGTTGGGAACCTTGACCAGAGCGCATTGTTATCCCCCCCCCCCCCCCCACTGCCGCAGGATTCTAAACGGCAACCAGCCTTCACGTTTATGGAAAACTCTGTCCGTCGTTTCCATGATTTTATTGGAAAAATTACAGCCCCCCCAAAACGCATGTGTGCGAGGCCATTTTATAAATATCCTTGTAGTTTGTTTGTTGAAATGAGCAAAATTGAAATGAATTGATGGGCAGCTAAAAACAGATGTGGTGGAGATACTTCCAAGGACAAAAGCAGGAGCACCGTTGAGGACAAAGGAAAGTGAAGCCGAGTTGGTGATCTAGCGTTACCCTTATGTTTTCTGCAGTTGAAAACATCATGTGGTGCACCTCAGTCTTAGCCAGGTTGCAGTTAATATGGTGGTCTGCTATCCTGCACAAGATGTCCTTTAGGCAAGCTGAGATGAGAAGTGAGACTAGAGTATTCAATGACAGAACCAAGGGACTGCATGTGAAGAGAGAAGAGTAATGGGCTTAGTAGGGAGCCTTGAGGAACACCTGTAGGAAGATTAGGAGGTCTGGGCAAGCTGCTATCCCAGAAAACCTTAAAGGAGTGTGCAGAGAGGTAGGATTCATCTTACATTCTAGCTATGCCTGAGATCTCCAGTGCAGTCAGGGTGGAGAGGTGGAGAATCACATCTATGGTATTAAAAGCTGTAGAAAGTTCCAGAAACATTATGTCAAAATGATAATAAATAAATGTAATGTAATGTAAAGTCAGAGGGTAGATGAAGTTGACTGAAACGGTTCAGTGATAGACAGCTGGGTGGTCTCAGTGGAGTGACCAGCCCTGAAGCCAGGCTGGAAGGGGTTGAGAAGGGTAATCTGTGACAGGAAGTAAGACAGCTGTTTAGATGCTGTACATTCCGTGGTTTTGGAGAGAAAGACAAGTTGGGAGACTGACCAATAATTCTGAACAGCAGAAGGGTCCAGAGTCTGTTTCTTCAACAGTGGTGTGTCTCAAGCCTCCTTGAAGCCTGCGGGTACACTGCCTGTGGACTGTGATGAGCTGGTCATGGAGGAGATGAATTGGAGTGTGCTGGACGATAAGATGTGAGGGCATGGGACGCAGAGCATGGATGGTGGTTGATGTGATATCAGCAGTTGAGCTATGTTGACATCTGTAAGGGGGAAGAACCTGGAAAGAGAAGGAGGAGAGTGGGTGGGTAGAATGAGATGGTTGCGTAGAGGACTGTGGCACCTGGGAAAAGAGCTATGGGTTTGTTTGATGTTCTTGCTTATATGGTCTCCAAAGTCATCTACAGAGACGGAAGATGGTAGCAGAAGGCAGGGAGGGTTTAGAAGTGAATGCAGGTGTAACACTAGAGAAAAAGGCAGAGAGCTTGGTTGGTGAACAGATCTGCAGGGGTGTTGCGTTTCCTCCCTTGCTCTTCTGAAACACTAAGCATGGCCCTGTTGTGGCAGAGGGTCTCCAAGCCATGGACGGGGAGGAGAGGACCATGTATGTTTAGGGATAAGAGGACAGAGAGAGCAATGAGGTCAGATGATGTAAGAGATTGAGGAGGTAGCAGAGTTAACATAAAGACAAGGGACTGACTCCAGCACCTGGTGAGAGGTAAGGACATTATAAGAGAGAATTACAGGAACAGTAGTTCTAGCTGATTTCCTGATTGTCTTGTGCTCAGGCTGAAAAGAGTGGAGGAGAGGGAGGAAAGGAGGTGACATCCAGGTGAAGGCTGAAATAATCCAGCACGATTGTGATGGATCCTTCCAATGAGAAAGAGCCGAGAAAGGCATCTAGGTCCTTAAGAAAACCACCCCCCATGGGACCAACTGACCTGTGAACAGCAAAAATACACATTCATGGTGAGTTGGTTAAGATCGTGGAACTCAAATGAGGAAAGGAGAGAGTGGGAGGAGCAGAATTCCCAAGGCTTTGCTGAAAATGAGCGAACCAGCTCCACTGCCAGGCAGGGTGCGTGGGAGAGAGAGAGTAGGTGGTGGAGAAGGTCGTCCAGGTTCCTGTGAGGGGCGGGAACCAGTCTGAGGGAAGAGAAACGGAACCTGTGACGAAATCGGCCTTTCGGGGTGCCAGACTGACAGTTCCACAGACCTCTCACATTGGACTGGTTGTCTGCGTTAACCAATGAGATTGGAACCTGTCCGTGACCAACTGGACCGTGGTGTTGGGTATGTCTTATGGGAGCGATGAATTCAGGTTATGATATTTTTATTGTTTTTGGTTATATTTTTATAGTTTAATGCTTCTCTTCTTGGGCCCTGGACTGCTGTCAATGTAATGTGTATGTTTTGAGAATTAGCGTGCTGTTTCCTGGTTACCGAAGGCTGCGCTAATGCTTTCGTGATGTTGCGTTTACCACCGCTGGGCTCCGAGCATTGCTGGCCAGGTCAGGCACTGTTGTTCCTGTTAATCAAATGAATGCACTTGCATTTCTCCTACGACCTGAGCCACTCTGGATAAAAGCTGCTAAATGTACGTAATGTAAGGTAGTCTTGGGTCTTTTAAAATGTACTTCCTCTTAAATCAGACACTTTTTGTAGGCAGATGAAAGGTGTAATTCTTTTGCAATGAGAGGATTTTTTTACACGATGGTTTATACATTTGCTCTGTCTGTTTGTCTGTTCGTGTGTGTGTGCATGTGTACCATGGTGTGTGTGTGTGTTTGTGTGCATGTGTGTGTCTGTGCATGCGTGTCTGTTCGTGTGTGTGTGTGCATGTGTGCATGAGTGTGTTTGTGTGTGCACATATGTGTGTGTGTGTGTGTGCATGGGTGTGTGTGTGTGTGTGTATGCGTGTGTCTGTTCGCGTGTGTGTGCATGGGTGTGTTTGTGTGTGTGTGTGTGTGTGTGTTTAGGTGTGTGTGTGTGTGTGTGCATGCGCGTGTCTGTTCGCGTGTATGTGCATGGGTGTGTTTAGGTGTGTGTGCATGTGTGGGTGTGTGTGTGTGTGTGTTTAGGTGTGTGAGTGTGTGTGTGTGTGTGTGTGTGTGTGTGAGTGTGCATGCTGGACTTGTTCCAGTGGCTGGTATTTATAACTGTGCTATCACGTCGTGGCTGCAGTCAGACCGTGGGAATGTGGTAAAGGATTTCTGTGGTATTTTTAATGTTTGTTATTAAATATTCCCACATGGGACCATGACCAAACCCTCTGCTTCCCCACTCCACCCGCCCCCCTGCCCCCCCCCCCCCCCCCGCACCATTTTTTTCATTTTTTTTCCCTCTCCGGGAGGAAAAGAACCTGAGGATCCAATAACTGCCCAGCTCGTGTTACTGAGCGAGCGAGAGAGAGAGGAGCAGACAACTGCTGCACAACTATAGCTAAATATCCGTCCATTTGTACTGTGGCTGACCGGTTAACACACACGGGCCAAGGGGCTGGGGGGCTGGGGGGCTGGTGGGCTTGGGGGTTGGGGGTTGGGGGTTGGGGGCTGGGGGTTGGGCGTTGGGGGTTCCTCATTAACACCAGCTCATTCCTCATTGTGGTAGGGGTAGGGCGCCGGGGTTCCCCTCTCTGTGCTCAGTGCGAGCCGTGTTTTTTTTGTTTTTTTCCGCGTGCATGCCGAGAGGTCAGCGCTGTTTTTTTAAACGAGCCAAACAAAATTATTGCTTCATTGTTTTTATGAACGGGTTTATTTGAGACCCCGCCCGGCTGCAGCGAATTCGAACGCGCAGACTGCGAGGGGAAATCTCCGGGGAGCGAGGGCAGAATCACGGGCTAGTGGCTAACGCTGCCGCTGTCGCAGACACGGGTGAAGAAGCGCAGAGGAAACGTAGCCACGGTCATTTATAACGCGCGTTTTTGAAAGCAGAAATAACCTACGCCTGGAATCTTTTATGTCTTCGGCATGAGAGTATTTCGCTTCTGTGTGCGCAGGACCGTTGAAAAGCATAACTCTTTCGTTTTTTTCAGGCTCTTAATATAGTGCATGAGGCTTTTTCACGTGTCTCAAGTCTCTAGCGTGCTCCGCCAGTCCTGGGAATGCTGGAGTGCGCACGCGGACGTCAGCCCTCGCGCAGTGGCCACGCTGAACCCGCGGAGTGGGACTTGCTGATATATGAATATGTGCTTTTCATAAGCCTTTGAGCGAAGCCCCAGGGGGGGGGACACTGGAAAGGCGGGTCATTTTGGTTTCTCCTCTCCTCTCTTCCTCTGTGCGCTCGGTCCCCTGCAGCATGCTGGGCTCTTCCCCAACGCTTGGGGGAAGGACAGGGAACACGTGTGTGTGTGCGTGTGTGTGTGTGCGTGTGTGTGCGTGTGTGTGAGTGTGTGTGTGTGTGTGTGTGTGTGTGCGTGAGTGTGTGTGTGTGTGTGTGTGCATGTGGTGTGTGTGTGTTGTGATGTGGTGTGTGTGTGTGACATGTGTTGGTTTGTTTGTGTATGTGGTTGTGTGTGTGTCGGTGGTATTGGTGTGTGTGTGTGTATGTGGTGTGTGTGTGTGTGGTTTGTGTGTGTTGTGTGTATGTGTGTAGTTGTGGTTTGTGGTGTTGTGTATGTGTGTACATGAAAATGTGCATGTGAATGTGTGTGTGTGTGTGTGTGTGTGTGTACATATGTGTGTGTACATGAAAATGTGTGTGTGCGAGTGTGCGTGCCAGCGTGTCTGTATACCTGCGTATGTGGCTGGAGCTGAAGGTGGAGATGCTGTATCTGTGAAGCCCTGTGAAAGCAGGTCATGACAGAGCTGCCGTGGTCTCACACAGGACGCAGAGTTTGGGGTCGGCCTTTCACGGACGCGCCGCGGAGGGCGGGGGGTCGACGCTGCGCTCGGCGGTTAGCCTGGCGCTCCGAGTGTCACTGGCAGGTCGCTATTTTGGGGGGGGGGTCTTGGGGCCGCCGCCGCTGTGGATGGGGGGTGTAAAAACCGCAGATGTTCTGCTGCTTTCTCACATCTGCGCTCACCCGGGACACCTGCGCACAGAGGCGTGCTGGCGGAAGGGGGCCTGTGGTCACCCTGACCCAATTTCGGCAGCACGCAGTCGCAGAGAAGAGGGGGCTGGGGGGAAGGGGGAGGGGGGAGGGCGTCCCGCCCCCGTCTTTTTCATGTCGACCCCTGCCATTTACACGCTGGCGAGACACCCTGGGAAGTTTTCGCTTCTTCACGTGCGATGCCAAGGCCTTATCGGTGTGGGCATCCCTGGCCCTGGAGCAGCACATATGTTTCACTCATATGCTCCACCTGAACCCTGCAGCTACTGTACATAACTGGATTAATCCTCAGTTCTGATGAACACAGGTTCATTATGAGGTCTAATGAACACAGGTCCACCATTCAGACTGTGTATATTACAGTATATAGGCATTACGGCCGTTTAGTGTATGTTTCTCACAACTTTCTAGAATGTTTTACATAGCATCCATTTATGGACTCTGAATATAACTGAACTAAACCAATTCATGTTAGGTTCCTTTCTCAAGGGTACAACAGCAGTGTCCTACCTGGCGACTCCAAATATACTGCCTCGGGCTCCTGTGCTCCAGGCCCAGGCATGCCTGACCCTGGCCTAAATGGCTAAATTTAAGTTAATATTGCGGTATCAAACCCCATGTGAGCACTCTATCCCAAAGAGTACATAGCCTGGGTTGACCACACAGTCCCATGCAGACAGTGGACTCTGTAGCATGTGCAGGTCATTGTGTTTTAAGCTTCTGTCGTAGAGAAAGCAATACATCTTTCATCCTACGCGTGTTTCTTTGGGGTGAGAGCCAGAGTGTAAGTCATACCCTGCTTCTGGAGACAGGGTTAACTAGAAAGGGGAAGTGTGGGACAGCTCCTCTCTGTCGTTTAAGATTTGGGATACGAGGGTCTGGTCTTGTTCTTTTTTCCCTGCTTCCTCTGCCACCATCAATCAGAAACTCTTCTCATAGCCTTACGTATGTCAGAGCCACCTTGGCCGGTCATCTCTCACTTTGAGGGCTGTCTTTTTAAAGAGAGATGTGTCCATTTCAGATAGGACAAAAACAATCACTGAAAGAGACAACTGAAAATGTGCCATCTTGCAGCCTTTCCATGAAGAAAATGAATGCAGTTTTTTTTACTGATGCCATTTAAGAAATAATGTTCCTCTGTGAACATCTGCTGAAGCTTGAGTTATTATTTTTTGTATTATCAACCATAAAGTTTTCACAGGAGTGGCTAAAGCCTTGTTTTAACAAGCAGCTTGAATTGATCCCAATTTCATTATTTTTACATATCTGATATGTGTCTGATCTTTTCCTTGAAGTCTAAACACCAAATAATGATAGATACCTCCATTTCCACGTGGTTCCATGTTCAATACATATCCGATACCTGGCCATGCCACTTGTGTCTAATCTGATTTTTTGCCCGCTTTTTTGTGACTGTGATGGTTTTCCTTACTGGCCTCATAGACCCCATAGACCCCATAGGCCTCATAGTGAGCGGAGCTACAATGACCTGTCAGTCAGCAACTTTTGAACAATTTCAAGGTTTTTTCTCATTGCTTTGTGTTGATTGGTTCAAAACAATTGAGTTTCTGATACCTAATGTTAGCTCAGCTGATTTTTGGTTGTATGAAACCTCCCTCCATCATTGGCTCACTTCATATTTTCATGACAGCAGTAAGAAGCAAGTAGCTAAGTAGCTGAACTCTCCCAAAAATATTTGATTGGAAAAACAAATCCAAATTGAGCATTAAGGCCTTCTGTCAAAACAAAGGTTATAGGTTATATCTCTCTTTTATCAAAACCCAATTGGGAGGATATTTCCGTCCTTTGGGTCCTCCTCTCATTTCACAGCAAAAGGTTCCGTGTAAAAATAACTTTTGCAGTGTACGTATGGTCCCTATCGGACTCTGTTTGAGTTGAATTAACACTGGACATTTTACTGTGCTAATTTTTGCCGTTTCTCATCATCTCCATGTCTGGCTTTGCCCCAGTTCTGAGGTTCGCACCTGTAATTCAGGGTCAGTGTGGGCCCACCGCACAGCACCTGAGCGGACGTCAAAACCGAGTGGTGTAGCTAAACGCAGCTCCAGAATTCCCCTGTAGTTACGGGCCGGTGAGTAATTCTGGCAACCACACGCAAGCCACAGAGAAATAGGCCTCCGGTCCGAGCTCTGACTGAATCGGGGGGTAGCGGCCAACGTGACTGATGTGGGGACATTAAGTTTGGGGCCGCTGTGCTGTGTGCCAGCCTGCCGTACAGCGCGCGTGCGTGTGTGTGTGTGTGTGTGTGTGTGTGTGCCAGCCTGCCGTACAGCGCATGTGTGTGTGTGTGTGTGTGCGCCAGCCTGCCGTACAGCGCATGTGTGTGTGTGTGTGTGTGTGTGTGCGTGTGTGTGTGTGCCAGCCTGCCGTACAGCGCATGTGTGTGTGTGTGTGTGTGCGCCAGCCTGGCGTACAGCGCGCGTGTGTGTGTGTGTGTGCATGCCAGCCTGCCGTACAGCGTGTGTGTGTGTGTGTGCGCCAGCCTGCCGTACAGCGCGCGCGTGTGTGTGTGCGCCAGCCTGCCGTACAGCGTGTGTGTGTGTGTGTGTGTGTGTGCCAGCCTGCCGTACAGCGTGTGTGTGTGTGTGTGTGTGTGTGTGTGTGTGTGTGTGTGTGTGTGTGGGTTGGCTGGCTGTACTGTCAGCAGGGTGTTGTGATGCATCTAGTGCAGTCTGCTAAGCGAGCCATTGCATCTAGGGATGCCTGCAATCTCCCTCCTTCAGCTTCTGCTGCTGGCCACCCCAGCCGGGGTCCAGGAAGCAGCGTGTAAGTCTTCTGTGGTCAGTACATAGCCTCTCCCTCACCAAGACTCCTACTGTGCCTGCTCGTGGCAGCCCATGGTAACTGGGGTTTCGTGACCCCAGCCTGAATCAGTAGGGGATCTCGGAGCTGCAGTGGTCCCTAGAGGTGTTCCTTCAATCACTGTCCCACTGCCACGTGGGTAAACCATTGGAAGGTACGATGGCTAGGAGAGTAAACCCTGAGTTCAAATCTGTGGTTGGGGATAGGCACAGCCGGAGTCCAGCAGACCGACCACCGCAAAACGAGCCGCTGGCGGAGAAAAGAGGCGCTATAAGGACTACGCCAAAGACCTCCTGAAGCACTGCAACATAAACCCCATCCAACTAGAACCTCTGGAACTCGATAGATCGGCCTGACAGGTCACCTGTGCCAGGGTGACCGAACAAACACATTACACCATCCAACAGTAGAGGACTGAAAGACGTGCCCAAGGACGCCAGAGGACGCCAGCATTACCCCAACATCTGGGCTCCCTTGCCCCACCTGTGGACGAGTGTGTGGCTCACGCATTGGCCTCCACAGCCACATGAAGTGGCACCAGCGTCAACGGCACTGAGCCACTGGAACTGTGACCAAATCCCATTTCAAATAAACTATATACAGGGGAGTGCTCTAAACCTTGGACTTATGGCTGAATTTTGATGAAAATATTATTTTTTGAATGGCTGTGTGCTTATTTGTGAGAGTTTAAATATGCAGTTTATTTTTTTGTTACACCCACAGCCTTTGCACTGGGGTTTTGTGGGTAATCTATCTGCTAAATTATGACTTCTATAATCTTTTATGGTTTTTCCAAGGTCCATTTTTTAAGTTTATCATTTGTTTCCTGTGTTGAAAATGGGAAGAAATTAATATTTTTTTTACCCATTCCCTTAAGAGATTATATTTCTGTATAAAAATACTCATTTTCAGTCCTTTCCCCCTCACTTCCTGTTTTCTCTCTTGTGCTCTGCCTCTCTCTCTCTCTCTCCCCCTCTCTTTCTCTCTCTCTCTCTCTCTTTCTCTCTCTCTCCTTCTTTCTCTCTCTTCCCCTTTCTTCTTTTTCCCAATTGCTTCTGTGAAACATGCAATCACTGAGCTGGAGACATTTTTAAAAAATCTCCTCACACAAGTCTGCCGAATTTAACCTTGCGGTTTTCTGTGTGTTTGTTTATTTTTGTATCTGGAAGGAAGACAATTTCAGAGTCAAAACAGAAATGCCGTGCGTGTCCTCTCCCTTCTGGGAGCCTGATGGCGATTGAAACGCCAGGTCTATTTCTGGGACGGGGTTAGCGTCTGAGCCGCGCTCGTCCCCGGGGCTTGCTGATGTATTTGCCTCTTTCTCGTTTTCCTGCTCTCAGACGGCTCGCTCCCTGCGGTGAGAGGCTGGCTGTGTGCCTCCGGCCTGATTTTGGCTGCGCCGGCGCGGACGTCCGAGTGACATGGGTGTGCAAACGCGCGCGCGTTCAGCGGGCGTGTCTCTGAAGCGCGGCTTTGCGTTCGTGGACAAGTCAACAGCGACGGCTATGTTGCATGGTGCTTCTCTCTTTCTCATCCTGTTTTCTCTTTCTCTCTATTTATCCATCTATCTATGTATGTAATGTTTAATCTGAGTCTGGCCTGTGGTGGTTATGTCCTCTCTCTCACTCTCTTTCTCTCTCTCACACTTTCTTTCTTTCTCTCTTTCACTCACGCTCTCTCTTATTGATGTAAATGTCAAGCAGCACATGACTCCCACACACACCTACAAGTGTCAGTTGTAAGCTTACAATCACACTTTAAAAAAAATATGTATTTTGTTCTTTTAAGTTCTTCTGTCTTCCTGTCTGCCAAGTTGCTCAAAGTATAATTTCACAATTAAATATTGCGCTGATTTCCATGACCTTCATTTAGCAGTGATTTTACCGTTTTTAAAGAGATTTATGAATATGACCTTCATTTAGCATTGATTTTACCATTTTTAAAGAGGTTTATGAATATGACCTTCTTTATTTTAGCATTTGCACCACTGCTTTACATTTCGGTTCAGAGCGAAATGATGTTTCTATGACTGCTTGACAGCTATCATTCTTTTTGTCTTTGTGTTCATTGTACAATTTCTTTATTCTTCTGTTTAATCCATGTTTTCCTTCCAGTTTGGAATGGCCAATCATGTGCATAGGCCCGTTCCTACACTAGAGTCTTCCAAAGCCAGACCCCTCAGGTCTGCATTCACAACGCTTCTCTCCACAACGCTTCTCTCCATCCAACCATGACAGTTAACTACATAATGATAGTGTTTGGTTTGTCTTTGCCTAATTTTCCTTCACACTGTTTCCCTCTCTCCCCCTCTGTCTTTCTCCCTCTTTCCCTCTATGCTCCCAGAGGAAAGCTATAGTAGGCTGGGGCAGGAGGAAGTGTGTGGGGGAAGATAGGAATCCTGGAAAATGCTACCACACTCACACACACACACACACACACACACACACACACAGTCACACAGACACATACACACACTCACACACACACACAGACACACAGATACACAGATACATACACACATACACACACAGACACACACTCACACATTCACACACAGACACACAGACACATACACACACATTCACGCATTCTCACACACAAGCACACATGTACACGCACATCCACATACCCGTACAAACACATTCACACGCACGCTATAGGGTGAGGTGTAATATGCTGTTCTGAAGGTGAGAGAGTGCTAAATTGAGCTGAAAGGAATAGCAGGAATAAAAAGATCGGTTTAGAGGATAATGTAGGTCAAGGCACTTCAAGATTCTTTGGAGGTTGCAAATCCGCTGGCCTGGGTCTCAGAGAGTTGAACGGGCCTCAGAGTTCGGTCTGTTTGGACCGTCCTTCTGTGCAGTAGCAGGGTCTCTGTCTTGAGCTGGTTTCCATGGTAACCTCCCGTCACTCTGCGGAGCACCTGGCGGCTCTCCGCACCTCGGTTCCCCTCCCCGCCCTCTCCCTGACTCATCACGGGCCGTTTGGCCCTGCGTCATGGCAACCGATCCACATCGTCAGACTTTCCTTCAAAAACCCCGCCCCTCTCCCTTAATACACGGCGCTGAGCGTCAGGCCGTTGGCCCGCCCGGAGAAGGCGGCAGGACGTGCTGGTCAGTCGGCGTCAGTGAAACGGCAGCATAGCCGTGCGGTCGGTTCGAACGCCGCCGCGCGGTCTCTGCCCTCCCGGATGGGCACGAGCGCTGCCATACCGCTGCCAGGGGACACCGAAGCGTTTCGGCTCGGCTCGTACTGCAGCTATCGCCGCTGTGCTGCCGAGAGCGCGGGGGGAGCGGGGGCAGGCCCACGTGTTTCGGTCCAGTCAATCATGCCCGCCCGCCCGCCCGTCTGTCTGTCCAAATCCCCGCCGCTCTGGAACGATCCGCCCGGCGCGGGGGAACACAGCCGCCCCGCTGCGGAGACTGCGCAGCTGTAACTAACGCAAAACACAAAGTGCGAGCGCGCAGAGACAAAGGCCCGTCTGTCCCCCGCACGGCGGGCCTGCTGCAGTGATCACCAGCGGGAAAACATTTCCACAGTTGGCGCCCTATTTCATACTGAAGGGCAGTGCATGGGAATGTATGTGTGTGTGTGTGTGTGTGTGTGTGTGTGTGTGTGTCTGTGTGCATGTGTGTGTGTGTGTGTGTGTGTCTGTGTCTGTGTGCCAGCCTGCCGTACAGCGTGTGTGTGTGTGCGTGCGTGAGTGCGTTTGTGTGTGTGTGAGTGTGTGTGTGTGTGTGTGTGTGTACGTGCGTGCTTGCGTTTGTGTGTGTGTGTGTGCGTGTGTGTGTGTGTGTGTGTGTGTGTGTGAGTGAGTGTGCGTGTGTGTGTGTGTGTGTATGTCTTTGCTTGTATACATGTGCACTGTAAGAGCACTGTCTATCAGATACCAATTTACTGTACCTAGTTAATTTTTTCTGCATTTGTGCTTTTCCCCTTTTTTTCCTTATTTCTCATCATAGCCTCCAGTTGCATTCCTCGCTGCGACCCCACGCTGTCGGGGTTCTGCTGCACGTGAGGCATCTTCTCATGTTTTCACAAGCCTGACTAGTGAACTGCTCCTCAAACTCAGCAGGTTGCTGGCTTGAATCCCACATGGGATTACTGCTGTGTTTATACTTGTATTATTAGTTATACTTGTAATTTTTATTGTATTTTTCTCAACAATGTCACACAAATATAGCATAAGACTGCGAATGATGAAACACCAAAGAAATGCAGCAAAAACAAATCCAATATATCCTGCCAGCTTCAGATTGAAGTCAAATTTAAAATGGTGGGTGACAGAGAGAAGATGGAGAATGTTCCAAAGGTTTTGTGCTTGGGAGAGTGAGGTGACAAATTGGTATAACAATTATCTAAAAAGTAGGAATCTGTGTGCCACTTCTGGACAAGAGGCTGGTCACGCAAACTATGAACTGTAGTTAGTACATTACAGTTCCTTACAATACATTAAATCTCCAATTATGCGTATAATAGTTCTGGTATTGAAACTGCTGTTGTTTGTCCATAATTAACAGACTACCGGTGGGTTCAACAGCAATCGATACTGCCTTTGCAGAATGTTGGTTACAGTTACATACTGACTCTGGCTAAGGTACCCTGTGTGCTGCTAGGCGTTAGGCTAAGGAGAGTTTATCAGAATCTGTTGAAATGTTTTGCTTACCGAGAGAGAGGATGGATGTGCATGGGGAGCCAGGGCACGGCTGAGGGGACTGCTGGAGCGCTCTGAGTTGGGCGTGGCCGGCAGGCCGCGGGGGGCGGGGCCACGGTCTGGAAGCAGACGCAGGCCCGTGAGTCAGAGCTGTGTTTTCTGAGGATAAGAGTCGAGCCGGCATCGGGGCCCAAAGCGGCCCTGGCTTTGTTTTCACCCTCCGCCGGCCTCTTTGGCTGTTTTAAGTGCCTTATTTATTTTACTTTGCCCGTGAGAGTTTAAAAACAGAATGTTTAACCAGCATAAAACATTTCCTGTTTTGATTACCCTCCTCCCTCCCCCCCCCCCCACTACCCTTCTCTCTCACTCACTAAACCAACCCCCCAACACACACACACATCTCAAATCGCCCTGAAATAAATATTGTGTGTTTGGATGAGTATGTGTATGCTTGTGTGGAAAATTGTGTGTGTGTGTGTGTGTGTGTGTGTGTGTTTGAAAATGTGAGAGTGTGCATACGTTTGTGTCTTTGTGTATATGTGTATACTTGTCTGTGCTTGGGTGTGCACGGGTGTGTTGCTGAACTGTTGCTTGAACATCTGAGATAGAAAGATGTGAACTGAGCTGGGTGATGAAGGTGGCGTTTTAAGATGACAAGAAGCTGATGAGGAGAGAGAGAGAGAGAGAGAGAGATGGAGAGACCGAGATGAGAAGAGGAGGGGGTAGAGAAAGTGAGGGTTTCCGGCAGTGAGCAGGTGTGTCAGAGATGAGCTCCTTCCCCCACCTCGCATACGCTGAACCACAGACATCTCCCCTCCACCCCCTGCAGCGGGACCTACTAACAAGCCCCTCCCACAGCACACATGGGGGAGGGTCTAATAACAAACCCCTCCCACAGCACACATGGGGGAAGAGCCTACAAACAAACCCCTCCCACAGCACACATATGGGGAGGGCTAACTAACAAACCCCTCCCACAGCACACATATGGGAAGGGCTAACTAACAAACTCCTCCCACAGCGCACACTTGGGGAGGGTCTATAACAAACCCCTCCTATAGCACACATGAGTTTGGGGGGGCCCTTCCCAAAGCATGCAGTGTGGGAGTGTTCTGCCTAACTCAGACATGTACTGACACACCAGAAATAAATAAAAAAACTGCACTGTCAAAGCAATAACTTATGATTAATAATTACTGTAAAACAATATACGGCCCGGGCCCCACTCCCCCTCGAGCGTACATCAAGCTAATGGCCGATTTCAACACACACTTCAGAAGGCAGGACACTGCTTCAGTCTGAGTCATTAGCCCGGGCTCGCCTGGTCTCTCAGGGCTGACTGATGGCCGCTGGGTCACTGGATAATATAAACCGCAGTTTGTACTGGAAATTTGTGTACAATTTACAATGTTGGCATTTGGCGGAGATTCTTAGCCAAAGCGACGCTAAAAACGTACATTCTACAAGGTAAACAAACGGCACTAGAGTTATGGATGCTTTCTTAGATCAGAGGAAGCGGATCCGTAGGAAATTTGGGGACGTCTAATCCAGTCCTTTTCATCTAAACCAAACCCCAGCCCCAACCTTGACCCTAGCCGAGTGATAAATGGCTTTGTTCTGGAAGCCCTGCTCTATAGAGTAAATCACCCTCACTTTTTCATATTAGTCATAGTGTACATTTGCAAATATGTCCGTTTCTTGGTATGGGTCCATTTTATTACAGTGTTTCTTGGCAATGTCTAGACTCTCCCCTCTCTTGCATCTGACCCAATACATGTGCACACAGACATCACCTTGGTGGTTAAAAAAGGCCAAGGCGAGAATGTGTGCACATGCATGCGCAGCAGTGTGACGAATGGTTTGGTGATGTTGAGATGGTGACTGATGCATGCTGGGTACACAGGTGTTAGGGAGGCCTGCTGGCACTGCTGCTGCCTTGATCTGCTCTTTCTTCCTGCTGTGCTTATCAACTGAGGGAGGGAGGAAGGGAGGGAGGGACGGAGAGAGAGAGAGAGCAAGCGCTGGTATTCCTGTGTGTACACAGCCTGCCGCTGGCATAGGCATTCTGTGAAGATCTTAAGGGCCACAAGCGTCTCTGGGCCACACAATTTCTGTGTGTGTGTGTGTGGGTGTGTGAGTGTTTGTGTGTGCGTGTGAGTGTTTGTTTGGGTGGGTGCTTATGTGATTGTGTGCATGTGTACTGTATGTGAGTGCGTGTATGCATGTGTGTATGTGTGTGGTTGCATGTGTGTGTGATTACTTGATTGTGAGTGCCTGTGTGTGCGTACTGTGTGAGTGTGTGTGCATGTTCATGCGCCTGTGTGTGTGTGTGTGAGTGAGTGTGTGAGTGTGCATGTTCATGTGCCTGTGTGTGTGTGAGTGCATGTGTGTGTGTGTGTGTGAGTGTGTGTGTGTGATTACTTGATTGTGAGTGCGTGTGTGTGCGTACTGTGTGAGTGTGTGTGCATGTACATGCGCATATGTGTGTGTGTGTGTGTGTGTGTGCGTGTTTGTGTGGGGGTGTGTGTGTGTGTGATTTTTTGTGTGTGTGTACTGTATGTGAGTGTGTGAGTGCGTGTGTGCGCGTGCATTTGTGTGTGTGTGTGTGAGTGTGTGATTACTTGATTGTGAGTGTGTGCGTGTTTGTGTGATTGCGTGTGTGTGCGTGCATTTGTGTGTGTGTGATTACTTGATTGTGAGTGCGTGTGTGAGTACTGTATGTGAGTGTGTGCGTGCATTTGTGTGTGTGTGTGTGTGTGTGTGTGTGTGATTACTTGATTGTGAGTGCGCGTGTGTGCGTACTGTATGTGTGTGTGTGCGTGTGCGTGTGTGTGTGTGTGATTTCTTGATTGTGAGTGCGTGTGTGTGCGTACTGTATGTGTGTGTGTGTGTGTGTGTGTGTGTGTGCGTGATTACTTGATTGTGAGTGCGTGTGTGTGCGTACTGTATGTGTGTGTGTGTGTGTGTGTGTGTGTGCGTGATTACTTGATTGTGAGTGCGTGTGTGTGCGTACTGTATGTGTGTGTGTGTGTGTGCATGTGTGCCGGAATCTACGTTGTGGCTGTGTGAGGGTGGGTGTTTAAGGGGGTTTT